>NC_090451.1:124832643-125135674 GCF_031143425.1 Pleurodeles waltl | reverse complement strand
ATTAACAAACATTTGTTGTCCACTCACCCTGTTAATTCTGTTTTTATAGTTGTCACAGGTAAACCATAATCCTCCTTGAAAGCTAAAAACACGTTTTCGGTATTTAATTGTGTATCTGCTGTCCCCCCGACCACGAGTATCTTTGATTTTCAAATCCAACCGGTTTGGCATTGTGAAGTGAAAACAATATCCCAAGCTGCACTCACATCATTATACAGACAGGACGGCATTAATATTGGTGAGCCAGGGGGCGTGGCCAAGGCATCAAGATGGCGGCCGCACTTTCGTTGTGTACAGGACCCCTCCGTCATCCGCCTCTCATAAAATCATTATCCATGCACATCAGCATTGTGAATGCTTCAACTGAGTTCTTTTATCCTGCCCCGTCCCGTGGCGAGTTTCTGGCCCTCTCGGCCCGTGAGACTGAGGATTTGGCGGATTGGAGTTTTGCCGCGGCTCCACCAGGTCAAGATGGCGGCTGGGAGATGGACTTGAGGTGCGGCCCGCTGAGGTAGAGCGGAGGCGGCGGCCCGGGTGGCATGGAGGCTTGGCCACGGACCCCAAGGCGGAAGAGGTGCTGACATCAGCCGGGGCAGAGGAGACTGAGGTAGACCCGGACCGGCGGCGGCGCGATTACCTGTCCCCCCCGCCCTGGTTTCCCCTCCCTCCCCGTGGTGGCCTGGGCCAGAAAGGGGTCAGGGGTGCTCCATGGGCCGTGACGGGTGTGGGACCTGGCGGGCCCAGGGTCCGTTAATAAGAAGTGGACCGGAGACCGCCGGGGAAACCGCCTGAGCGGAATGAGGCTGCTGTGGGCCGAGACGGAGGACAGAGGAGTGGGGCCTGCCGGAGAGTGATCGGCCCGAAAGCCGAACCGGCGGGTTTGCTCAGCAATCCGGGGCCTAAACAACACATCGACTCGAGATGACGTAAAAGCAGACAAGCAGCAACCACAAACGTGTGCTGGGACAAGCGGTGGGTTACCGAGAGATGAATCTGAACCTTCCGGCCCGTGAGCGAGTGAAAGAATTTGGAACCCGGAGCCAGGAGCCGGCTGCAATCCGGGGACTAAAAAAACACATTGGCCCGAGGTGAGGCAAAAGCAGACAAGCAGCAACCACACACGTGCAATCCGGGGCCTAAATAACACATCGCCTCGAGGTGAGGTAAAAGCAGACAAGCAGCAACCACAAACGTGTGCTGGGACAAGCGGTGGGTTACCGAGAGATGAATCTGAACCTTCCGGCCCGTGAGCGAGTGAAAGAATTTGGAACCCGGAGCCAGGAGCCGGCTGCAATCCGGGGAGTGATCGGCCCGAAATACGAACCGGCGGGTTTGCTCTGCAATCCGGGGCCTAAAAAACACATCGCCTTGAGGTGAGGTACAAACAGATAAGCAGCAACCACAAACGTGCAATCCGGGACCTAAACAACACATCGCCTCGAGGTGAGGTAAAAGCAGACAAGCAGCAACCACAAACGTGTGCTGGGACAAGCGTGGGTTACCGAGAGATGAATCTGAACCTTCCGGGCCCGTGAGCGGGAAAGGGGCTTGGCTGGGTGCGGCCTGGGGTGGCGCGTAGGGGACTACAAGGATTGCCTCCTTCTCACCCCACCCCTTTTTCAATTGCTGACCGCCCTCCCCCGGACACCAGGCATCCTTACCGGCCCTACAGGGGAGAAGTCTCAGGACCATACCGAATTAACAAAACGCCGCCAGGGTAAGGGTCACAAAAAGGGACAACAACAAAACAAAACAGTAAGTGGATATAGACTCTGCAGCACCACGTCCCCCCAAATACCCCCAGAACTATCTAACAGATTCATAAATTAAGATATACCATAAGGGGAACCAGACTAGATCCCTAGAGATCACCCATCAGACCCTACATTAGGGCAGAACTAAATTGACTGTCTACTGCAACCCTAGAGAGGCTAAAACCATACCCATCAACATGGGCAAAGACAAGGCGATCAGGCAAACAACGGCACAAACACGGATGGACCAGTTCACCACAGGGAATGTGGGCTCACGGTCGGACGACCCAACCACCAATGGTGGTAATAACCCACACACATCGTCCAGCGATCTGGCGGCGATTCTACAGGCGATTCAGGCCTCCCAATCAGCAGTCAAATTAAAAATAGGGGAAGTTGGAGTGGATGTCGCCCTGATCCGGCAAGACCTCCGCAATGCAGTATCCCGAATCACAGAATCCGAGTCCAGAATCTCCACGGCAGAAGATGAGATAACAACCCTAAAAACCCAATTTCAGTGCTGACCAAATGCACCTCAGAACTACACAGGAGGGCTGCAGATGCCGAGAATAGATCTCTTCATAATAATCTTCGTCTGGTGGGTCTTCCCGAGGCCACTGCAGAGTCATTGTTGGGTACGTTCCTGGAGGAATGGTTCCGGTCCTGGGTGCCAGCAGAACACCTCACACCATGGTTCACAATCGAACGAGCCCATAGGTCGCTACGTGTGAGACCTCCACCCGGCTCCCCACCCAGACTAGTAATAATATGCCTCTTCAACTTCAAGGACAGAGACCTGATTCTGCGAGAGGCTCATTCCAAGGAAAACATCCTCTGCAATGGAACAAAGGTACTCCTTTTCCCGGACTACGCACTAGAAGTACAGCAACGACACCGCTTGCTCATGGAAGTGAAACAAAAACTTAGATCAATGGACATCCAGTACCGTCTCTTGTTCCCAGCAAGACTCCAGGTGATTTACAATAACAAGACCTACTTCTTTGAGCAGCCGATCGCGGTGTGGACCTGGCTAATGGAAGAAACCCCACTAGACATGCACAGGACAAGATCGCTGCCACCGCTTAAGACAACGCTGGCCCACCCAAGGGGGCAACAATCGATGCGCGGCCGGTGCACACGCTCTCGGAAACGAAGAGGAAGACATAGATCCGGCTCGGACTCCCCTCCGGGGACCCATCGATCGAAACCCGGACACCCACACTCGAAAGAGAACTCCGGAGCCACCCTGACAGGCCTAAAGCCACAAGACACATCTGGGGTCCAGTTGGAGGCACAAGAGGACTCAGACCTGTCCCATAGTCCAATTCTGTGACTGCAGGGGTGGTACTTATTCTGATAGACATAAGACAATGAACTCAGAAACAGAAGCGTTGTCTAACTTGATCACACATCGAATATTATACACCTATGTAAGATCCGATGTTAGGGAGGGGTCCACCGCCATTGATACCACAGCCTCACTACTCAAAAGCCACCTCACCAGTTCTAGAAGTGAGGGGTTATATATATGGGTGACAGATGCTTCTGGGGTGAAGTATGGGGTGGGGAGGGAGTTGGGGGGCAAAGGGGTTTCGGCCTTGTTCTAAAGGCCAATGTTAGAATCGGTATACAAAGGCAAGGTTCATATTTCCCTTTAATCAAGACACCTGACAGGATGCTTAATGATCGGACAGATATGATAAAGCCTGGGGACCGGCAAAGGGAAGATCGAGAGATGAGTCCCTCAGAGTCGTAAAAGCTAGTACCTAAAGGTTGGCTCAACAACTACACTATTCCACATACAATCACACACCCCCCATGAATCAAGTACAAATTATGTCATGGAACATCAATGGGCTCCTAGATAAAATTAAACGTACCGCAGTATTCACCTTCATACATAGACACTGTCCAGAAATACTTATGTTGCAGGAGACCCACCTTCTGGGGGACAGATGCCCATTCCTGACTCGTAGGGGGTTCGATAGAGTGTATCATGCGTGATACACACGTGGAACACGAGGAGTGGTCATCTTACTACATCGTACATTCCCTATGACACACATCCAAGTACGGAGAGACCAGCAGGGGCGGTTTGTAGCCATTACCGGTAAAGTAGAAGGGAACATATTTAATATAATAAGTATCTACGCCCCCCCTCCCCCAGTTAGTCCAACCCTCCAGGCACTGACAAAACTTCTTTCTGACCTACCCCCTGGACACACCATACTAGGCGGTGACTTCAACGCAACCCCGGATCCGACCTTAGATGTAGACGGCCCACTCACCACATATAGACGTACACTGGCAACCGAAATGGAGGGGTGGTTATCTGCCACAGACTTGTGTGAGTCATGGCGGATTTGGCATCCGAGGCAGAGACAAGTCACCCACACCTCAGCAGCCCATGACTCCCAATCCAGAATAGACCTGATGCTTCTTCCGAGCACTGACTGTAGAAGCCTCTCACACGTCGAGATTCTTGCCAGAGGAATCTCTGACCATGCCCCTCTCCGGCTCATACTAGGCCCGGCCTGGCCCGCCCCCGGCATCGCCCCATGTGGCGGCTAAACGCATGGTACATCCAAGATGAATACTTTAAAGAACAAATACGCCAGGCACAAGCAGAATACTTCCATCTAAATGAAGGTTCGGTAACCTCGGAGGGCACTCTATGGGCGGCAGGGAAGGCGGTATTACGAGGTATGGCCAAAAATCTGATACGTAATCAAGAACGAGCCAAAACGCTACATATCTCACAGCTAGAGCTCCATGCAATAAACCTCGAAAGAGACAACGTAATAAACCCAAGCGAGAAACTGACACTACAACTCCTCCTAATCCGTGAGGAGATAATGGGTCAATCCCTGGAAGCCACAAAACATTTATGGAGGGCGAGCACCGGAAGGATATATGGCTGGGGGGACAAGACTGGGAGGATGCTGTATTGGCTGGTCTCCCGGGACCAGGCCTCCAGGATCGTCCCTGAAATTTATGACGGGGGTGGGGCTCTGGTTACAGATCATACCGAAATTGCGAATGCCTTCGCCAACTACAATCACACACTATACCAAGCATCTACACAAATAGACTTACACCAAACACGTCAACTACTTGACGAGATTCCCCCTCCCACAGTAACCTATGGTGAAAGCACAGCTTTTAGAGAAACCCATTAGTGAGGAAGAAATTGGGACGGCGATCTCAACATTAAACGCAGGCAAGACTCCCGGTCCTGATGGGTTCCCCCCAGAATATTATAAGGTGTTTAGAGAAGACTTGACTCCACGTCTCCTACGCCTTTTTCAAGAAATATGAACAGGTGGATCCTTTCCTCCAGAACTAGATACAGCCATGATCGCGGTGCTCCCCAAAACCCAGCCCCCTTCACCCCACTGCGCGGATTACAGACCAATATAATTAACACAGAAATTAAAAATGTTGCCCCTATCCTTGCCACTCGCATTAAAAAGGTCCTGCCGCAGCTAATCCATCCTGGCCAATGTGGGTTCATGGCAACCCGCAGCACAAGACACTGTATCCGCCGGTTACATGTAGCCTTGGCGGAAAGGCGCCGGTTGCCCCGAAGCCTGGCCCTCTTGCTCATAGATTTTGAAAAGGCTTTTGATTCGGTGGACTGGGGATTCCTTCTGCTGGTGCTCCGACGGGTGGGAATGGGAAAACAATTTTGCCAACTAATTAAAGCACTATACACTAACCCTACAGCCTGCGTACAGGTTAATGGGACCATATCCTACAGGTTCGACATCCGTAGAGGCACCCGACAGGGATGTCCCTTGTCCCCTCTCTTGTTTACCCTGGCCATTGAGCCTGTAGCCCAGATGATCAGATCGGACTCAGTATACCGAGGATGGAAATGGGGTCCATCTCATGAAGACAGGATAGCCCTATAAGCAGATGACGTTCTGCTATATGGAAGAGCCCAGTGTAACGGGTCCAAGGAGCCTTTGCCTTCTAAGGAAACATGAACTAATCTCAGGTCTCAGGACGAACTCCGCCAAATCAATCCTGATCCCGCTAGAAAACACATGTGATTGCTTCGATTGGCAGAGTACCATACCCATACGCAAATTAAGTTTTAAATACCTAGGGATTTGGGTTACCCTTCTTCCTGAATTAACATGGGCCAAAAATTTATCTCCACTGCTAACAAAGATCAAAACAGACATGCAGAGATGGCAGACCCTCCCCTTGAATGTGATGGGGCGGGTGGCCCTATACAAAATGATGGTCCTGCCGAGACTTCTATACATATTCCAAAACGTTCCCATCCTCATCCCCCACTCTTGGTTCAAAAATCTCAAAAGCATCACAGGAAGATTTCTATGGCGAGGCACTAGACATCGAGTAGCGGTACAATATTGCCAGAGAGGGATGTACAACTGAGGTCTGGGTGCGTCAGACCCCTATCTATTTTACCTGGCTACCCAATTGATAGTGGTCCATGACTGATTTAATGGGGGATGGGATGATTCGGCGTACAAGACAGAATTGACACTCCTGGGGTTTCCGCGGGTTCTAGACATACTGTACGGAGCATCTCTTCCTCGATACATGGAGGAAACAACCAGATTGGTCTTCTTAGCTTGGCGAGCTGCGCTACACCACATTCATTGGAATACCGTTATAACCCTCCAGACTCCGCTATGGAGAGGGAAATGGATGTCTGCCTCAGCCACGATGGAGGGATTTGCAATATGGGACCAAATAGGCATTTCCCTAGTTGGAGACATATGGAAAGGGAGGGCCATGAAATCATTTGAAGACCTACAAACAGAATTTCGACGAAACCAGACACAGTTCTTTAGATACCTTCAACTAAGACACTCAATGCGAACCCACTTGCCCACCACAGGCCCCATACCAGACTTTAACCCACTAGAGGCCAAAATGCTCATGGGATAAAGATGGCGGGGAAAGGCATTTCTCAACTTTACAAAGCTTTAATCAACAACACTCCCGACAACTTAGCCATTTTTAGGGCTAGGTGGGAATCATGGGTCGGACCCCTAGAAGAAACGGAATGGAGGGAAGCCTTGATGGCACCCAAGGTGTTGGCAAGGTTCCGCATGATACAATTCTACTATTTATATGGGGCCTATTTAACACCATCCAAACTACATAAAATGGGAGCCTGCCCGTCTGCCAAATGCCCAAGATGCCCATATGAACCAGCAGATTTCTTTCACATGGTATGGACCTGTCAAAAACTACAAAAATACTGGGAAGGGGTGACCCGGGACCTAGGAATGGCTCTGGGCCAAGAAATACAAAAATCAGCTAAGCTAATCCTATTGGGGTTAATGGAAGAAATGGGAGGATCACGTGCTAAACGAGCACTGCAGCTACGGCATTGTTGGTCGCTAAGTGAGATATTGCCACAGCGTGGACGTCCCCAGAAGGCCCGTCGATCCAAAAATGGAGAAAGGGGGTGGACTGGTGTGCCAATCAAGAGAGACTGGTATTTGAGTCTAGCCCACACAAATTCGGAAAGATATGGGGACGATGGCTAGATTCTATGACATAAACCAGATAAGTAATGAGATACATAAGGTTTCACAGGAACACTGTGGGGACAAGAGCTGCCGAGATTGCAGCAACCCAGTACTGTTGTTGGCGAACAATGATGCCACAGTAATGATAAGATATACAAATTTCATGCGTCCTTGTCTTGTACTTGAACCTGTTTTTTTTCTCCTTTTATGTATATGTTCAGAAAACAATAAAAAATTGTTTATCAAAAATATATATATTCGTGAGCCAAATACCAAGGGTGCATGATTCTGACTAGACATCGTGGCTCGTCTATCCACTACCAGACACTCCCTGTCTATGTATCTAACTCTTGCATGTTCTTCTTTTCTCCCTGTTTTTCCTGTTTAGATCTTCATCCGTCTTACTGCTTTGCGTGTTTGACCCTGTCTTGCTCTTGGTGAATGTCTGCTGCAGAAACATAAGTTCTGGTTCCCGAAAATGAGTGCCGGTACGCCCAAGAGTCAACTGCCAGCTCAAATTAAGCTCCAGAACCAGATAATTACAGCACAGGCAGCCGCATTGCAAGCTTCCTCAGGAAAAGATGACCAGAAGCGGTGCACTATATTTTATCTTTAATCCAGTTCAGTACAATATGAAGAGGAAGCAACTGCCCAGCACTCTAACCCAGTTACGTAACAAAAATTGAGGGGCGTAGCTGCAAAGTTCATGAAGGGGGTTCCCTTTCAGACTCACTCAGGAGTTCTCAGGTGAGGGTCCTCTTCTGAGGGTGGCCATAGAGCTTGCCCCCCCCCGGCACCGCTGTGACCTTTGTTATACCATTGCTTCAACCCTCTAAAACTGCGCCTTGTTTTCTCATTCCTCAACCACCTGTTCCAGCATGGAATGCGGGGACATTCCATACGTATCTCATTCCCAGAGACAATACATTTCCCTTATCTGAAAAGACTGTGGATAGGCCAAAAGGGATGGAGGGGTGCAGAAGGAGCAGTAATAAAACCAACAAAAAAGAAGCATTTTTACAACTGGACAGGGTGCACAGCACAAGTAAGGCCTTGTCTGGAGTGCTGGGTACATTTCTAAAGGGCTCCTTTGGAATAACCTGTCTAACCCTTGCTGCCTCCCCTGGTCATTTGATTTCCACTTTAGAGACCAATCTGTCCTATTATGGCCAAACCTGGAGCCACTTCTGAAGTGTTGTGTCTAGTTCTGCAGAGACCTCTTAGGGTATTGAGCCAAGTATACAAAGTTCCATCTGTAGTTTTGGTAAAGTTTTCAAAACCTCTCCAGGAGCATTGATGCTACTTTTAAAGACTACGTCTGGGATAATTTAAACGGATATGGTGGCCGCCTATGGTGTATTGTGTCTGATACTGAAGGGTTTATCAATCAATCAATCAATTTGTAAAGTGCTCTACATACCCATGAGGGTTTCAAGCGCTGGGGGGGAGGAGGGGAGCTGCTACTGCTTGAAGAGCCAAGTCTTGAGGAGTTTTCTGAAGGAAAGAAGGTCCTGGGTCAGTCGTAGATCCGGCGGGAGGGTGTTCCAGGTCTTGGCGGCGAGGTACGAGAATGATCTGCCGGCAGAAGATTTGCGTCGGATGCGGGGGATGGAGGCGAGGGCGAGGTTAGCAGAGCGGAGATGTCAGGTGGGGGTGTAGAAGTTGAGTCTGTTGTTCAGGTATGATGGTCAGGTGTTGTGGAGTGCCTTGTGTGCGAGGGTGAGGAGCTTGAAGGTGATCTTCTTTTTGACGGGAGCCAGTGAAGGTCTCTTAGGTGGGGGGTGATGTGGCAGTGGCAAGGGATGTTGAGGATGAGTCGGGTGGTGGCGTTTTGGATGCGTTGGAGGCGTTGCAGGAGTTTGGATGAGATACCGGTGTAGAGGGCGTTGCCATAGTCGATTCTGCTGCTGACGAGGGCCTGGGTTACTGTTTTTCTTGTTTCTGTTGGGATTCATTTGTAAACTCTATGAAGCATGCAGAGGGTGTTGTAGCAGGAGGAGGAGATGGCACTGACCTGCTTTGACATGGAGAGTGAGGAGTCAAGGGTGAAGCCGAGGTTTTGTGCGCTGTCGTTAGGTGTTGGTGGGGGACCCAGCGTGGGCGGCCACCATGAGTTGTCCCAGGTGGAGGGGATGCGCCCAAGGATGAGGACCTCTGTTTCGTCGGAGCTCAGTTTTAGCCGGCTGTCTCTCATCCAGTTGGCGATAGCTTTTAGTCCCTCGTGGAGGTTGGTTTTGGCGGTGTGCGGGTCCTTGGCGAGGGAGAGGATGAGTTGGGTGTCGTCGGCGTAGGAGACGATGTTGAGGTTGTGCTGGCGGGCCACTTGTGCAAAGAGGCCATGTAGATGTTGAACAGCGTAGGGCTGAGGGATGAGCCCTGGGGTACGCCGCAAATGATGTTGAAGGCTTTGGATTGGTACAGGGGGAGGCGGACTCTTTGGGTTCTGCCGGCGAGGACCAATTCGAGGGCTTGGTCCTGGATTCCTGCTGCGTGGAGCCGGGATTTTAGGGTGTGGTGACAGACAGTGTCAAAGGCGGCTGATAGGTCTAGGAGGATGAGGGCTGATGTTTCTCCATTGTCGAGGTGGCTTCTGATGTCGTCTGTGGCGGTGAGGAGGGCGGTTTCGGTGCAGTGGTTGCGTCTGAAGCCGGACTGAGAGGGGTCGATGATGTTGTTGTCTTCGAGGTACCGAGTGAGCTGAGTGTTGACGATTTTCTCGATGACCTTTGCCGGGAAAAGGAGCAGAGAGATGTGCCAGAAGTTTTTCAGGTACTTGGGGTCCGCCTTTGGTTTCTTGAGAAGGGCGTTGATTTCGGCGTGTTTCCAGCTTTCTGGGAATCTTGCAGTTTCGCAGGAGATGTTGATGGCTTTCTGTAGTTGTGGTGCAATGGCTGTGTCTGCTTTGTTGAAGCAGACTGTTTATCTAGAGTATTGTGTCAGTTATCAAAGGTTGTTTTGGCATTTTGTATCATGTCCTAATGACACCATGAATTTTTTCTTCTTGTTCAAAGGCCGCCACTTTCATGTTTCCAGTGCAGCAGATATCATCTTGTTCTCGAAGCCACGCCTGAAGTATTGTGTCCAGTTGTAGTATTTGTTTTACTACGTTAGCCCATACTTACAGCGTTGTCTAGTTCTGGCTGGTGCACTTGCAGTGTTGTTTTCAGTTTTGGAGCCAAACCCAGAGACTGTCTTTATTTGTGGATGCTGCATCCGGGGTGTTTATTCAATTCTAGAGGCTTCATCAGAAGTATTCTGAGTGCTTGGAAAATTACATAGTGTGTTGTGTCCGGATAAAAATTCTTCATCCATAGCATTGTGCCAAGTTTTTAAGGCCATATCTTTGGTATTGTGTTCAGTTATGGACGCTTCACCTCAAGTTTTGTATCCAGTTCTAGAGGCTGCTTCTGAGATATTATGTCTGCCTTGGTACCCTCATCTGCAGGATTGTGTCAAGTGCCTTGCCCCCCATCTGAAATATTGTGTCCAGTTCTTGATGCCTGAATTAGAATTTTGCTACAACTCTTTGAATGTTTGAGTACCGCATCTTGCATATTAAGCTATTTCTGTAGGCCTCCCTGGAACATTGTGTTCAATTATGGTGGCAACATTTTATCAGGAATATCTCTGGTGGTGAACTCTGGATCTGTGCCCAGTTTTGGAGGCCTCATCTGGAGTAAAGTACCAATTTCTGGAAGCCACAGCTAAAGCGCTAAATACACTGATAGGATTCTCGTCTGGAATATTGTACTTAGGTTTAAAAGACAGCTCTGTCATATTATGTTAATTTAGAGAGGGCTTATGCGAAGTTGTGTGTCAATTCATGGAGACTTTGCTTGTAGTACTGCTTTCAGCTCTGGTTGCTTTGGAATACTGCTTGCACCTGTGTTGGCATAATCTGTATAGCTTCCTCAACTTTTCTTGGCTTCAACCAATGTGTTATATCCTTTGCCTAAAACTATCTCTGGAATAGTGTGTGAATGTCTGAAAGCCTCATGCGGAGTAGTACTACTACTTTCAGAGTCCACATCTGGACCATTGTGTTCAGATCTGAAGGCCATATCTGATGAGGTATATTCAGGTTTCGAACTACACCTGATGTCAAAATTCTGTTCTAAATGCTTTGTCTGTAATACAATCCTACTGATTAAAACCACATTTAGAATGTTATGTTTAAATTCTCTAAACTTCTGATGCAGTATTAAAATTTGTTAGAAACTGCACCTTTTTGCATGGTCAACCCCTTCTTTTGCTCACTGGTATTGCTAGTGTTTGAATTCTGCGCACTGGGATACTACTCTCGAGTTCCTACTGTATGTGCTCTGATCCCTTAAACATGGCAAACCTGGATCAACAAAAAACAGGCATATTTACCTTTCCAGTAAGGCCATAGTATAGTGTGTGGGAAACTGCACTAGTAACATGGAAAATACAGTGTTACCTGTGGACTTCAATATCCACTGTTGCCATTTACTGGGCAGACAAGGGAAAAATATGGCTTTAGACCTACAAATGTAGCCTGACTAATGCAACTTTCATACCTACATGGAAACTAGGAGTAAGATAAATTCTGCTCCACTGGTGGAGTTGGTGACATTTTGCCGCTTGCAACGCAGAGTTCTTGACAAATTCCTCCAACCTCTGTGTGGCGGGATTTTTCTCATGTGCGTTTCATCAAATTTAAGTTGGCGAGCACGAATGGGAGTTGGCATCCTCTCAAATGGGTGATAGGGGGCACCCAGCAAGATTTTCTCACTGCGAACAGTGGCAGGCAGTCCCAACCATTCAAAGTAAGAAAGCTGAGGCTTGAGTAGAAAATCTATTTGAGCGGCAGCAAAGTTAACTTAAATAGCAGCTCCCTATGGCCCACAGAGCATGGTGCTGTTCACAACGATTTAGAGTGTGGAATTGTCTCCCTATGCTTAAAATCTGCATGAGCACCACAACATGCCAATTTCCACCCTTTTGCTGAACTCAGCAGAATCTCACAAAGTTTTTTATGTAACTCCGTGGACTTCTGCAGAATTAAACTCCACAAGTTCCGGCCACCTCAAATGTAAACCTGGGAAAATAACTAGGGGGAGTGTGAAATTCTTGCAACTTGAGCATTTATGTGAAATGCAAAACTGGTATTTGGCTCTGTATCTGGGTGCACAGTGCACATTCATTTCATTGTAAAACTAATGCAATTGTGCAAAAACAACAAAAACACAGCTAAAAACTGTTGCTCATTGTCTATCATTTGCATTTTCCCATGCATTTGTGCTTATTTTTCACTATGAGTGGTGGATTCAAGTTACATTTTTCACAGCAAACAATGCATATTTCTGCAATGTGGGATAATAGGTAATAATTTGAATTTTGCATAGCAAGAGTAGTGCAAGAATTATGATAATTATGCTACTTATGCCATTGTAATGGAAATTTTGCCTGGTCTTTAGAATAACTTTTTTTGACAGATAGAAATCCTACATTTAAATATTGAGTAGTTGTGATCAGAATCTTTCATTCCAGGTGCGGAATTGATGGGATTTGGCAACTGCCCTTTACTCTTGTAAGATGGAGTTCTGTCTAAAATCCGCCAATCACATTGTGGTGAAATTTTTCCTGCGAGGCTCCCGAAATGTGAGCGCAAGCAAGATTTTGCATCCTCTCACCATTTTCTAGCATGGGTAGTTGCAGGCTGCCTCTCGAGTACATTTGCTGCTGCTTGAGTAGATTTTGTACTTGAGTAGCAGCAAAAATCACCTCGAATGGCCTAGTGCCCTTGATCACTGCCTGGTGCTGTTCGAGCAGATTTTTCAGGTCTGCTCCCACTACTGATGCTAAATTGCAGCACCAACAGCACAACATGCATATTTCTGCCTGTTGGCAGGTCTTAGCAGAATCTCACAAAGTATTTACATAATTCCATTGAATCCCACGGAGTGAAGATCCACTAGTTATGCTTACAACTAATATTGAGCAAGTCATCCTAAACAGGACTTGTACTCCACAAGGTAGCATGCTTAGTATTTAAAGGGGACCATTTAAGAATCTCATGTTGGCATGTTCCTACAGTGACTAGCCTCTAAAACCTCTTTTCACTGCACAGGGATGTAACTGATATTAGGAGAAAACTAAAAAGCAAGTAAAATACTTTGCTAACTCTAGTTTGGAATAAGCTACATAAATTATTCAACCACTGCTGTGCATACTTATTAAAATTCAATTCAATAGTGAATTTCAATTTTCAAAAAATATACAGGAAAGGTAATTTTTAAATACTTAGACTTTGCCTGTCTGAATCCCAAGTAGGCTAATTAGCATTAGCCTGCCAGCAACTTCCCTGTTAATTTTTTGCCCTGAATGGGGTATGCAAACTGTATCCAGAAATGGACCAATGGGTTGTACCTTTTGGCAGGAAGACCAGGATGTACGCTATTCTGATATACCTCAGCCTCAGGAAGGGCAGCTGGGGATGGTTCTGGAACTTCAACAACTTGAAAGGGACCAGACTGACGCCTATATATTAATAGTTATGAGTAAAGGGAAACTTGGGGGAAGAATATGCTTCTCCCATGTTGTTAGTTCTGGGGGAGGAGGTGGGGGTCCGCCGCCAGTCCTCTGAACCGCTATCTGGTGTCTTGAGACCACAGAACACACCTTCCCCCGTAGGTCGTTCCTCCTCTTCCTGATGTCATCCCGTGTTCTTTTGTGCTGTCCCATTGCGTTGACCCTATCCACAATTCTGCGCGATAGCTCCGTCTTCCTAGCTATGGTGGTATGCTGCACCTGTGGCTCTACCCGGATGATTTCCTCCACCATGACCCTGAGCTTCTCTTCAGAAAAGCTGGGGTGTCTTTGCGGTGCCATGGGGTGGTGTGGGTGATGTGTGGGGTGGTGTGTGTTGTGATGTGTGGGGTGATATTTAGAGGTGTGTTGTGTGAGGTGAGTGGATGTTGTGTGAGTGATGGTGGTGTCTCTCTCTGGCCTTCAGTCACAATTGTTGTTGTAGGGGTTTGTGGGTGATCTGGGTGTGTGTTTTATATTGTATTTGGTGTGTGGGAGTGGTATGTGTATCAGGTGTGTGTATTTCGAATTGTCCAGTGTGGTTGTGTTTTGTAAATGTGTGTGTATTTTGAGCGTAGCGGTGTGTACCGCCAATGGAATACCACGGTTGAAAGACCGCCACATGGATTCGTGGGTCTTGATAGTGTGGGTGTATTCCTGTTGGCATGATGGTGGAGGTTCTGTTATCTGCAGTTTATCACTGACCTTTGGTGTGGCGGACTTGTGTGGGTGTCTAGATTTTGGCGGATTCTGAGCTGTGGGTCATAATAGCTGTGGTGGAATTCCCTGGCCGCAGCGGTGTGTTGGCGGTCTTCTGCGCGGCGGTAAGCGGATTTTAACCACAATGCTGTAATGACCCCCTAAGTCTAATCCACCTCGGGTGCCACCTGTCGCTCCAATCCCGGTTTTGCTCTGGCCAAGTAGCAGTGCCTCATCTCTACTCAAGGATTTTTTTAGAAAATTAATTTGAAATTTAACGTATGCAACTTAACCGCTTAAAGTAACAGCATATAGGGCTGTTGTTTATTCTGGTATACAAGTGAGCTCTGGTGGGAGATGGTTTTACCAGAAACACTTTATAGCCATTGATGGGTAACAGGACCCCTCCTGTTGCTGTGACACCAGACTCCACCATGTTTTCATGGGCCTCTCATAGTGCACGTTTTGAAGCGCTGTTTGAATCTGGGCTGCACAACAAAAAGGCACTTTCACTCGGAGAGTGTTGAGTTTTAGATGGGGTGGCCAGAGGTCACAAGAGGAGTAGGAAGGAGAGCTTGGGTGATGTAAGCCTTAGTTTAATTATATTGATTAAATTGGTAACAGTGCTTTAAATGGGCCGGTACTCTCCGGTACTGAGTACCGGCACTATTTTATTTTGATAGGGAGAGTACCGACATATCTCAAGAAAAACATAATACTTTTAATTGGAGAGTACCGGCACTTCTCAGAAACAAGTAGGTACTCTATTAAAGAGTACCTACACTTCTATGTTTCCATTTATAGCACTGTTTGGTAACCTTTATCATTGCACTCTAATATTGTTGTGTTTAATGTAAGTTTTGAGCACTTCGTCTACCCATGCATGGCGTTCACACATTTGAAAACATTACAAAATAAGAACATATAGGTACGTATAGTGATATGCATTTTTCATGACCTATTTTGTATTTTTTTCCATTCCATTATCAGGATTTGTTCTCAGACTGCTGTTTCTTTAGGGCCCAGCACTAGCAGCAGCAAACCAGCTCACCACCAGCAGCCTATTTTATTCACACAGTGCCTAGCCTTGCTTACCACTGGGCTCGAAACAACTCTCTCAGGCCGCACACATCTCTATCCGGCGGGGGCTGCCGGACACCACTCAGCAGCTAGTACTCCCCAAGTCTCCAGCTCTCCCTGCTGGCCTCAGTACCATACCCCATAATACCACTTCCTTTCCTAGGGATTATGGAAAGCAGTGGTGGAACAAAACGTTAGGGGGGCCCTACAAAGTACCTTGAAGAGGCCCCCTCCCCATAGTACCAGTAAGGGGCCTGCCACACATGAACAGTGTACTCGGGGGCCCCTTACACTGCAGGGGCTGCAGGGGCCTTTGTTACACCACTGCCGGGGAGACGGGTTCTTTTCAAGTGGAGCTCTGACTACAAGTTTCCTTTTTTCCAAGCACAGAACCCCTCATATGCAAATATTGCCCATGCCCATTGCCGGCCCCTGTGTGCTCATACAAGAGAAAGTGCAACAAGAGTCTTGTCTGAATGCTTTCTGGGTCCATGGTCCCCATTGCCAGTGGCCTGGCTCTCGGCCTCGCTCTACCTCCTGCTCCCGGGCTGCTGAGGACAGTGAAAGGAGGGAGGCCTGGATCTATAGCGGGTGCGGGTGCAGCCCCTCAGCAGCAGCTTGCCGCAGCTCCACACCGACTGGCAGAAAGCAAAGCCTTAGGTAGGAGTCTCCTTGCCTGTCATAGGGCAAATGCTGCCTACAGTTTGGGCTGAGTGGAAAGTGAGGACCAGTAATGGGCCACACAGTGTAAGCGCAGTGCACAGGCTGGTGAAGTCTGCTCAGCTGCCGGGCTAGCAGAGTTTTTGGTCAAACTCTGTACTTCAAGCAGAGTGCCAAAAACTCTGTTAACTCTGCCAGTGGAGTGGAGCTCACTGCTGACCCCTACTGAACACTTTAGATATGGTGTTGTGAGTTTACAAATAGCTTTTGCGTTAATCTCTAACTGAGTTTAAAATAATGGAGATCTGAGGTAACTGGCCATCAAAAAGTCAAGCATTTAGTGAAACAAACTTCTGTTGCAAAGCAATTATAACTCACTAGTAAGCTATTGCAATTTTTATATCCACAGTGCCTGTAAATCAAGCAGTTGTCGGCCCAGTATCATTATTTTTATTGCAAAAGGTATGGGAAACTCCAGGATGTACTTGAGTGAGTGTGCTACTTGTTCTCAGAATGGCTGAACCTTAGAGAGGCCCGCCTAATGTGCTGTGCTTCTCCAAGTGACCCACAGCTCCTCCAGCATCAATGGTATGCAATAAGGTACATGCGGGGAAGTGGGTTTGTGTGTAATGCCAACCAAACCACATTTTGAACTGCATTTTCCTACTCAGGACCGAGACAGAAGAAAAGTGAATATCCCTTCCAAGGTATTTCCATTTCTTTGCTTTGATCCATTTTGTTAGAAAACTGGACTAAAGAGAGACAAGACTTCTCTGGCAAGGCAAACGCAGGATTAATCACAACTGCCAGGAGACCAGTCACCTGCATAGAGCTGAAAAATGATCTCAAATGACTGCTGGCAACCAACCTTTTATACAGCCACAAAAATGCTGACTTATCAATATTATCCTAAAAAACAATAACCAGTCATAGAATAAAAGGTTATTAATATGCTTTCAAATAAACACCACGTCTCCAGCATCCTTAAACTCATGGCCACTATGTAGAGAGCCATGCAGGCTCTACAATACTTTGTTGCCCCGCGAGGTCTCGGGGGGCCGGCTTCGGTCCGAGTTAATAAATAAGGAGGTCTGTGACCCGGCAGTTTCTCATGTACACTACGAGGTGTTGTGTCTTTGTGTGTCCCATCGCAGCCCATAGCACGAAGGCTACAGTGGCGATGAAGCAGGATCAGGACACCGCAGTCAATTGTGTCTGCTTCAAGCAAAACCGGCGTTGGAAGGGGCACGCTGCAACGTTCACATATAATCGTCAGTGCTTAGCGCTGGGGAAAGAAGAGTTCGGCCCGGCCTACCTCGTCGCTGCACTGTGCGTGCGAGGTACACCAGTCAAGGGTGGAAGGTCACATCGGCCCGCTGCCGGCGATCAACACCCTCTACTGATATCTGTGGTGGTGAGATTTCCTCACATTTTATTCTTTCCTAAGCATCTGCTTAAGGGGGCTCATCCCATTCCTTGTTGTGTTTCCAGTCAGCAGGGATGTCATGCACTAAAGGCAGCTTGTAGAGGCTGGATGTTGTGCCTCTTGAGCTCATTGCCCACACGGAGAATACTTTCTTAAATATGGTTTTGTCCCTAGTGGCCATGGCATGAATGATAAGGTTAGTGATCAAATGCTGAGTGTGAGCATAACGAAGGCGCTCGGTCTCTGGAATGTCGAAATCACCTAACACTGCAACAAGGTCTTGGTGACTGTCTTATGAAGCATATCAGAAATCGTACGACACCCTGTCCCTTCAAAGTCGCAAAGCTATACTTTCAAAGGTAGGTGTTGGCATGTTGATGGAGGATCAAAGTATACAAGAATGGATACGTTGTCATCCTGTGTAGCAAAACACAGTTATCCCAAGCTCGCAGCGTGGCGCTCACAGGGGTAATGAGAAAGGCATCAGCATGCCTCTGAGGATTTTGAAAGCAGGTTAAGGTATGAAGTCGAGCATGGAACATTCTGTTACAATTGTCAGACGAGTAGCAGGGTAACATTGAAGGGTGCTGGGTGTTGCCATCCCTCCTGCCTCCTAAGGCTGAATCAGTAGATTCAGAAAAATCCTAGGTGTTCTGCCCTTCCATATAAAGTGTAGCGGTTGCTGTTGAATGTGTTTTAAGTATGCCCTGTCAAGACAAATACCAAGAACTGGGAACATATATAGCAACTGTGGTAGAATAGACATTTTGATTGTATTGATACTGCCAGCCCAGTAGAGGAGATGACTCCCTCATTGGCTTAAGTCCTTTTGTATACCCACCAGTAGTGGAGGGAAGATAATAGAAAACAAATCTCCATGGGGGGTAGATATTATAACTGACAATATTTTTAGTGGAGTTTTTAGCTCACTTCAAAGGAAATTAAGCTTTCAGAATTGCCACTTCTATAGTAGGCAAAATGAGAATGAGCACCTTGGATTTGTCATTGTTTATTTCATACCTGGAAGCTTCTTTGAAAGACTCGAGCAGAGCTAAAACTGCCGGAAGGAGTTAGTCTGGTGACCCTAGAAATAACAACACATCATTTGCATAGACCAAAATGTTATATTCCTGCACCTCAAACGTTATACCAGTTAGTCACCAAATCAGTTTGTGTTATCAAACCGTCCAATGGCTTGATGAAGAGAGTGAATAGTAGTGGAGCTAAGGGCTACCCCAGTCTTATGATCCTATGTAACACAAACAGCAAAGAAATCTGTCCATCAGAGTTAACCTTGCCATCAGCTGTGCATAATTGGAGAAGATCATTTTCAAGAAAATAGGTGAGGCACAGAAAGGACCAGCCCACCAGGTCAAACACCTTTTCAGCATCCAAAGAGAGAACTACTGCCAGCATTTTCTTTAAGCGGGCATTTCCAACCAGGTGGACTGTGGCAAGAAAATTGTCATGAGTCTGGTGCTGCTTAACAAAGGCACTCTAATCAGAATGTACCAAAGACAGAGATAAATCCACGAGGTGAGTAACTAGAGTTTTAACATACAACTTTGCTTCTATAGTAAGGAATGTAAAGGGGCGATAAGATGCGCAGAGCTTAGGGTCTTTGCCAGCCTTCAGGAGGACTGCGATAAGGGTTTCCTCATGGTAGGCATTATTGAGCCCACTCCAGCCAAATGATTGAAGAGGGAGACTAATTTGGAAGCCAACTGAGATGCAAATGTCTTATACCATGGAAGCGTACAACAATCTGGCACAGGGGCTTTTCCTAACTTCTAAGATTTCATGGCCTGTTTTACTTCTTTTGGTTGGAATGGCTGTTCCAGAGATTCACACCAGTAACACATTAGCTTGGGAACCCTAATCCCATCTAAGAAGCTCTCCTGCTCTTCCAGAGAGCTTGATTCTCCTGCTTAGAGAGCAGATTAGAGGTGAGAAAACTATTTTGATTTGTCTAAATTTTCAGTACGAATAGCCTCATTGCTAAGGGATCTCCTCAATATATTATTTCTGCTGTCTGGACCTTAATATGTTAGTGAAGTGAGTCTGAACTTTGTCCCCAGAGATATTGGAGTGCTTTTTAAGATAGAGAAGAGCAAGCTCCATCTTGTTAGTCATGTGCCACATTCCAAATCTGTAATCTCCTGTTCCGGTTTGTCTGCCTCCAACTTGTAAAGGCATGGATTTTCCACAGCAGCGGATATGGAATGAACCCCTGACCACTGCCTTGAAGGCATTCAAAACCCCACCAGACAATATCTTCCCACTCTCATTAATTTCAAAATATATGTCAATCTGTTCATCACCTAATAGTGAGGGGAAAAGACACCATACCCCCCCTCTGCTGCGCAGACACCCCATCTACCTAAAACACAGCCAATGCAGAGTCAGAGGCGGAAGTCATTCCAACATCAACCGTCCTGGTTTTGGACATGACGGTTATTCCATGCACTGGAGGAGCGTGTATAGTTAGTAAGCTTTGTTTCATAGTCTCCCTCCTGGTCCTTCGGCAAAAGATGTGCTTCTTGAAAACATGTTACGCCTGGGCCATATCTCTAATATTTTTCCAAACAGACTCTTGTTTATTAGGTGTATTAAGACCTTTTACATTGAGGATAAGTATCTTAACCTTCAAGCCTGTTTGAGATAAAGACCAGAGAAGTTGGTGTAGAAAAATTGAGCTGTAATCTGTAAGACTTAGCTGATCCCCAAACCCCCTGAGTAACAAAGCCCAAGCTGAATCATAAGGAAAAACAAAGATAATAAAGGTGTCCAGGACAGAGACCGAAGGCCCTAACAATTGCCACATCCATAACAATAAAGGTGAGCAGGAGAGAGACAGGAGGTCCCCCCTCAAATGTCACTTCCAGAGACAAAGAGAGGTCTATGACATCTCCGAATATGGGGCACGAGTAACCCCCTTACCAGACTCAGCGGTCACTGGACAGAAATCATCTCCCCTCTTCATCACTAGCTCAGCAAGTGTTACCATTCATGTCTTCCCCTACACAGGCCCTAGCAAGACATTAAAAGAATAAAATGCAATAGCATTTCCCCACTTATAACCCACTCCCTGCGTCCCACAAAAAACACACAATGTAAGCAAGACAGAAAGGGAAGAGAGGTTCATCAAGTAGGTGCTGGTCACTGTATAGATATGCAGCATCTCTTCACAGATTCAGAAAGGGTACCAAATTAAGGTGGGAAGAGTTCTTGATCCTCTGGGCCCTGTGGCAGAACACTGCTCCATCGTGGGTGGCTCCAACCTGCTGAATCAGACCCCCGGGCCTTGTTCTACTGTTCTACTTGCATCTTGCAGATTCCAGCTTCATGAAGGTAAGGCGGAGCAGGCAAGCTGTTCCTACAACCTCAGTGACCACATCAGTTGTCACCCAGTTCAAAGGAGAAGTGGAAAATGTAAGTCCATCCATACCTTAGAGGAGAGGATGTGGTGCTGTGGCCAGAAATGTCCACTTTGGAACTTGAGAATCAATCTCAACGTTGGCTCAACATCATATGATTCTGAACAGATAATTTAAAATTGTCATGATTAAAAAAAAATGAATGTGCCCTTGTATATAAGGGTTAAAGTACCCCCTGCTGTACATTATAAGCAAATTGCAGGTCTCTGACTACATAGAGGAACGAGGCCGAAGGGCATGTTCTTTTATAAAGTTATGGAACTCCACAGTGACATGCACTATCCTTATAATGTGCTCCAGCAGGTACTTTATCCCATATAAAACATCATTGTACTATCAAATTTTCCAGCAAATGGCTTTAAACTTTGGTGCACAGCTCCTTCATATGAAAGAGTGAACATGTTTGGAAGCATTAAGAATAAAAATAAAATCTGTAGTGCAAAAATAAGCACATCAAACAACTGTTAGATATTTGTTTTGAACAGATATTAGAAACAGTCCAATCAATACATGTCGTTTTAAAAAAAAAAAAAATTAAAGCTGCAGTAGCTCATAGTGTGTAGAAACATGCAGAAAGATTCTAGCTTTTCTCCAACTATTTAAGGAGTGCGTAAAATAAACGTTCTCTCTGCTTGTCAATGTAAGCTAAGAAAATGAGCAAAAGATGATCAACCTTCTCTTTTCACTTGCCTTAAACAGCTGTTTCAGTTATGCGCCATGACCAGGGCTGCCTTTCACCTTGGCTGCTCGCTCTGTGGCATTGTGAGGTCAGTACTTAATGGTGATAACTCAAAAACTTTAATTCTGCCATCTTTTCTTCACGTCACAAGTCGCCCATTAGAAAGAAATTAGAGAAAGGCAAAGGATAAAGGGATTACAGAATTGTAATTGTAATTGTAATCGTATTTATATAGCGCTTACTACCCCTGACGAGGCATCGAATCGCTTTTCGATGAGTAGCACGCTACTCCGGTACCCAACAAGAATTAGTGATGGATTAGTATAATTTAATAAGGAGTACAGTTTTAGTATTATTATGAGTTAATTTGAGTTGCGGATATGAGAGTTTGTTAGTTAGATTGACTGGAGTAATGGAGGGGTGGAGGAGGAAAGAAATCCAGAAGTGTTAATTGGGAGTTTATCCTTCATTTACTCAATTCAAAGGCTTGAGATGAATAAAAGGGGGGCGGAGGGGAAAGAGGATGTGGAAGGGTTAGGGAGAGCATAGTAGCAGGGTGAGATGAATGCAGGAGAATTTAGTAGGGTTGTGTGGGAGGTCACAGAGGTAGAGTGAGGTTTGGTGAGTTAGATGTGGGGGTGGAGGGATGAGCTTAGGCAGAGATATTTAGGAGATGAAAGTGGTAGAAGGGATTTGGGATGAGTCCGAGTGAGAATGGAGGATAGTTTGATAGAGACATGACATAAGAGTGATGAGTAGATAAGTGTGATAAAAAGAGAGCAGAAATTCATAGAAACATGCCAGGCACAGAAACAACATATACACATACATACACATATATATATATATATTTATACACACACACACGACTATACACACACATCTGCACATACAATACATAATTAGAATCATGGGTAAAAAATACTTAGTTGTCCATCCATCATCCCGGTAAAAGGCGGGAACTCCCCCACCTACCTCGAGGGTGGACGGGGCGTGGCCCAGCGGGCGGAGCCCACAGGTGCTCCACAAAGGGAGAAACCCTCCACTCTGTGCCTCCAGCAGAGGAAGACAGAACCCGCGCGTCCCAGTCAGACACAGACCACGCTCCAGCACATCATCAGCTCACCTCCAGGAAGGATTCCAGATCCCCTCCGCCATGGGACCTCTGAGCGCACAGCCCCGCCCCGCCCCATCCCTGCTAAGCCCAAGAGCCAGGGTGGGCCGTCCTTTCCAGAAGGTGAGCTTCAACCGCGGCATCTGCCCCGTCCACATTGTACACTAGGGTACGTGATGGGCCACGGGGGCAAAACGTCTTCAGCAACCTTGTGTGCCTCCGGCAATGTCATTGCCACTAGTGCGTCCCCGCGGAGATGTCCTCGCGCCCCTGCGCATCAACAACGCACCATGCGAGTCGGCGGCAAACGCAGTGGGGTCGCCTTGGAAAGCTGTCCATCATCCTGGCAAGAGGTGGGAATTCCCCTACCTACTTCGAGGGTGGACGGGGCGTGGCTCAGCGGGCGGAGCTTACAGGTGCTCCACGAAGGGAGAACCTTCTATTCTGTGTCTCCAGGAGAGGAAGACAGAACCCGCGCGTCACAGTCAGACACAGACCACGCTCCAGCACACCATCAGTTCACCTCCAGGAAGGACTCCAGATCTTCCTCTGCTATGGGATCTCTGAGCGCACAGCTGTGCTTCATCCTTGCCAAGCCCAAGAGCCAGGGTGGCTTGTCCTTTCCAGAAGCTGAGCTTCGACTGCGGCACCTGCTACGATTATGATTGTAAGTGCTTCCTTTGAGGTTTAGTTTCTGTAAAATGAGCATCGTGGCCTACACAACCAGAGTATTTTCTACGAGTATGTCAGTAAGCGTTACCTAGCATGTTTTATACGCCCCGTTTATATTCTACACTAAGGGTACGTGATGGTCCACGGGGTAAACGTCTCCAGCAACCTTGTGTGCCTTTGGCAATGTTATTGTTACTAGTGCGTCTTTGTGGAGATGTCCTCGTGCTTCTGAGCATTAACAACGCACCACCGGAATCGGCGGTAAACGCATTGGGGTCGTTTTGGAAAGCTGTCCATCATCCTGGCAAGAGGCGGGAATTCCCCTACCTACTTCGAGGGTGGACGGGGCGTGGCTCAGCGGGCGGAGCCTACGGGTACTCCACGAAGGGAGAACCTTCTACTCTGTGTCTCCAGGAGAGGAAGACAGAACCCGCGCGTCACAGTCAGACACAGACCACGCTCCAGCACACCATCAGTTCACCTCCAGGAAGGACTCCAGATCTTCCTCTGCTATGGGATCTCTGAGCGCACAGCCGTGCTTCATCCTTGCCAAGCCCAAGAGCCAGGGTGGCTTGTCCTTTCCAGAAGCTGAGCTTCGACTGCGGCACCTGCTACGTTTATATTGGTAAGTGCTTCCTTTGAGGTTTAGTTTCTGTAAAATGAGCATCGTGGCCTACACAACCGGAGTATTTTCTACGAGTATGTCAGTAAGCGTTACCTAGCATGTTTTATACACCCTGTTTATATTGTACACTAGGGGTACGTGATGGGCCACGGGGTAAACGTCTCCAGCAACCTTGTGTGCCTTTGGCAATGTTATTGTTACTAGTGCGTCTTTGTGGAGGTGTCCTCGTGCTTCTGAGCATCAACAACGCACCACCGGAGTCGGCGGTAAACGCATTGGGTCGTTTTGGAAAGCTGTCCATCATCCTGGTAAAAGGCGGGAATTCCTTTACCTACTTCGAGGGTGGACGGGGCGTGGCTCAGCGGGCAGAGCTTACAGGTGCTTCATAAAGGGAGAACCTTCTACTCTGTGCCTCCAGGAGAGGAAGATAGAACCCGCGCGTCACAGTCAGATACAGATTACGCTCCAGTACATCATCAGTTCACCTCCAGGAAGGATTCTGGATCTTTTTCTGCTATGGGATCTCTGAGCGCACAGCCTTGCTTTATCTTTGCCAAGCCCGAGAGTTAGGGTGGCTTGTCCTTTCCAGAAGCTGAGCTTCAACTGGGGCACCTGCTACGTTTATATTGGTAAGTGCTTCCTGTTGAGGTTTAGTTTCTGTAAAATGAGCATCGTGACCGAAACCAACCGGAGTATTTTCTACGAGTATGTCAGTAAGCGTTACCTAGCATGTTTTATACGCCCCGTTTATATTGTACACTAGGGGTACCTGATGGGCCACGGGGTAAAACGTCTCCAGCAACCTTGTGTGCCTTTGGCAATGTTATTGTTACTAGTGCGTCTCTGTGGAGATGTCCTCGTGCTTCTGTGCATCAACAAACGCACCACCGGAATCGGCGGTAAACGCAGTGGGGTCGTTTTGGAAAGCTGTCCATCATCCTGGTAAAAGGCGGGAATTCCTTTACCTACTTCGAGGGTGGACGGGGCGTGGCTCAGCGGGCGGAGCTTACAGGTGCTTCATAAAGGGAGAACCTTCTACTCTGTGCCTCCAGGAGAGGAAGATAGAACCCGCGCGTCACAGTCAGATATAGATTACGCTCCAGTACATCATCAGTTCATCTCCAGGAAGGATTCTGGATCTTTTTCTGCTATGGGATCTCTGAGCGCACAGCCTTGCTTTATCTTTGCCAAGCCCAAGAGTTAGGGTGGCTTGTCCTTTCCAGAAGCTGAGCTTCAACTGCGGCACCTGCTACGTTTATATTTGAGAATGCCATGTTATATAATGTAATTGGTGCTCATATAAAGTGCTCTCATATCTTTGGGTCAAGTTTGCGCTATATATAACAACAAAAAAACAAATAAATACAAAAATATATAGCAATTTATTTCCGCTTTTGGATACCTTGAACAAGGTTATCAGTCCCACTTTCACTAATTGGAATGGTCTGCTCGCAGTTCATTGTCGTGGCGCATGCGCCTTCCTGTGCTTGTGGAGTATTGCTGCAGTATTGCATCACACGTCTTTTTGTCAGGTGTGTGCTGGGCACTCTGCCACCAGCAACTGCAACATGCCATTCCAAAACTGGGCAAAGGAAACAGTGCAAGCGTTTCACGTGTCTAAAAAGGTTCTCAAGGCTGGCAGTTAAAATGAGTTAAAAAAGAGTGAGAAACTTAAAGTGCAGTCCTTTGTTATGCCGATTTTGGCATTTTCGCCGATTACGCTAATAAATAACAGGAAATAAACTGCACGTCCCTGGGTGGGCTTGAACCACCAACCTTTCGGTTAATAGCCGAACAGGCTAACCGATTGCGCAACAGAGACGTATGTTCACTGCTCTCAGTATGTACCTGAGCTAATGTTGTCGCCGGGTACAGTGGATATGTCAAATGAGATTTAGAACACAGTGTTAGTAAAACAGAGTAAGATGAACGGGTTCATCACATGTTTCTTCCATTCCAGTGGCCGCTCTCTCCCCTCTGCTGCCTCGTTCATGTATACTCAATATCTCCAGCTCACGCTGCTCGGCTCGCCCTTCATTATCTCTCTTTTACTAATACAACGTTTTAGGTTAGTTTTCGGACTAATTCTTCGTTCCTGGACCAGCTTTGAATAAGGAAAACCTGCAACAGTGTCACATTCTTGAGAAAAATCGGACAATGTGTCTGGGCTGAGGGAAGGGCAACAGCACCTCAGACAAAAAGAAACAGCAACAATGTGTGGGATAGTGGAAAACTGCATCAAAGTATCAAGGTTAATGGAACTGTAACAACATCTGAGACAAGATAAAACTGCAACACTGTTGGAAAGTAGAAAACTGCAACAACGTTTCAGCTAGAGGAAACTGTAACAAAGCGTCCCACAAGAAACTGTATCAACCTTTAGAACAAGAAGAAACTGTAACAAAGACTCAATACACAGAAAACTGTAACAAAGTCCAACAAAGAAGAAAGTAACGAATCCTCAGGCAACAGCAAACTGTAGCAAAGTAAAGACAAAGGAAAGAAACTGCACCAACATCTCAGACTAGAGGAAACTGTAACAAAAGGCTCACACAAGAAAACCCATCCCAGACAGGAGGAAACAGTAACAAAGGCTCATACAACAGGAAACTGGAATCACACCTCAGAAAGGAGGACACTACGATGTTTACACCAGCTGCACTGTGTGAAACAAGCGGATATTTTTTATCTGTTTTCCATTGCCCCTTAAATTGCTTTTTAGGCGGGCATCAGTTGGGGTGTAGGGGAAGCAGCCTAAACCACGACTCCTAACAACGACGGTCGTGATCCACAAATCGGAACAACACTTTCATGAACAACGACCCTGCTTTCCTCTGCCTTAAACACACATGTCCAGAACAACGAACATGCGTAGTTAAGGCAGAGGAAAACAGACTCCAGATCGGAGAAGACGTGGTCAGGTAAGTGGGACTGGGTAGGGTTGGGGGGTAGTTTTAGGGGTAAGGGGTGGGGGTCAGGGTAGTTTTCAATTGGTGGCTTTGTCCAAGGCTACGTTTGCCAGAAGTAAATACATGCACTGACGATCCACGTCCAGGCGTCGGTATCACTTTAAAGATAAAATACAAAATGTAATTCTATGGTAGGACCGGAGGCGAGGATTATGCATATCTTTCTTCACTTTTTATTTAAACAGCAAATTCAAAGTTAAACACAAGAAACAAAAAACGGCAATGAGCTCCACAAGACTGCCACCATGGAAACCGTCATCCAATGAGGGTCCAGTGTTGCCGGCAGTATATATATCCACAAGCCTGTCAATCTTCCTCTTTCTTCACTGCTCAGGACACAGATAAGTGCCTTTCTGCCTCTGAGCGTTGTTTGGATTACGCGTTTTGTTTTTTCACGCGTTACTGCTTGCGCACGTTCTTTCATTGAATTTCCCCTGTATACGGTGTAATTGTGGCACGTCTCCTCAGCGCAGCAGGCTTCTGCCCGAGCGCTGTTTTTACCTCTCAGGAGACGCGTCGGGCCCTCTAGATGGCGCGCGCTTCGAATTCCTAACATTTTTCTACTCGCGTGTTCAGCGCTCGGGTTTTTCTCGATGCTCAACACGCATTTTGTAGCAGTTTGGGAGCACATTTAAACCTAGGTTTTTTTCCCCATCCAGCGGACCCCGTTTTTTACGGTGGTTGTTACCCCAATTGGGAAGAATACTCATTTACATATTTTTTAAAGCCTTTGGCTTCTGGCAGAACTGGATAAAGGGGGTTTTACCCTTTGTAACATTTTTCTGGGTGTTTTTTCTGTCATTTTCATATGAGTCACAGGATGCAGTCCACTCAGGACAATGAATCTATCGCCAATATGTCCCCAGGTGAAGGCCTTTCTCACCGTTCCCTTCCCCCAGGAATGGATATATTGTTTTCTCAAGCCATTTCTCAAGCCCTCGCTCCCCTTAGAGATAGTGTAGTGCAACTCACGGAACAAGTTTCCAAAGGGACGGGCATGTTTGGCGCGACAGGGATGGAAGGTATATCCTCTTCAGTTCCCAAGAAAACTCGCAAGCGCGACCCGGGGCACCTTGAAGACGTTTTGCTTTTATCTGGCGCCTTCAGTAAGAGTGCGCGCGCGCACAAGCGCATACCCTCCCAGGAGGGCTATGTACCCGGCGTAATGGGTGAAAAGCTTCACCACAAATCAGACCTTGATGTTGGGTCGCAGAGAGGCATCACTGGTGACTCATATGGGGACTCCTCCTCAGTGGAAGACGATGAGGCCGGCCGCCCTTGGCGCCTGGGAGCTTCTTTGCAGGAAACCTTAGGTTCAGAGGACTCTGGTTCAGACATGTTTGAACCAGAAGGAATTTATCATCCTAGTTCGTCGGAATGGATACCAGACCACAAGGTGGCTGAGTACGTGGCAGCAAAAATTAGACAACCTCTTGATAAAGAGGTGCGCTCCCGATTGAAAGCGGAATGCCCTCGTCCAACACTAATGGACAAGGTAGCTGCCACGCCGGATATCGATCCGAAGTTGTGTACCTTTTTTTCCAAGTACATGAAGGACCCTAAGAAGGGTATAGATAGGTCCTGGAGGATGTGCCAGGACAAGCTCCTGGATGTGTTAGGGCCCCTTACTCAAATAATTCAACTGGCAGAACGTGCCAAACAGTCAAATTCACCCCTTCCAACTGACGTTGTGGTGGGGTGGGCCCAGAGAGCGGTATGTCTCCTGGGCAACGCCAACTGTGCCCTCTCTGCTGAAAGGCGCAGATCTTTACTTATAAAAATTGACCCTAAGTTGGGGGAACTTTCTAATTCGGAGGCAGGGGCTATTGCCCAAGGCAACTTATTTGGTGATCCTTTTGTGAAGGAATTGGGAAAATTTGTTGCCACCTTTTTGGCACTTGACAAAGCACAAACGTCTATAAAAAAGATTTTTCCAAATAAGGTTTTTGGAGGGGCCGGGCGAGGTAGGGGTCGCTCTTCCGGCCGCCATTTCCAACAAGGCCCAGCTGCATACAGAAACAACGGTTGGCGTGATGGTCGCCAGGGAACCTTCTACCCCAACAGAGGCAGAGGAAAAGGCAGAGCGCATAGACTCGCCCGGGGAGCAAGTAATGCCGCAGGAGGACCCTCGGGTGAGGCTTATCCCTTTTTCCCCTCAAAAATTTGGAGGGAGGTTACGTTTATTCAGAACCGCTTGGCAACTTATCACCTCAGATGCCTGGGTACTTCAAACAGTCTCCGGTTTTCAAATAGAGTTTTGGGGGACCCCAATCCAGGACTCTCTACCCATTCCTTTAGTTTTTTCAAGAGCAGAATCCAATCTCATAGATACGGAGGTTCAGGATCTCCTCCAGAAAGAAGCCATTTGTGTCACGTCCTTGCATCCCATGGGTTTCGTAAGCAACATCTTCCTTGTGGAGAAAAAGGACAAAGGTTTTCGCCCGGTCATCAATCTCCGGTCCTTCAACGAATGGGTAACATACAGGCATTTCAAAATGGAGAGCATTCATTTACTCCGAGATCTCCTCCTGAAAGGGGACTGGATGGTCCGCCTGGACCTCAAAGATGCTTATCTCACAGTCCCGATTTTTCCGCCTCACCGCAGGTTCCTACAATTTCAGTGGAGGGACCAGGTGTTCGAGTTCACCTCTCTCCCATTCGGTCTGTCATCGGCACCATGGTGCTTTATCAAACTCCTCAAACCGGTAGTGGAGGTTCTCCGGTCGCAGGGAATTCGTCTTATCATTTATCTGGACGACATCCTTCTTATGGATCAAGCCAGGTCTCAGCTTATCTCCAATATGAACACAACTATTGTGCTTCTGCAGAATCTAGGGTTTGTGATCAACCAACAGAAGTCAGATATCCTCCCTTCCCAAACCATGATTTTTCTGGGATTCCTTATAGACTCCCGGTCAACATCTCTCAGTCTCCCCAGCCCGAAGATCTCCAAGATCAGGAAGGAATTAAAAAGGTCCTAAGACGCGACAGGATTTCGTTGCGCCAGTTGGCCAGGATAGTGGGTATGCTTTCATCATCGATTCAGGCCATCTTTCCGGGACCCCTCCACTACAGGGCTCTTCAACGCCTCAAGGCCTATCATCTTCGACGTGGGGTCACATACTCCGAGTTAATCTCCCTCTCTATGGAGGCAAAGACGGAGTTACATTGGTGGCTGGACCACATGGAGGCATGGAATGGCAGGGCCATCTTCGGAGCCTCCCCAGATCTAGTGATAGAGTCGGATGCCAGTCGCCACGGTTGGGGAGCGCGTTGCGGGAACATCTTTTTCAGGGGATGCTGGACCCCTCGGGAGCTCGAAATGCACATCAATTGTCTGGAACTTCTTGCAGGCTCTTTTGCGATCAAGTCCCTAACACAGAATTTCCTGTGTGGCCCTCCTACGCATGGACAATGTCTCAGCGGTTCAATACATCAACCGCCTGGGGGGGACGCGTTCGAAGGCTCTAGCGGATCTAGCAAAGGATTTTTGGCACTTTTGTCTTCAACATCAGATATCTGTCACAGCAGAGTATCTCCCGGGGGATCAGAACATTGTGGCGGATTGGAGTTCCCATTACCTAACGGACTCCAGCGATTGGCAATTAGACCACATGATTTTTCAATCAATAATGAATCGATGGGGTCCCTGCTCAGTGGACCTGTTCGCTTCCAGATGGAACGCCCACTTGCCTCTGTACTTCAGCTGGTGCCCAGATCCGGAAGCCGCAGCAGTGGATGCATTTCTCCAAAACTGCGAACCGCATCTGGGATACGCTTTTCCCCCGTTCCTCCTTATCCAGAGAGTTTCGGCTCAGGTTCGTCGCCAGAGAGCGACAGTGGTTCTGATAACCCCGCTTTGGAGATCCCAGGCGTGGTTTCCAACTTTTCTGGAGCTCTCATGCGAAGCTCCAATTCGCCTTCCGGTCTTTCCCTCAATCCTACGAGATCCAACAGGAGTATTCCATCCCCTAGTTCTCCAAGGCCACTTATATCTGGTGGCATGGAAGATTTCAGGTATCGCTGGGAAGATTGCCGACTTTCATAAGAAGCTAGGAAGTTCATTTCACAAGCTTGGGCACCTGGGACGCGTAAACGATACAGCTCCGCATGGAGTAGGTGGTCTCGCTGGTGTATGGACAAACATTTCAATCCCATGGGGGCCCGCATTATCGACATCATAAATTTCCTTGCAGAACTGGCGGAGTCAGGTTTGGCTTACCGTATGATAAACTCTTTTAGATCAGCCATCTCAGCAGGTCATCCTCCTCTTGACGATCAACCGATCGGGGAACATCCTTGGATATGTAAACTCCTTAAAGGTATTCGACTTTCCAGACCTCCACAACCTAGATATTCGGAGCTATGGGATGTCAACCTAGTTCTTAATTTATTATCCTCGTGGCAGGATAATCAATTCCTGTCTAGGAAGGAGTTGTCAGCAAAACTGGCCATTCTTTTATGCCTTATTTCATGTAAACGGGTATCGGATATACGGGCGTTGGATATCTCTGCTAGAATTTTTTCCCCAGAAGGAGTAACTTTTACGATCTCTAGGAGGACAAAGAATAGTACAAGGTCTGTATCTTACCCCGCTTTCCCTAGCGCTCCTAAGTTATGTGTATTACGTTGCCTCAAAACCTATGAGAACGTAACAATGGGACTCAGACCTCCGGGGGAGAATCAACTTTTAATTTCATTAAAGAAACCTTTTAAGGCAGTCTCATCCCCCTCCATCGCCAGATGGGTTAGGTGGATTTTAGCGGAAGCTGGTGTCAATGTACAAGTGTTCGTCGCACACTCCACTCGGGGTGCCATGGCCTCAAAAGCCATCCAAGTTGGAGGTCGACTGGAAGACATTATGAGTGCTGCGGATTGGTCTTCAGAATCTACTTTTAAAAAGTTTTATTTCAAACCAATACATGAGGCAGCCTCTCTAGTGGTAAGTAAGCTTTGAACTTGCATAATCCTCGCCTCCGGTCCTGCAATAGAATGCGAAATTTCCTAGCTATCGTGAAGGAAAGTTTCAATTCTATTAAGGACACGGAGGCGAGGATTATCCCACCCTACACGGGACACGTGTTTTCCCACCCGAACTTCACGTCTCCTCGTACTGAGGTAGTATATATTTATATATATATATTTTATTGTGCACATATATATTTAATGGTATGCGCTCTTAACGAGTTTAATTGTTGGATTTGTCTGCATTAACTCATGACTCGTTTCTTTCTGCAATGCCTATGATCTTATAGACATACGGGCTTTTGGTTGCTTATTGTTATCAGCATAGATCAGTCTACTTAATCTCTCATATCTACCAATAGGACCAGAGACAGCGGCCTCTTGAGACATCTACAATTCCTTTCGCAGCGAAGTCGAGGACGATTGACAGGCTCGTGGATATATATACTGCCGGCAACACTGGACCCTCATTGGATGACGGTTTCCATGGTGGCAGTCTCGTGGAGCTCATTGCCGTTTTTTGTTTCTTGTGTTTAACTTTGAACTTGCTGTTTAAATAAAAAGTGAAGAAAGATATGCATAATCCTCGCCTCCGTGTCCTTAATAGAATTGAAACTTTCCTTCACGATGGCTAGGAAATTTCACATTCCACAGTTAAAGGTGGCGAACTGCAATATGACTCAAGATGCGAGCAACATCTGGTACTAAACTCTGCGTTGTTCTTTGGGGCAGACAACTCAATGGGCTGAGGCTCCTGTACCCGAGCACAAGTTAACACTCCAGTTATGTTCGTTGGCGGTGAAATTCACTGGAATAATGGGGGCTGTCTCTTTTTTTTTTGCAATTTCCGCAGGAAAAAATATCTTTGACTTTACTAAGTGCCCCGGAGCTTCCTTTGTATCTTGGCAGCGATCGCGGGTTCCAGGACGTACTCAAAGACCAGCACCTTTGCCTGGATGATGAGAAAAGGAAATAAAAGGGTGTTCTGTATTTTGAAAGTGGAAAACGTCTGTCCACTGACAGTACGAGTCGGCAAGACATTTCCTAAATGTGGCACAAGGGAAGCGAGTGTGTGAATTCGTCTTCCCTTCCCATCCCATTTCTCACACTCATCGATTTGACCATTTTCCCGCAAAGGAGAAGGGAGGGGATAAACCAATGTAGCATTTTTAGCGGTAAAACTCTGTCCTGGCAAGTGTTTGGAGTGTCATGAGTCGCTGTTTTCTCACTGGCTAATCTCAGAGTCCCTACGACGTCACCGCTGCACGGCAGCATGATATAGCAGACCTGAAGTTCTATCTATAGGGCAGCAGAGTGGCGCAGCGGAAGCGTGCTGGGCCCATAACCCAGAGGTCGATGGATTGAAACCATCCTCTGCTGGAATTTTCTCTGCTTCTTATTTTTCATTTTAATCTAATCGGGGTTCATGGTTAAATATTTGCGCTCTTCTGTTGTATTTTTTCTTTGTATATATTTTCAAGTTACTTTTATTTTTCCCTGAACAAGCACCATTTCTAAACGTGCAGCTTGCTGCGGGAACAGTTGTGCCCACAGAGTACAATTGTATGGGGTAAGAGTAACACCTTTTGTTTACTAAATTGAGAAGCAGTAGAAGGGCGTTAAGAAACGATCTAAGAGCACGAGATGTTTGCAGTAAATACACCATAATGTGCTCTAGGCTGCAGCTCAACGCCTGTTCACAAGGGTTCACTGATAACACAACAGTATGAGAAACTAACAGTTCTTTAAAACAAACAGGGGCGGCTCATCCATAGGGAGACGGCCATGCCACCCCACTTTGGACCCAGCCATATGGAGATCAGTCTTGACCCTGTTCCCCATGAAACAGTCCAGCCCGAACTGCCAGGCCAGGTCTTCCCTGGACTGGAAACAAGCATCCTGGGACCAGTTTCGGGGTATCACCCCTCCTCAGCCAGGAACCGGGTCAAGACTGATTTGCATATGGCTAGGTCCAAACTGGGGTGGCATGGTGAGCAAAAGAATTGATGGGTCTAACCCAGATCTGTGACTGGGGGTGAATGTTGGATTGGTTCCGCATTCTGTCCATCATTTGTGTTTTGTTGGCAATTTTAGTTTAGCAACACACACAGCATTTTGTTCCCTCGACTCGTGTTTTCAGAATCTTTTTGTTTGTCTTTCCTAAAAAAAAATGAACAGATGATGGCACGTTCGTTTCTAAACACACAGCATTCACACTCAAATGTTGACATTTTAAATTTCAGTGCCTTCTGGACACTGATATTAGTAGCAGCGCACTATATTTTTCTATTGCCTCAGCTCGGGTTTTCAGAATGTTCTGTTTTTTTTTTTCTTTTCTTCTTCCACTGGTGGTGAAATGTATTTGTATGTTTATCTTTTTATAAAGCACACCTTTACTTTAGAATCATGGGTGTTATGTTCTTGTTTTATTAAAGAGTTTGGGCCCTCTTACACGTGCTATGGCTGCTCACAGCGGCAGATGCAAAACCATTCAGCTATCTCACTCAGTGGTGGTGCATGCAGTGAGAATTATAAAATACAAACCTCTAAATTAATATTTTTCTTTACAACAGTTATGTTGCATCTCGGTGTTGCCCTTGGAATATTTCTTTAATTCATGGCACGCTCTCAGCAGAAGGCTCTTTACTCACTGAGCTACCTCGCTCACTGGTGGTGCAATGTATATGTATGTTCATCTTTTTTTTAAAGCACACCTTTTCTTTAAGATTGTTGGTGTTTTGCTCTTGTTTTATTAAAGACTTTAGACCCTCTTTACACGTGGCTGTGGCTGCTCGCAGTGGCAGATGCACTACCATTCAGCTATGTCACTCAGTGGTGGCACAGGCCATGAGTCTTCATAACTTACAAACCTCTAAATTAATATTTATCCTACAACAATTATGGTGCGCCTCAGTGTTGCACCTGGAATATTAATTGCATTCATTTCGCGCTCTAAGCAGCAGGCGCTCCACACACTGAGCTACCTTGCTCACTGGTGCTGCAATGTATTACCGCTCATGATCTTACTTTGGCTTCTCTTTTTATTTGTATTTACATTATTTTAATCCTACAGCGTAACTCTTTTTGAGTGTGTGCTATTTAAAGGGTCTTGTTATTATTTATAGAGGTTACAAAAACTTAGAGTGACAGGTGCATTAGTCGTCCTTATTGTATCATTCTTTTAATTTGTTTTTTATGTTAGTGCTCTTGTTGTTTTTCCACCACTGTAAGGCGCTCCAGGAACAAGCAGTGATGAATGAAGGTAAGCCTTACCCCAATGGCTTAATGTAGGGTTACTCTAGTCTGTGTGGCCGGGGCTCACAATGAACTTTGCTGTCTGCTACTAGGTTAGAAGGGAGCTGCTCCGGTTATTGGTTTTACAAACACTTTCTGAGTATTGGGAAGTGTGTGTACAGTTTAATCAATTTCACTGAATGAATGCTCCTTGGAGAGGAAATGTTTTTACATATTTTAGTGAGTATGGTTGCTGTTGTGCATCATATTTGAATAGTATGTAGGGGAGTTAAATATTCAGTCAGGGATTCCAATTGTAAATACATTTGTGTTCAGGGCAGAAGCAGGAGGTTTTAGTCACTCATTGTGGGGCAGGAAGCTTTATTTTGTCTCTTTCTATTTCACTTGGATGTAAATCGTTCACACTTCTCCATGTTTTGTCGGTGCTACAGTGTGGAGATAATCCTGCTGTGACGAGGCACAAGGATCAAAGGCTGTGTGTCTAGGTTTTAGTTTGGATTCTCATATGGGCCTGTAATTAGGATACTTACAAAGGGAAACTGGGGAAAAGTAATATTGCAAACAAGATAGGCATTACAGTTATTTTTAAACACACACAGCACTCGCGCTTAGATGTTGGCATTTTAAGTTTTGTTCTCTTCTGGGCATTTATGTTAGTTGTGGCGCAATCACTTTTCTTTTGCATAGTCCTGTAAAAATCCCATAAAGAAGTCCAAAACACGGAACCAGCCCTTAATCCAAGCAATGGGGCCCTCGAACCATGTCATTTTTGTACCAGCGACACTCATGATGAATATAAAAGGAATATATTTTAGGCTGCACCTGTTCTGCTCAGCGCTGTCAATGCCCCTGGTCATGTGCTGTTATATATGTGGGTCAGAAGGTAACCCAGGTACCGTATGATCCGTGGCACACGTACATTTCGGAGACTCGTTTTAGGCGTGAGTACTGTGGGATACTGGATCTCATGAATAATGAAAAAGTGAAGGATGAGAACATTTATGTAAAATAAACCGTAGTCGGCAGGATTTGAACCTGCGCAGGGAGACCCCAATGGATTTCTAGTCCATCGCCTTAACCACTCGGCCACGACTACTGATGTTCCATAGATGAAACTTCTTCTCTGCTGTAGTGGAGTAGGTGCGCCACACACACCTCCTGCAACACAATTCAGATGTTTTATGAGGGGCAGAGTAGAGAATTGTGGGTTAAAGAGAACACCTTCCGGTTTGGAAAGTATGAACGATGTACTGAAGGGCATCATAGAAACAAGTACAGCAAGTGACCAAGGTCTGGGGGGGGGAGGGGCCGCAGAAACAATGGTGCAGGAAGTAAAGGGTTAGGGACTCAGAGCCTAATGTGTGACAGCGGCGGTATGGAAGGAGCTCGGGTGTGCGGAGAATGTGCAGCACATTAAGCATGAGCAGTGCTGCCGAGCATAGGTCAGTCTTATTCTGGGGCATAAAAGGGCAGGCGGGGTGTGGAACGATTCTAGTCTTCAGTCCATCTTTCCCTGGAGTTGCTCATCCTGCGGTTCTTATGGTGAAGCGCCTTCAGTGCCATTCATTGTACAAAGTATGTGCTTTATTATAATCGGTTCCTGGTATGTGCAAGCTGTGCTTCAGCTCAGGATTGTTCCAGCGCCTCGATGCGTTAGCGAGTGAAATATTATGATGTGTAAATGGTTGACTCACAACCATATTTATTTTATTTAATGCGTTTTTATATAGCGCGGACTATACCCGAGGGTGTCAGAGCGCTTCACAATAGGCAAAGTAGAGATACAAGAGGAGAAGAATTACAAGTGAGCCTGTTACAAAAACAAACGTTACATTACATGAGGCAATAGTGAAAATTGTGCAAGTATCAAGAGCAAAAAAGTCCACGAGGTAGCAAACGATACGTTACGAAAGGAAAAGTGACGTGTGCAGGTTACAAGAGCACATAAAGTACGAGTAAAGGTAAAAAAAAATTGCAATAAATGGTGGACACTCAAAACACTCAAACAATAGTTCCGTTACATGAGGCAGTGGTGGCCGTTGTGCATGTATCAAAAGTAAACAAGATATAAGAGGTAGCAAATGATACGTTGTAAAAGGAAAGGTGCCGTGTGCAAGATACAAAAGAGTACAAAATACAGGTAGAGGTATAAAACTGCACTAAATGGCAGACACTCAAAACACAAAAACACCCTGGGAAGGCACTTCTATAGGCGTGGAGAACAGAATTTCCTATAATGGAAGGACTTCCTTCAGGAAACAGAGAACTAGAATTAAATTTGGAAGTGTCTTTGAAGGAGGAGAGCTTTGAGGTCAGTTTTGAAGGCCTGGGAAGAGGTGGTGGTCCGAAGCTGAGGCGGAAGTGAGTTCCAGATTCTCACCGCGTTGCCTGAAAAGGATTGGGCCATCGATCTTTTCTTCTTGAAAATGGGAGGTTCAAGCAGTAACTTTTCTGCATTACGTGATGGTCTGGAACCCCCAGAGAGTTTCAGTTTATTCACCAGGTAGCGAGGGGAGGAGGAGTGCAAGGCTTTGTGGGTGATACATGCAGTTTTGTAGATAGATCTTGCCTCTATGGGAAGCCAACGGAGGGTGGATAAAATGGGTGCGATGTGGTCGCTTCTTTTGGCCCCATATATGAAACGAGCTGCTGAATGGAGAATAGACTTCAGGGGGGAAAGGTGGGATTTGGGAAGGCCAGTAAGAAGAGAGTTGCAGTAGTCCAATCTGGAGAGAACCAGCGATTGGACCAGGGTTTTAAGGTCATGCTCCGGGAAGAAGCGACGAATCCCCCAAAGAAGGTGCAGTTGGTGTCGAGCAGACTTTGCAATGGAGTCGATGTGGGAGAGTAGATTGAGTTTTTTTGTCGAGAGTGACACCAAGGGATTTTGCGCTCTCGACAATGATGGGCTTATTGTTCATTAGATTGATCTGATCCATCCATGTTTGCACTGGGGGATGAGAAAGTGAGGAGGAGAGGAGGAGGAATTCTGTTTTGGAGGGATTCAGGATCAGTTGATGAGTAACCATCCAGTTTTGAATGGAGTCGAGAGTAGAGCTAAGGAAGGAGAGATCGTGAGTGGAGGCCACCTTGAGGTAGATCTGAGTGTCATCCGCATATAGATGATCGTGGATCCCGGATTTACTCAGGAGATTTCCCAACGGTTCTAAATAGAGATTGAACAGTGTGGGTGCAAGTATGGAGCCTTGAGGAACACCTTGACTGATCGCTAAAGGAGCTGAAAGACTGTTCGCTATTTTGATCATTTGGGATCTATCAGAGAGGAAGGAGGCAAACCATTTGAGCACAGTGCCCTCCATGCCCATTCTCTGTTGAAGAGTGTTAAGGAGAGTGTTGTGATTGACAGTGTCAAAGGCTGCAGAAAGGTCGAGAAGAATTAGAAGACACGACTCCCCTGAATCGAGTATCCGCAGCGCGTCATCAATCACTAGCAGCAGGGCTGTTTCAGTGCTGCAGTTTTGAATGAAGCCGGACTGGAAATTGTCAAGAAGATCATTTTCCTTGATATGGCGAGAGAGTTGTTTCGCTACACATTTTTCTGTGATTTTTGCAAGAAAGGGTAGGTTAGTGATGGGACGGTAATTGTTGAGGTCGTTCGCATCAGCAGTGGGTTTTTTAAGCAGAGGGGTGACCTGCCCAGTTTTGAAGGAAACAGGAAGGGAGCCTTGACTGAGGGAGAGGTTGACCAGAGTGGTCCAATAGGAAAGAGAATTAGTATAGAAGTCAATGGCAATGGCACTAGGGATGGGGTCAAGAGAGTGGTTAGAGGGCTTTGTATCGAGGATGCATTTAAGGAGAGCATCGTCAGAGATGGGGTCAAAGTTTTGCCAAATGGTTAAGGATTTACGCTCCTCTGTAGGGGTAGGATGAATGACCTGATCTGATTTTACTTTTTCGTCAAAGAATACAGCGAATTCCCCTGCTTTCTTTGTGGAATCTTCCAATTTGGAGGTTGGGTGAGAGCTGTTTGGGTTCTTGATGAGGTTGAATAGTTTTTTGGGTCTATTTTTGGCTGAGTCAAGGAGGGATTTGTAGTGCGACGCTTTTCCAAGGAAGATGAGCTTGTGGTACTTGGATCTTGCTAAACGAAGAGTGGCCAAATTTTCAGTGGAGGGCGCTTGTCTCCATTGTTTCTCAAGGGCTCTTAGGAACTTCCTTTCTTGATAGAGGGATTTGTTGAACCAAGGTGCTGAGGGAGTGGGCCTTTTCTTTTTGCTTTGGAGCGGAGCGACATTATTGATTTCGACTGCAAGGACTGTGAGGCATTGGGAGGTGAGTTCGTTAACATCTAGGTCCGGGTCTAGCCTTGGAAGTGATAGCAAAGCAGAGTCACAGAGGGTGCTGAGGTCAATATTTTTAGTGTCACGGAACCAGGAAGTAGCCCTCTTGGGCTGGCCAAGAGTTATAGAGTGTGATAGGTGAATAGAGAATGGGATGAGGAGGTGGTCTGACCAGTCTACATGGATAGGGGTAGCGATAGTCAGCAAGCCTGCTTTAGAAATAACAAGGTCCAGGATTGAGCCTTTAGAGTGTGTTGTTTCTGTGCAGTGTTGGCTAAGATCGTTTGCAGAGAGGAAGGTGGCCAGCAGATTCGCATAGGTGTCTTGAGGCGAGCCCCAATGGACATTGAAGTCACCCACGAAGATCTGATTGTCACTTTGCGTGTATTGGTCGCTGATGCAGTCCGTGAGTTCCTCCATAAACGAAGGGCTGCTACCAGGTGGGTGGTAAATAACATGGAATCTGAGAGGTGCGCGGTGGTGCAATTGAAGCTCAAGAGATAGGCATTCAAAAGTGTGGAAGGAGCTGTTAGGAAGAGCCTTAAGTTGAAGGGAGTTTCTAAAGATGACTGCAACACCTCCCCCAACTTTGTCAATTCTGTCATTTCTAAGTATAGAATAGCCTGTGGGTACCAGGAGATCAAACATAGAGTGAGAGGTATCGTTGAACCAGGTCTCTGTGAGGAAGAGCATGTCAATATTGTGCAAGTTGATGGTATCGGAGATTTCAAGTTTGTGTTTTATTGCAGATCTGCAGTTGTGGAGCAAACAGCGCAGCTCTGACACAACTGTTTTGGTGATGGGGGCACTTGGGCTATGAGGGGTGATAGGGATATTGTACTTATATGAGGGCGCTCGGGATTTAGGTGGGCGAGTGGTTCTGACAGAGGAGATGGTCGGAATAGAGTAGATAACAGGGTTACTGGGAAGTGAAAGTGAAGGAAGGGTGGCATTCGAGTGCTTGTGTGGATTTGCAGACGACAGGCTATGCTTAGCTATAATGGGATGTGGGGGTGAGGTGCATCTCGTGGAAGGGTGAGTGGTTGTCAAAGGAATTGAGGTGTGTGGGAAAGTCGAGATCTTGGAGCTTAAAACTAAAATGGTTGCTTCAAGTTGGGAGATGGCGGTGATTAGAGAGCCTAGCTTATTTTCCAGAGAGAGTGAGGGAGAGCACGGCATGTTGGGTGGCTCGAAGGAAACAGGAGGGGGTGCACTAGGCAGTGTACGGCAGGGAGAGGTGGGGGAACGGGAGGGGAGAAGGGGTATAGGGTTCAGAGGTGGGGAAAGGTTTTCGATGAGAGCAGGAGTTGGTGCATCAGGGGTGAGAGGAGAGTTGTCGTTGTTGGCATTGCAAGAAGGATAGGAATTAAGGGCAAAATTAGGGGGCGATAGGAGAGGAGTGGGGCGGTGGGGCGGAAGGAGAGGAGTGGGGCGGTGGGGCGGAAGGAGAGGGGAGGAGTGTGAGGAGTCATAGGGATTAGGGAGGTTTGGAAGGAAGGAAGGGAGGGGAGGGGGTTGGATAGGTCCTGGTCGCTAAGTGAGGTGGCTGTGAGGGAGCGGGTATCAGGCAGAGTGGGGGGGACTGGGAGAAAGGGAAGTTGAAGAAAGGAGGTGATTCTGCTCGGACCGAGGGAGGGAAGGGGTTACCCGGGGAGGAAAGGGGGTAGTACAGCATTGCTGAAGGAGAGTGGGGAGGGAGAGAGATGGAATGTAGTTGTGGGGAAATCGGGGAACAAAGTGAGGGGAGGAGTGGGTGGAAAAGCAGAGAGGAGGAGGGAACAAGGGGAACGTAGGGAACATAGACAAGGGGAGAGGGCTGGAGGAGAGGTGGTCTATGGAGGGGGGTGGCCGAAAGGGATAGGGGGGAGGAGATGAGAATGGAGTGCTGGGACGGTGCAGAATGGACGAGGAGCGTGTTAGCTAGAGGTAATGCTGAAGTGAAGAGGGGAGGGGCAAACTGTGAGGGGGGAAAAATAGGAGGGGAGGTCCAAGGGGAGGGAAGAGGGTCGGCCTGTGCCTCCCTAGGGTGCAGCCTGTTGGAGAGTGGGGGGGTCAAGGGAGGAGAAAGGGAGTAATTGGTGGAGCTGGATGGAGAGTCAAGGGATAGCCCGGTCGCAGGGGAGGGGAGTAGGGAAGGGAAGAGGCGGTCAAAGAGAGAGAGATAGGTGTCTTTGGCTTGTATCATAACAGTGCCATTGTTATAGAGTGAGATAGTGAGGGAGCCGTTAAAGCCCGCAGAGGGGGACATTTTTAGCTGTTTCCCATGAGGGATAGAGGAGGAGGAGGTGACTTTAAAGGAATTGTAAAAGCTGGTAGACCAAGAGGGTATGTCGTGCATGAAGAAAATTAGATCGTTTTTGAGCCCCCCATACCGACCATTGTAAAACTGATCGACAAAAAGGGAATCGGGGAAACATTCAATGGTGTTATGCTTGAAACGTTTTGCTGCAGTTTTGGTCAGGTTAGGAGGGTAGATGATTTTGTAGCAATTAATTCCAGACTTAATTCGAGCGGTGGCCATGTTGGGAAATTGTGGAGGAGGCGGGTGGTGGGGATGAGGGAAGGGTGTTACTAGGACGGTGGTGGTGAGGAGAAGAATGAGTGCAAGAGGGGGCACAAAATCCAGGCGTCGGGTGACGGATCCTGAGTTATTGAGGAGACGGGAAAGTGAGGCGATTAGGGATAGATTGATACTTCAGAACAAGGCTGATTCAACAAGATAGGACTGCAGATGGAGTGGTGTAAGAGGTAAATCACTGTACTTATCATCCTGAGATATAAACCATATAAAGCACAGCATCACAATAGGTGTCAAACGCATTATACGCCCAAAATCTCAACAGTCTAATATTAGCCACCCACCTCCTACGTATCACCTGCATTATGGGCAAAAAGCACAGGGTGGAACATAATTTCACTAGCATAACCCCAAGTATGCACGACAACCTCAAAATCATCACAGTTTAGAGGTGGCCAGAACAGGGTCTGAAAATCAAACTACAAGAAATACATTTCCTAACACCACAAATACACAATGGGGCCTGGCGCCCTATACACCACCAGGACCCCCTGGTCCAATGGCCAAGTCAAAGGGTCTCAAATGCCCTGTGTCCAGAAAGTCAGGGCTGCTGCCAATGCAGCGAAAGACCAGCGTGCGTAGTTGCGCAAACCTAAACGTTGCAACTGGCACTAAGTGCTGCACAGTTGTGAAGAAATGGTGCAAGGAGTGCATCTCACTCCTAACTCAGACAGACCTACCTCCAAAAGCCCTAAGAGTCTAGAGGAAGGTAACTTTCAGTAAGACTCCCTATGGGATCCGTCTAGGTCCCCCCTATCATCAGGCGGTTTTGCCACTATGAGGGAGAGGGCGCCCCGCCGACCTCCACTAATATGGTGCGCTCGTCAGGGCCTCTGTGCCAGCTGAGGCCGCCTCGGAACCCCCCCCCCCCCCCCCGGTCCCAGGACAGGCCAAGACCCCCCTCTCTCGCCTTCCTCAAGTGTAGTCTGGCTCCCCCCCTGGGGCCCCGAAACACCGCAGCAGCCCCCGCCGAACCTGTCGGGGCTGCCACTCCGTGCGTCGCTGGGACCCCTCCCCTCAGCTCAGGGGGTGAAGAACGCCTCCGCTCCCTCCGGGAGAGTGATCCTCCCGATGGCGGCCGCCATCTTGTTTTATTTGTTGCTCCGTGCTGCTTTGCCTTAGAGCCTCCGGTCACGAGTCTCGAGCTGGTCAGCCGTCTTCAGACCGGCCCACAGTTTCCCCGCACCTACAGCCACTTCTGAGCGGCGCTGCCCCCGCGCGGACTTCGTAGTGCGGTTCCCTCATCTCTCACCGCTTCCCAGCGCTGCAGGGCGCCGCCATCTTGGGTCGGGGGACGCCTCACCCCCTCCGGGCCCGTCCTGCTGCTCCGGGGTCTCCTCTACCGCGCGGGCCTGCGCTATAAGTCGTTAGACCACCGTGCTGCTCTGACAAGGGGCTCACGACGCCATCAGAGGCACGCGACCCCGATTGTCCCAGATTCATCCCAGAGCTGCCCGACTCAGCTGACATGGAGGCCTTGGGTGGCTGCGGCGATGGGGGGAGGCCTCATGCCGTGCCCCCTCTCTTGGGGGCCCCGGGGTCGAGTACCGCCAATCTGCCTCCGTCGAGCTGCATTCTGAGGTCGCTTCTAGAGAGTGAGACGAGGGAGCTCGAGGAGCGGCGGAGAAGCGGCACATCAGCGGGCCGGTGCCTAGCAGCGCAGAGAGGCCCTCTCGGGATGCAGGGAGGACGGGTTACCAACTTCAGGGCCTCAGAGGGGTTTCCATAGCACTCGTGATGTGAGTAACCTACACTACACAGCAGATAACATGCGGCCGGGCAGTAGCTAATTATATTAGACATCGGGCCCGTTTTTTTCACTTTTTGCCTTTTTAGGTCATTTTATTAGAAAATTAACGTATGCAACTTAACTTAACTTAACCGCTTAAAGTAACAGCATATAGGGCTGTTGTTTATTCTGGTATACAAGTGAGCTCTGGTGGCAGATGGTTTTACCAGAAACACTTTATAGCCATTGGTGGTTAACAGGACCCTCCTGTTGCTGTGACACCAGCCTCCACCATGTTTTCATGGGCCTCTCATAGTGTACGTTTTGAAGCGCTGTTTGAATCCGGGCTGCACGACCCTAGGCACTTTCACTTGGAGAGTGTCGAGTTTTAGATGGGGCGGCCAGAGGTCACGAGAGGTGTAGGAAGGAGCGCATGGGTTATGTAAGCCTTAGTTTAATTATATTGCTTACATTGGTAACCTTTATCATTGCACTCTAATATTGTTGTGTTTAATGTAAGTTTTGAGCACTTCGTCTACCCCTGTATGGCGTTCACACATTTGAAAACATTACAAAATAAGAACATATAGGTATGTATAGTGAGTCATAAGCATTTTTCATTACCTATTTTGTATTTTTTTCCATTCCATTATCAGGATTTCTTCTCCGTCTTCTTTTTTGTTAGAAGGTAAATCAAAATAGCAAAAGTATGAATTCTGTGTACCTTTGACACTTACACCCTAATTTCTGTACAAAAACACAAATGCACAGGGTGCTGTGGCTTAGTTGGTTAAAGCGCCTGTCTAGTAAACAGGAGATCCTGAGTTCGAATCTCAGCAGTGCCTTTTAAAAAATAAATAAATAAAAAATGTTTATTCTAGACCAATAAAACCTACTGTTTTGAAATGAACAAAAATATGTTGTCTGCTTACCCTGTTAATACTGTTTATATAGTTGTCACAGGTAAACCATAATCCTCCTTGAAAGCTAAAAACACGTTTTGGTATTTAATTGAGCATCTGCTGTCCCCCCGACCACGATTGTCTTTGATTTTCAAATCCAACCGGTTTGGCATTGTGAAGTGAAAACAATATCCCAAGCTGCACTCACATCATTGTACAGTCGGGACGGCAGTAATATTGGTGAGCCAAATACCAAGGGTGCATAATTCTGACTCGACATCGTGGCTCGTCTATGCACTACCAGACACTCCCTGCCTATGTATCTAAGTCTTGCATGTTCTTCCTTTCTCCCTGTTTTTCCTGTTTAGATCTTCACCTGTCTTACTGCTTTGAGTGTTTGACCCTGTCTTGCTCTTGGTGAATGTCTGCTGCAGAAACATAAGTTCTGGGTCCCGAAAATGAGTGCCGGTACGCCCAAGAGCCAACTCCCAGCTCAAATTAAGCGCCAGAACCAGATAATTACAGCACAGGCAGCCGCATTGCAAGCTTCCTCAAGAAGAGATGACTAGAAGTGGTGCACTATATTTTATCTTTAATCAAGTTCAGTACAATATGAAGAGGAAGCAACTGCCCAGCACTCTAACCCAGTTACGTAACAAAAATTGAGGGGAGTGGCTGCAAGGTTCATAGAGGGTGCTCCCTTTCAGACTCACTCAGGAGTTCCCAGACGAGGGTCCTCTTCTGAGGGGGGCCATAGAGCTTGCCCCCGGCACCGCTGTGACCTTTGTTACACCATTGCTTCAACCCTCTCACACTGCGCCTTGTTTTCTCATTCCTCAACCACCTGTTCCAGCATGGAATGCGGGGACATTCCATACGTATCTCATTCCCAGAGACAATACATTTCCCTTATCTGAAAAGACTGTGGATAGGCTAAAAGGGATGGAGCGGTGCAGAAGGAGCACTAATAAAACCAACAGAAAACAAGCATTTGTCCAACTGGACAGGGTGCACAGCACAAGTAAGGCCTTGTCTGGAGTGCTGGGTACTTTTCTAAAGGGCTCCTTTGGAATAACCTGTCTAACCCTCGCTGCCTCCCCTGGTCATTTGATTTCCACTTTAGACACCAATCTATCCTACTATGGCCAAACCTGGAGCCACTTCTGAAGTGTTGTGTCTAGTTCTGCAGAGACCTCTTAGGGTATTGAGCCAAGTATACAAGATTCCATCTGTAGTTTTGGTAAAGTTTTCAAAACCTCTCCAGGAGCATTGATGCTACTTTTAAAGACTACGTCTGAGATAATTTATCCGGATCTGGTGGCCGCCTATGGTGTATTGTGTCTGCTACAGAAGGGTTTATCAATCAATCAATCAATTTGTAAAGTGCGCTACATACCCGTGAGGGTTTTAAGCGCTGGGGGGGGGACTGACTGATGAGTCAAGGGTGAAGCCGAGGTTTTGTGCGCTGTCGGTAGGTTTCGGTGGGGGACCCAGCGTGGACGGCCACCATGATTTGTCCCAGGCGGAGGGGGTGCGCCCAAGGATGAGGACCTCTGTTTTGTCTGAGTTCAGTTGTAGCCGGCTGTCTCTCATCCAGTCGGCGATGGCTTTTAGTCCCTCGTGGAGGTTGGTTTTGGCGGTGTGGGGGTACTTGGTGAGGGAGAGGATGAGTTGGGTGTCGTCGGCGTAGGAGAAGATGTTGAGGTTGTTCTGGCGGGCCACTTGTACAGGGGGGCCATGTAGATGTTGAACAGTGTCGGGCTGAGGGATGAGCCCTGCCTCTGCCGGCGAGGAAGCATGCGGTCCATTCGAGGTCTTGGTCCTGGATTCCTGCTGCGTGGAGGCGGGATTTTAGGGTGTGGTGACAGACAGTGTCAAAGGCGGCTGATAGGTCTAGGAGGATGAGGGCTGATGTTTCTCCATTGTCGAGGTGGCTTCTGATGTCGTCTGTGGCGGCGAGGAGGGCGGTTTTGGTGCTGTGGTTGCGTCTGAAGCCGGACTGGGAGGGGTTGAGGATATTGTTGTCTTTGAGGTACCGAGTGAGCTGAGTGTTGACGATTTTCTCGATGACCTTTGCCGGGAAAGGGAGCAGAGAGATGGGCCAGAAGTTTTTCAGGTCCTTGGGGTCCACCTTTTGGTTTCTTGAGAAGGGCGTTGATTTCGGCATGTTTACAGCTTTCCAGGAATCTTGCAGTTTCGAAGGAGATGTTGATGGCTTTCCGTAGGTGTGGTGCGATGGCTGCGTCTGCTTTGTTGAAGCAGACTGTTTATCTAGAGTATTGTGTCAGTTATCAAAGGTTGTTTTGGCATTTTGTATCATGTCCTAATGACACCATGAAGTTTTTCTTCTTGCTCAAAGGCCGCCACTTTCATGTTTCCAGTGCAGCAGATATCATCTTGTTCTTGAAGCCACGCCTGAAGTATTGCGTCCAGTTGTAGTATTTGTGTTACTACTTTAGCCCATACTTACAGCGTTGTTTAGTTCTGGCAGGTGCACTTGCAGTGTTGTCTTCAATTTTGGAGCCAAACCCAGAGACTGTCTTCATTTTTGGATGCTGCATCCAGGATGCTTATTCAATTCTAGAGGCTTCATCTGAAGTATTCTGAGTGCTTGGAAAATTACGTAGTGTGTTGTGTCCAAATAAAAATCATTCATCCATACCATTGTGTCAAGTTTTTAAGGCCACATCTTTGGTATGGACGCTTCACCTCAAGTTTTGTATCCAGTTCTAGAGGCTGCTGCTGAAATATTTTGACTGCCTTGGTACCCTCATCTGCAGGATTGTGTCAAGTGCCTCGCACCCCATCTGAAATATTGTGTCCAGTTCTTGATGCCTCACTTAGAATTTTGCTACAACTCTTTGAATGTTTGAGTACCATTTCTTGCATATTGAGCTATTTCTGTAGGCCTTCCAGGAACATTGTGTTCAATTATGGTGGCAACATTTTATTGGGAATAACTCTGGTGGTCAACTCTGGGTCTGTGCCCAGTTTTGGAGGCCTCATCTGGAGTAAAGTACCAATTTCTGGAAGCCACAGCTAAAGCGCTAAATACACTGATAGGATTCTCGTCTGGAATATTGTACTTAGGTTTAAAAGACAGCTCTGCTATATTATGTTCATTTCCAGAGGGCTTATGAGAAGTTGTGTGTCCATTCATGGAGACTTTGCTTGTAGTACTGCTTTCAGCTCTGGTTGCTTTGGAATACTGCATGCACCTGTGTTGGCATATTCTGTATAGGTTTCTCAACTTCTCTTGGCTTCAACCAATGTGTTATATCCTTTGCCTAAAACTATCTCTGGAATAGTGGGTGAATGTCTGAAAGCCTCATGTGGAGTAGTACTACTACTTTCAGAGTCCACATCTGGACCATTGTGTTCAAATCTGAAGGACGTCTGATGAGGTATATTCAGGTTTCGATCTACACCTGATGCCAAAATTCTGTTCTAAATGCTTTGTCTGTAATACAATCCTACTGATTAAAACCACATTTAGAATGTTATGTTTAAATTCTCTAAACTTCTGATGCAGTATTAAAATTAGTTAGAAACTGCACCTTTTTGCATGGTCAACCCCTTCTTTCGCTCACTGGTATTGCTAGTGTTTGAATTCTGCGCACTGGGATACTACTCTCGAGTTCCTACTGTATGTGCTCTGATCCCTTAAACATGGCAAACCTGGATCAACAAAAACCGGCATATTTACCTTTCCAGTAAGGCCATAGTATAGTGTGAGGGAAACTGCACTAGTAACATGGAAAATACAGTGTTACCTGTGGACTTCAATATCCATTGTGCCATTTACTGGGCAGACAAGGGAAAAATTTGGCTTTAGACCTACAAGTGTAGCCTGACTAATGCAACTTTCATACCTACATGGAAACTAGGAGTAAGATAAATTCTGCTCCACTGGTGGAGTTGGTGACATTTTGCCGCTCCGTGTTACGCTTGCAACGCAGAGTTCTTGACAAATTCCTCCAACCTCCGTGTGGCGGGATTTTTCTCATGTGCGTTTCATCAAATTTAAGTTGGCAAGCACGAATGGGAGTTGGCATGCTCTAGCTTGGGTGATGGGGGCACCCAGCAAGATTTTCTCACTTCGAACAGTGGCAGGCAGTCTCAACCATTCACAGTAAGAAAGCTGAGGCTTGAGTAGAAAATCTATTTGAGTGGCAGCAAAGTTAACTTAAAAAGCAGCTCCCTATGGCCCACAGAGCATGGTGCTGTTCACAACTATTTAGAGTGTGGAATTGTCTCCCTATGCTAAAAATTAGCATGAGCACCACAACATGCCAATTTCCACCCTTTTGCTGAACTCAGCAGAATCTCACAAAGTTTTTTATGTAACTCTGTGGACTTCTGCAGAGTTAAACTCCACAAGTTCCACCCACCTCAAATGTAAACCTGGCACAATAACTAGGGGAGTGTGATATTCTTGCAACTTGAGCATTTATGTGAAATGCAAAACTGGTATTTGTCTCTGTATCTGGGTGCAAAGTGCAGATTCATTTCATTGTAAAACTAATGCAATTGTGCAAAAACAACAAAAGCACAGCGAAAAACAGCTGTTCATTGTATATCATTTGCATTTTCCCATGCATTTGTGCTTATTTTTCACTATGAGTGGTGGATTAAAGTTACATTTTATACAGCAAACAATGCATATGTCTGCAATGTGGGATAATAGGTAATAAATTGAATTTTGCATAGCAAGAGTAGTGCAAGAATTATGATACTTATGCCATTGCAATGGAAATTTTGCCTGGTCTTTAGAATAACGTTTTTTGACAGATAGAAATCCTACATTTAAATATTGAGTAGATGTGATCAGAATCTTTCATTCCAGGTGCGGAATTGATGGGATTTGGCAAATGCCCTTTACTCTTGTAAGATGGAGTTCTGTCTAAAATCCGCCAATCACATTGTGGTGGAATTTTTCCTGCGAGGCTCCCGAAATGTGAGTGCAAGCAAGATTTTGCATCCTCTCACCATTTTCTAGCATGGGTAGTCGCAGGCTGCCTCTCGAGTACATTTGCTGCTGCTTGAGTAGATTTTGTACTTGAGCAGCAGCAAAAATCACCTCGAATGGCCTAGTGCCCTTGATCGCTGCCTGGTGCTGTTCGAGCAGATTTTTCAGGTCTGCTCCCACTACTGATGCTAAATTGCAGCACCAACAGCACAACATGCATATTTCTGCCTGTTGGCGGATCTTAGCAGAATCTCACAAAGTACTTACATAATTCCGTTGAATCCCACGGAGTGAAGTTCCACTAGTTCTGCTTACAACTAATATTGAGCAAGTCATCCTAAACAGGACTTGTAGTCCACAAGGTAGCATGCTTAGTATTTAAAGGGGACCATTTAAGAATCTCATGTTGGCATGTTCCTACAGCGACTAGCCTCTAAAACCTATTTTCACTGCACAGGGATGTAACTTATACTATGAGAAAACTAAAAAGCAAGTAAAATACTACTTTTGCTAACTCTAGTTTGGAATAAGCTACATAAATTATTCAACCACAGCTGTGCATACTTATTAAAATTCAATTCAATAGTGAATTTCAATTTTCTAAAAATATACAGGAAAGGTAATTTTTAAATACTTAGACTTTGCCTGTCTGAATCCCAAGTAGGCTAATTAGCATTAGCCTGCCAGCAACTTCCCTGTTATTTTTTGCCCTGAATGGGGTGTGCAAACTGTATCCAGAAACGGACCAATGGGTTGTACCTTTTGGCAGGAAGACCAGGATGTATGGTATTCTGATTTACCTCAGCCTCAGGAAGGGCAGCTGGGGATGGTTCTGGAACTTCAACAACTTGAAAGGGACCAGACTGACGCCTATATATTAATAGTTATGAGTAAAGGGAAACTTGGGGGAAGAATATGCTTCTCCCATGTTGTTAGTTCTGGGGGAGGAGGTGGGGGTCCGCCGCCAGTCCTCTGAACCATTATCTGGTGTCTTGAGACCACGGAACGCACCTTCCCCCGTAGGTCGTTCCTCCTCTTCCTGATGTCATCCTGTGTTCTTGGGTGCTGTCCCACTGCGTTGACCCTATCCACAATTCTGCGCCATAGCTCCATCTTCCTAGCTATGGTGGTGTGCTGCACCTGTGCTCTGAATAGCTGTGGCTCTACCCGGATGATTTCCTCCACAATGACCCTGAGCTCCTCTTCAGAAAACCTGGGGTGTCTTTGTGGTGCCATGGGGTGGTGTGGGTGATGTGTGGGGTGGTGTGTGTTGTGATGTGTAGGGTGATATTTAGAGGTGTGTTGTGTGAGGTGCGTGGATGTTGTGTGAGTGATGGTGTTGAGTGCCTGTGGATGCTAGTTTGTAGATGGTGGTGTCTCTCTCTGGCCTTCAGTCGCAATTGTTGTCGTAGGGGTTTGTGGGTGATGTGGGTGTGTGTTTTATATTGTATTTGGTGTGTGGGAGTGGTGTGTGTATGTGTATCAGGTGTGTGTATTTCGAATTGTCCAGTGTGGTTGTGTTTTGTAAATGTGTGTGTTTTTTTAGTACGGCGTTGTGTACCACCAATGGAATACCGCGGTTGAAAGCCCGCCACATGGATTCGTGGGTCTTGATAGTGTGGGCGTATTCCTATTGGCGTGATGGTGGAGGTTCTGTTATCGCCAGTTCATCACTGACCTTTGGTGTGGCGGACTTGTGTGGGTGTCTAGATTTTGGCGGATTCCGAGCTGTGGATCATAATAGCTGTGGTGGAATTCCCCGGCCGCAACGGTTTGTTGGCGGTCTTCTGCACGGCGGTAAGCGGATTTTGCCACCAATGTTGTAATGACCCCCTACGTCTTATCCACCTCGGGTGACACCTGTCGCTCCAATCCCGGTTTTGCTGTGGCCAAGTAGCAGTGCCTCATCTCTACTCAAGGATTTTTTTTAGAAAATTAAGGTATGCAACTTAACCGCTTAAAGTAACAGCATATAGGGCTGTTGTTTATTCTGGTATACAAGTGAGCTCTGGTGGCAGATGGTTTTACCAGAAACACTTTATAGCCATTGATGGGTAACAGGACCCCTCCTGTTGCTGTGACACCAGCCTCCGCCATGTGTTCATGGGCCTTTCATAGTGCACGTTTTGAAGCGCTGTTTGAATCCGGGCTGCACAAAAAAAAAGGCACTTTCACTCGGAGAGTGTCGAGTTTTAGATGGGATGGCCAGAGGTCAAGAAAGGTGTAGGAAGGAGAGCATGGGTGATGTAAGCCTTAGTTTAATTATATTGCTTAAATTGGTAACAGTGCTTTAAATGGGCCGGTACTCTTCGGTACTGAGTACCGGCACTTTTTTATTTTGAGAGGGAGAGTACCGACATATCTCAAGAAAAACGTAATACTTTTAATTGGAGAGTACCAGCACTTCTCAGAAACAAGCAGGTACTCTATTACAGAGTACCTGCACTTCTATTTTTCCATTTAAAGCACTGATTGGTAACCTTTATCATTGTACTCTAATATTGTTGTGTTTACTGTAAGTTTTGAGCACTTCGTCTACCCCTGTACGGCGTTCACACATTTGAAAGCATTACAAAATAAGAACATATAGGTACGTATAGTGATATGCATTTTTCATGACCTATTTTGTATTTATTTCCATTCCATTATCAGGATTTGTTCTCCATCTTCTTTTTTGTTAGTAGGTAAAACAAAATAGAAAAAGTATAAATACTATGTGCCTTTGAGACTTACACTGTAATTACTGTACGAGAACACCTATGTGCATGGCGCTGTGGCTCACTTGGGTAAAGTGCCTGCCTAGTAAATAGGAGATCCTGAGTTTGAAGCTCTGCAGTGCCATTTAAAAAAAATAAAAAATGTGTATGCTAGATGAATAAAAAATACTGTTTTGAAATTAACAAACATTTGTTGTCCACTCACCCTGTTAATTCTGTTTTTATAGTTGTCACAGGTAAACCATAATCTTCCTTGAAAGCTAAAAACACGTTTTCGGTATTTAATTGTGTATCTGCTGTCCCCCCGACCACGAGTATCTTTGATTTTCAAATCCAACCGGTTTGGCATTGTGAAGTGAAAACAATATCCCAAGCTGCACTCACATCATTATACAGATGGGACGGCATTAATATTGTTGAGCCAGGGGGAGTGACCAAGGTGTCAAGAAGGCGTTCGCACTTTCGTTGTGCTCAGGACCCCTCCGTCATCTGCCTCTCATAAAATCATTATCTCTGCACATCAGCATCGTGAACGCTTCAACTAAGTTTTTTTTATCCTGCCACGTCCCGTGTGGCGAGTTTCCAGCCCTCTCGGCCCCGTGAGACTGAGGATTTGGTGGATTGGAGTTTTGCCGCGGCTCCCCTAGGTCAATATGGCGGCTGGAAGACGGACTTGAGGTGCGGCCTGCTGCGGTAGAGTGAAGGCGGTTGCCCGGGTGGCCTGGAGACGGGGCCACAGACCCCAAGGCGGAAGAGGTGCTGGCCGCAGCCGGGGCGGAGGAGACGGAGGTAGGCCCGGACCAGCGGCGGCGCGATTCCCTGGCCCCCCTGCCCTGGTTTTCACCTCCCTCCCCGTGTTGGCCGGGGCCGGGAAGGGGTCAGGGGCGCTCCATTGGCCGCAACGGGTGTGGGACCTGGCGGGCCCGGGGCCTGATAATAAGAAGTGTACCGGAGACCGCCAGGGAAACCGCCTGAGCGGAATGAGGCTGCTGCGGGCCGAGATGCAGGACAGAGGTGTGGGGCCTGCCGGGTAGTGATCGGTCCGAAAGCCGAACAAGCGGGTTTGCTCTGCAATCCGGGGCCTAAACAACACATAGCCTCGAGATGACGTAAAAGCAGACAAGCAGCAACCACAAACGCGTGCTGGGACAAGCGGTTGGTTACCAAGAGATGAATCTGAACCTTCCGGGCCCGTGAGTGAGTGAAAGAATTTGTGGTGGAATGCCGCCTGCCCTAGTACCAAGGCCCGAATCTGCTTAGTGCTTTTGAGATAGGGTGCAGTCAGGGTGGGATCTATGGCCTAGGCAGCAAAAGCTGCTGTTTCAGTCCTCTTGTGCTAACATAGCCTACAGACCTGGAGACTGCTATTCTCAACCACACCTGCACAGTTCCCTTTAATAACTGCCCTCCTTCACAACCCTTCTACGGAGGGCCAAGCAGACCCCATGTCTTGCACCAGCCTTGCAACCGCTTACTTTGCACTTAAACACAGTCTCAGACTGCCGTTTCTTTAGGGCCCAGCACTAGCAGCAGCAAACCAGCTTACCACCAGCAGCCTGTTTTTTTCACACAGTGCCTAGCCTTGCTTACCACTGGGCTCGAAAGAACTCTCTCAGGCCGCACACATCTCTATCTGGCGGGGGCTGCCGGACACCACTCAGCAGCTAGTACTCCCCAAGTCTCCAGCTCTCCCTGCTGGCCTCAGTACCATTCCCCATAATACCATTTCCTTTCCTAGGGATTCTGGAAAGCAGTGGTGGAACAAAACTTGAGGGGGGGGGGCTACAAAGTACCTTGAAGAGGCCCCCTCCCCATAGTCCCAGTAAGGGGCCTGCCACACATGCACAGTGTACTCGGGGGGCCCCCTACACTGCAGGGGCTGCAGGGGTTTTTGTTACACCACTACCGGGGAGATGTGTTCTTTTCAAGTGGAGCTCTGACTACAAGTTTCCTTTTTTCCAAGCACAGAACCCCTCATATGCAAATACTGCCCATGCCCATTGCCGACCCCCGTGTGCTCATACAAGAGAAAGTGCAACAAGAGTCTTGCCTGAATGCTGTCTGGGTCCAGGGTCCCCATTGCCAACGGCCTGGCTCTCGGCCTCGCTCTGCCTCCTGCTCCTGGGCTGCTGAGGACTGTGAAAGGAGGGAGGCCTGGATCTATAGCTGGTGCGGGCGCAGCCCCTCAGCAGCAGCTTGCCGCAGCTCCACACCGACTGGCAGAAAGCAAGGCCTTAGGTAGGAGTCTCCTTGCCTGTCATAGGGCAAATGCTGCCTACAGTTTGAGCTGAGTGGAAAGTGAGGACCAGTTATGGGCCACACAGTGTAAGCGCAGTGCACAGGCTGGTGAAGTCTGCTCAGCTGCCGGGCTAGCAGAGTTTTTGGCCAAACTCTGTACTTCAAGCAGAGTGCCAAAAACTCTGTTAACTCCGCCAGTGGAGTGGAGCTCACTGCCGACCCCTACTTAACACTTTAGATATGGTGTTGTGAGTTTACAAATAGCTTTTGGGTTAATCTCTAACTGAGTTTAAACTAATGGAGATCTGAGGTAACTGGCTATCAAAAAGTCAAGCAGTTAGTGAAACAAACTTCTGTTGCAAAGCAATTACAACTCATTAGTAAGCTATTGCAATTTTTATATCCACAGTACCTGTAAATCAAGCAGTTGTCGGCCCAGTATCATTATTTTTGGTGTAAAAGGTATGGGAAACTCCAGGATGTACTTGAGTGAGTGTGCTACTTGTTCTCAGAATGGCTGAACCTTAGAGAGGCCCGCCTAATGTGTTGTGCTTCTCCAAGTGACCCTCAGCTCCTTCAGCATTCAAGGTATGCAATGTGGTACACGCAGGGAAGTTAGTTTGTGTGTAATGCCACCCAAACCACATTTTGAACTGCATTTTCCTACTCAGGACCGAGACAAAAGAAAAGGGAATATCGCTTCCAAGGTATTCCAATTTCTTTGCTCTGATCCATTTTGTTGGAAAACTGGACTAAAGAGAGACAAGACTTCTCTGGCAAGGCAAACGCAGGATTAATCACAACAGCCAGGGGACCAGTCACCTGCATAGAGCTGAAAAATGATCTCAAATGACTGCTGGCAATCAACCTTTTATACAGCCACAAAAATGCTGACTTATCAATATTATCCTAAAAAACAATAACAAGTCACAGAATAAAAGATTATTAATATGCTTTCAAATAAACACCACATCTCCAGCGTCATTAAACTCATGGCCATTATGTAGAGGGCCATGCAGGCTCTACAATACTTTGTTGCCCCGCGAGGTCTCGGGGGGGCTGGCTTCGGTCCGAGTTAATAAATAAGGAGGAGGTCTGTGACCCGCCAGTTCCTCTGGTACACTACGAGGTGTTGTGTCTTTTTGTGTCCCATCACAGCCCCTTAGCACGAAGGCTACAGTGGTGACGAAGCGGGATCAGGACACTGCAGTCAATTGTGTCTGCTTCAAGCAAAACTGGCGAAGGAAGGGGCGCGCTGCAACGTTCACATATAATCGTCAGTGCTTAGCGCTGGGGAAAGAAGAGTTCGGCCCGGCTTACCTCGTCGCTGCACTGTGCGTGCGAGGTACACCAGTCAAGGGTGGAAGGTCACATCGGACCGCTGCCGGCGATCAACACTCTCTACTGATATCTGTGGTGGTGAGATTTCCTCACATTTTATTCTTTCCTAAGCATCTGCTTAAAGGGGCTCATCCCATTCCTTGTTGTGTTTCCAGTCAGCAGGGATGTTATGCACTAAAGGCAGCTTGTAGAGGCTGGATGTTGTGCCTCTTGAGCTCATTGCCCACAAGCACGGAGAATACTTTCTTAAATATGGTTTTGTCCCTAGTGGCCATGGCATGAATGATAAGGTTAGTGATCAAATGCCGAGTGTGAGCATAACGAAGGCGCTCGGTCTCTGGAACGTCGAAATCACCTAACACTGCAATAAGGTCTTGGTGACTGTCTTATGAAGCATATCAGAAATCATACGACACCCTGTCCCTTCAAAGTCGCAAAGCTATACTTTCAAAGGTAGGTGTTGGCATGTTGATGGAGGATCGGAGTATACAAGAATGGATACGTTGTCGTCCTGTGTAGCAAAACACAGTTATCCCAAGCTCGCAGCGTGGCGCTCACAGGGGTAATGAGAAAGGCATTAGCATGCCTCTGAGGCTTTTGAAACCAGACAAGGTCCCATAGGGGGCAGCAGGTTAAGGTATGGAGTACAATTGTCCGTCGAGCAGCAGAGTAACATTGAAGGGTGCTGGGTGTTGCCATCCCTCCTGCCTCCTAAGGCTGAATCATTAGATTTTGAAAAATCCTAGGTGTTCTGCCCTTCCATATAAAGTGTAGCGGTTGCTGTTGAATGTGTTTTAAGTATGCCCTGTCAAGACAAATAGGTACAACTGGGAACATATAGAGCAACCGTGGTAGAATAGACATTTTGATTGTGTTGATACTGCCAGCCCAGTAGAGGAGATGACTCCCTCATGAGCTTAAGTACTTTTGGATAACCACCAGTAGTGTAGGGAAGATAATAGAAAACAAATCTTCATGGGTGGTAGATATTATAACTGACAATATATTTAGTGGACATTTTAGCCCACTTCAAAGGAAAGTAAGCTTTCAGAATTGCCACTTCTATAGTAGGCAAAATGAGAATGAGCACCTTGGATTTGTCATTGTTTATTTCATACCTGGAAGCTTCTTTGAAAGACTCGAGCAGAGCTAAAACTGCCAGGAGGAGTTAGTCAGGTGACCCCAGAAATAACAACACATCATTTGCATAGACCACAATTGTATATTCCTGCACCTCAAAAGTTATACCAGTTAGTCACCAAATCAGTTTGTGTTATCAAACAGCCCAATGGCTTGATAAAGAGAGTGAATAGTAGTGGAGCTAAAGGCCACCCCTGTCTTGTGCTCCTATGTAGCACAAACAGCACAGAAGTCTGTCCATCAGAGTTAACCTTGCCATCAGCAGTGCATCGTTGGAGAAGATCATTCTCAAGAAAATAGGTGAAGCACAGAAAGGACCAGCCCACCAGGTCAAACACCTTTTCAGCACCCAAAGAGAGAACTACTGCCAGCATTTTCTTCAAGCGGGCATTTCCAACCAGGTGGACTGTGGCAAGAAAATTGTCATGAGTCTGGTGCTGCTTAACAAAGGCACTCTAATCTGAATGTACCAAAGACAGAGGTAAATCCACGAGGTGAGTAGCTAGAGTTTTAACATACAACTGTGCTTCTATAGTAAGGAATTTAAAGGGGCGATAAGATTTGCAGAGCTTAGGGTCTTTGCCAGCCTTCAGGAGGACTGTGATAAGGGTTTTTCTCATGGTAGGCATTATTGAGCCCACTCCAGCCAAATGATTGAAGAGGGAGACTAATTTGGAAGCCAACTGAGATGCAAATGTCGTATACCATGGAAGCGTACAACAATCTGGCACAGGGGCTTTTCCTAACTTCTAAGATTTCATGGCCTGTTTTACTTCTTTGGGTTGGAATGGCTGTTCCAGAGATTCACACCAGTAACACATTAGCTTGGGAACCCTAATCCCATCTAAGAAGCTCTCCTGCTCTTCCAGAGAGCTTTATTCTCCTGCTTAGAGAGCAGATTAGAGGTGAAAAAACTATTTTGATGTGTCTAAATTTTCAGTACGAATAGCCTCATTGCTAAGGGATCTCCTCAATATATTATTTCTGCTGTCTGGACCATAATATGTTAGTGAAGTGAGTCTGAACTTTGTCCCCAGAGATATTGGAGTGCTTTTTAGGATAGAGAAGAGCAAGCTCTATCTTGTTAGTCATGTGCCACATTCCAAATCTGTAATCTCCTGTTCTGGTTTGTCTGCCTCCAACTTGTAAAGGCATAGATTTTCCACAGCAGCGGATATGAAATGAACCCCTGACCACTGCCTTGAAGGCATTCAAAACCCCACCAGACAAAATATATGTCAATCTGTTCATCACCTAATAGTGAGGGGAAAAGACACCAAACCCCCTCTGCTGCGCAGACACCCCATCTACCTAAAACACAGCCAATGCAGAGTCAGAGGCGGAAGTCATTCCAACATCAACCGTCCTGGTTTTGGACATGACGGTTATTCCATGTGCTGGATGAGCGATGTATAGTTAGTAAGCTTTGTTTCATAGTCTCCCTCCTGGTCCTTCAGCAAAAGATGTGCTTCTTGAAAACATGTTACGCCTGGGCCATATCTCTAATATTTTTCCAAACAGACTCTTGTTTATTAGGTGCATTAAGACCTTTTACATTGAGGATAATTATCTTAACCATCAAGCCTGTTTGAGATAAAGAGCAGAGAAGTTGGTGTAGAGAAATTGAGCTGAAATCTGTAAGACTTAGCTGATCCCCAAACTCCCTGAGTAACAAAGCCCAAGGTGAATCATAAGGAAAAACAAAGATAATAAAGGTGTCCAGGACAGAGACAGAAGGCCCCCACCAATTGCCACATCCATAACAATAAAGGTGAGCAGGAGAGAGACAGGAGGTCCCCCCTCAAATGTCACTTCCAGAGACAAAGAGAGGTCTATGACATCTCCGAATATGAGGCAAGAGTAACCCCCCTTACCAGACTCAGCGGTCACTGGACGGAAATCATCTCCCCTCTTCATCACCAGCTCAGCTAGTGTTACCATTCATGTCTTCCCCTACTCAGGCCCTAGCCAGCCATTAAAAGAATAAAATGCAATAGCATTTCCCCACTTCCTCACTTATAACCCACTCCCTGTGTCCCACAAAAACACACAATGTAAGCAAGACAAAAAGGGAAGAGAGGTTCATCAAGTAGGTGCTGGTCACTGTATAGATATGCAGCATCTCTTCACAGATTCAGAAAGGATGCCAAATCAAGGTGGGAAGAGTTCTTGATCCTCTGGGCCCTGTGGCAGAACACTGCTCCGTCGAGGGTGGCTCCAACCTGCTGAATCAGACCCCCGGGCCTTGTTCTACTGTTCTACTTGCATCTTGCAGATTCTAGCTTCATGAAGGTAAGGCGGAGCAGGCAAGCTGTTCCTACAACCTCAGTGACCACATCAGTTGTCACCCAGTTCAAAGGAGAAGCGGAAAATGTAAGTCCATCCGTACCTTAGAGGAGAGGATGTGGTGCTGTGGCCAGAAATGTCCACTTTGGAACTTGAGAATCAATCTCAACATTGGCTCAACATCATATAATTCTGGACAGATAATTTAAAATTGTCATGATGAAAAAAAAATGAATGTGCCCTTGTATATAAGGGTTAACGTACCCCCTGCTGTACATTATAAGCCAATTGCAGGTCTCTGACTACATAGAGGAACGAGGCCGAAGGGCAAGTTCTTTTATAAAGTTATGGAACTCCACAGTGACATGCACTATCCTTATAATGTGCTCCAGCAGGTACTTTAACCCATATAATACATCTTTGTACCATCAAATTTCCCAGCAAGTGGCTTTAAACTTTGGTGCGCAGCTCCTTCATATGAAAGAGTGAACATGTTTGGAAGCATTAAGAATAAAAATAAAATCTGTAGTGCAAAAATAAGCACATCAAACAACTGTTAGATATTTGTTTTTAACAGATATTAGAAAGAGTCCAATCAATACATGTCGTTTTTTAAATTTATTTTTTAAAGCTGCAGTAGCTCATAGTGTGTAGAAACATGCAGAAAGATTCTAGCTTTTCTCCAACTATTTAAGGAGTGCATACAATAAACGTTCTCTCTGTTTGTCAATGTAAGCTAAGACAATGAGCAAAAGATGATCAACCTTCTCTTTTCACTTGCCTTAAACAGCTGTTTCAGTTATGCTCCATGACCAGGCCTGCCTTTCACCTTGGCTGCTGGCTCTGTGGCATTGTGAGGTCAGTACTTAATGATGATAACTCAAAAACTTTAATTCTGCCATCTTTTCTTCACATCACAAGTCACATTATTGAAAGAAATTAGAGAAAGGCAAAGGATGAAGGGATTACAGAATCCCATGTCATATAATGTAATTGGTACTCATATAAAGTGCTCTAATATCTTTGGGTCAAGTTTGCGGTATATATAACAACAAAAAAACAAATAAATACAAAAATATATAGCAATTTATTTCCGCTTTTGGATACCTTGAACAAGGTTGTCAGCCCCACTTTCACTAATTGGAATGGCCGCTCACAGCTCATTGTCGTGGCGCATGCGCCTTCCTGTGCTTCTGGAGTATTGCTGCAGTATTACATCACACGTCTGTTTGCCAGGTGTGTGCTGGGCACTCTGCCACCAGCAACTGCAACATACCATTCTTAACTGGCAAAGGAAACAGTGCAAGCGTTTCACGTGACTAAAAAGGTTCTCAAGGCTGGAAGTTAAAATGAGTTAAAAAGAGTGAGAAACTTACTGTGCAGTCCTTTGTTATGCCGATTTTGGCATTTTCGCCCATTACGCTGATAAATAAATTAACAGTAAATAAAACTGCACGTCCCTGGGTGGGCTTGAACCACCAACCTTTCGGTTAACAGCCGTACGCGCTAACCGATTGCGCCACAGAGACGGAATTGCACTGTTCTCTACACTGTTCTAAAAGTATATTCCTGAGCCAATGTTGTCGCCGGGTACAGTGGATATGTAAGATGAGATTTAGAACACAATGTTAGTAAAACAGAGTAAGATGAACGGGTTCATCACATGTTTCTTCCATTCCAGTGGCCGCTCTCTCCCCTCTGCTGCCTCGTTCATGTATACTCAATATCTCCAGCTCACGCTGCTCGGCTCGCCCTTCATTATCTCTCTTTTACTAATACAACGTTTTAGGTTAGTTTTCGGACTAATTCTTCGTTCCTGGACCAGCTTTGAATAAGGAAAACCTGCATCAGTGTCACATTCTTGAGAAAAATCGGACAATGTGTCTGGGGAGAGGGAACCGCAACAGCACCTCAGACAAAAAGAAACAGCAACAAGGTGTCGAATAGTGGAAAACTGCATCAAAGTATCAAGGTTAATGGAACTGTAACAACATCTGAGACAAGATAAAACTGCAACACTGTTGGAAAGTAGAAAACTGCAACAACGTTTCAGCTAGAGGGTCTGTAACAAAGCGTCCCACAAGAAACTGTATGAACCTTTAGAACAAGAAGAAACTGTAACAAAGACTCAAGACACAGAAAACTGTAACAAAGTCCAACAAAGAAGAAACTAACGAATCCTCAGGCAACAGCAAACTGTAGCAAAGTAAAGACAAAGGAAAGAAACTGCACCAACATCTCAGACTAGAGGAAACTGTAACAAAAGGCTCACACAAGAAAACCCATCCCAGACAAGAGGAAATAGTAACAAAGGCTCATACAACATGAAACTGGAATCACACCTCAGAAAGGAGGACACTACGATGTTTACACCAGCTGCACTGTGAGAAACTAGCAGATATTTTAATCTGTTTTCCATTGCCCCTTAAATTGCTTTTTCGGCGGGCAGCAGTTGGGGTGTAGGGGAAGCACCCTAAACCACGACTCCTAACAACGAGGGTCGTTATCCACAAAGCGGAACAACACTTTCATGAACAACGACCCTGCTTTCCTCTGCCTTAAACGCACATGTCCAGAACGACGAACATGCGTGGTTAAGGCAGAGGAAAACAGACTCCGGATCGGAGAAGACGTGGTCAGGTAAGTGGGACTGGGTAGGGTTGGTGGGTAGTTTTAGGGGTAAGGGGTGGGGGTCAGGGTAGTTTTAGTTTTTTAAGGGTGGGGGTCGAGGTAATTTTAAATTTTAATGGCAGATGTGGGGGTTGGGGTAGTTTTAGGGGCAGGGTGGGGGTTGTGGTAATTTTAGATTTTAGTTACGGGGTGGGGGTTGGGGTATTTTTATGTTTTAGGGCGTGTGGGGGGTCAGGTCGTTTTAAGGGCAGGGGTGGGGGTTGGGGTAATTTTAGTTTTTAGGGATGGGTTCGTTTTAGGGGCAAGGGTGGGGGGTTAGGGTCGTTTTAGGGGCGGGGTGGGGGGTCGGGGTAGTTTTAGGGGTGTGGATTAGGGGCTGTGGTAGTTTAAGTTTTAGGGGTGGAGGTGGGGGGTCAGGTAGTTTTAGGTTTTAGGGGCGGGGTGGGGGTTCGCAGTAGTTTTAGTCATGGGGGTTCGGGGTTTAGTGTTAAACACCATCTTACAGTGGAGTAAACAGACACCCAGAGAATTCTGAAGGGGCTGGGAAAGTCACCAGTGAAACGTGGAGTGGATTTTTTTCTGATTTGTGTAGACCAACTGCAGGCACAGGGTAAAGTCTCACAAACTATATAATAAAGTAGGGACTTTTAAAAAGTGTCGTTAGAATTCTACAAAAAGTGCAGCAGCCCTGCAGGAGGTTGAAAAATGCCTTTACTGTCCCACTAAAAGTGCTACAACCTGGTAGAGAATTTGGAAACTGCTAATCCAAAGTGCTGTTACAATAATTTTAAGCAGTTTCAACTGTCCTGAACTTCCAGCACTGTTCCATTAAAAGATCTGAACTTGCTGAGAAACTTCCCAATGGTACGGCACAACGTCCCTCAGCTGAGATGGCCAGTTCTGCCTAACCCATGTACCCTCCAAACCTCATCTAGGAACCACCCTCCAAACTAGGACTTCCTCAAGGGATGGGGAAGCCTCCCCATATGGAAGCAAGCTCCCTGTGTGCTCCTGGGCAGTCTCTTTATATCTCATAATAATGTAGTTGTAGTTATTCAGACAGACTTCCAAGTGCCAAGTGGTCAAAAAAGTCAAACTTAGCACTTTATATGAAATTCATGTACTAAAACACAGCTACAAATTTCATAGCTATCTTCAAATTGGAGTTACCCTAGGTCACCTGATTTATACATCTCTTCTTTAAATTGATAACATGTAAACATTTCATTTTTTTCAAGTGAAGCCAAAGACGCTCATTCCAAACCTAACTTGCCCCAGATTCTACCCTCCTTGCACTAGTGGTGGAAAAAACATCACACTGGATTCCGTGTGTCACTTTTTACCTTCACATGAATGCACAGAGAACACACCAGGCAGCACTGGTGATTGGCTCTGCTTTCCTCTTCCTACACCAGGGCCATAGATACTTGTTCCTACAATTAGTTGATGACGTACTGCCTTTATAGCAGTCAAGGTGTTTTTTTTCTTGGAATTCTGGTACTGTAATCCTGAACTTGAAATTGGATAACCAAATATAAACACCCCAAAATAGAAAGGAAAAAGACTTAAGTGGGTGAAACCTTCATGCATGGAGCTGGGAAACTTAAATTCTAGGGGTGACGTGCCCTCAACCTTTAAGCACGTTCTCTAGCTGCCCAGTGGCTTCCTAAGTGATACATATGATGTGCGAGGTGTTGTTATGTCACTTCCAGGGGTGCTGTTTCCCATGGTGCCGTTTACTGAGAAGACACAGGCTCTAATTTCAATCCCGTCTACTTCTATCACTCCCCACTTGCATCCCGTGGAAGTCAGAATGTTCCATCTCTGGGCCGAGGGTTTGTGATGTAGGAGACATCGACAGTAAGCCGCAGCTGTGGCCAAGCAACAAAGGTTGTCTTTAGGGGGCAATTGGTGGCTTTGTCCAAGGCTAAGTTTGCCAGAAGTAAATACATGCACTGACGATCCACGTCCAGGCGTCGGTATCACTTTAAAGATAAAATACAAAATGTAATTCCACAGTTAAAGGTGGCGAACTACAATATGACTCAAGATGCGAGCAACATCTGGTACTAAAGTCCGAGTTGTTCTTTGGGGCAGACAACTCAGTGGGCTGAGGCTCCTGGTACCGAGCACAAGTTAACACTCCAGTTAGGTTCGTTGGCGGCGAAATTCCCTGGAATAATGGGGGCTGTCTCTTTTTTTGCAATTTCCGCAGGAAAAAAAATCTTTGACTTTACTAAGTGCCCCGGAGCTTCCTTTGGATCTTGGCAGCGATCGCGGGTTCCAGGACGTACTCAAAGACCAGCATCTCCAGCCTGGATGATGAGAAAAGGAAATAAAAGGGGGATCTGTATTTTGAAAGTGGCAAACGTCTGTCCACTGACAGTGCGAGTCGGCAAGACATCCCCTAAATGTGGCACAAGGGAAGCGAGTGTGTGAATTCGTCTTCTTTTCCCATTTCTCACACTCATCGGTTCTACCATGTTTCCGCAAAGGAGAAGGGAGGAGATAATCCAATGTAGCATTTCTAGCGGTAAATCTCTGCCCTGGCAAGTGTTTGGAGTGTCATGAGTCGCTGTTTTCTGATTGGCTAATCTCAGCGTCCCTACGCAGTCACCGCTGCGCGCAGCATGATATAGCAGACCTGACGCCGTAACCAGAGAGCAGCAGAGTGGCGCAGCGGAAGCGTGCTGGGCCCATAACCCAGAGGTCGATGGATCGAAACCATCCTCTGCTAGAGTTTTCTCTTCCTATAATTTTTCATTTTAATCTAATCGGGGTTCATGGTTAAATATTTGCGCTCTTCAGTTGTTATTTTTCTTTGTACATATTTTCAAGTTACTTTTATTTTTCCCTGAACAAGCACCATTTCTAAACGTGCAGCTTGCTGCGGGAACAGTTGTGCCCACAGAGCACTAAACTGAGAAGCAGTAGAAGGGCGTTAAGAAAAGATCTAAGAGCACGAGATGTTTGCAGTAAATACACCATAATATGCTCTAGGCTGCAGCTCAACGCCTGTTCACAAGGGTTCACTGATAACACAACAGTATGAGAAACTAACAGTTCTTTAAAACAAACAGGGGCGGCTCATCCATAGGGAGATGGCCATGCCACCCCAGTTTGGACCCAGCCATATGGAAATCAGTCTTGACCCTGTTCCCCATGAAACAGTCCAGCCCGAACTGCCAGGCCAGGTCTTCCCTGGACTGGAAACAAGCATCCTTGGACCAGTTTCGGGGTATCACCCCTCCTCAGCCAGGAACCGGGTCAAGACTGATTTGCATATGGCTAGTTCCAAACTGGGGTGGCATGGTGAGCAAAAGAATTGATGGGTCTAACCCAGATCTGTGACTGGGGGTGAATGTTTGATTGGTTCCGCATTCTGTCCATCATTTGTGTTTTCTTGGCAATTTTAGTTTAGCGACACACACAGCATTTTGTTCCCTCGACTCGTGTTTTCAGAATCTTTTTGTTTGTCTTTCCTAAAAAACAATGAACAGATGATGGCACGTTCGTTTCTAAACACACAGCATTCACATTCAAATGTTGACATTTTAAATTTCAGTCCCTTCTGTACACAGATATTAGTAGCAGCGCATTATATTTTTCTATTGCCTCAGCTCGGGTTTTCAGAATGTTCTGTTTTTTTTTCTTTTCTTCTTGCACTGGTGGTGAAATGTATTTGTATGTTTATCTTTTTCTAAAGCACACCTTTACTTTAGAATCATGGGTGTTATGTTCTTGTTTTATTAAAAAGTTTGGGCCCTCTTACACGTGCTATGGCTGCTCACAGCGGCAGATGCACAACCATTCAGCTATCTCACTCAGTGGTGGTGCATGCAGTGAGACTTATAAAATACAAACCTCTAAATTAATATTTTTCTTTACAACAGTTATGTTGCATCTCGGTGTTACCCTTGGGATATTTCTTTAATTCATGGCACGCTCTCAGCAGCAGGCTCTCTACTCACTGAGCTACCTTGCTCACTGGTGGTGCAATGTATATGTATGTTTTTTTTTTTTTTTAAAGCACACCTTTTCTTTAAGAATGTTGGTGTTTTGCTCTTGTTTTATTAAAGACTTTAGACCCTCTTTACACGTGGCTGTGTCTGCTCGCAGTGGCAGATGCACTACTATTCAGCTATCTCACTCAGTGGTGGCACACGCCACGAGTCTTCATAACTTACCAACCTCTAAATTAATATTTATCCATACAACATTTATGGTGCACCTCAGTGTTGCACCTGGAGTATTTATTGCATTCATTGCGCACTCTAAGCAGCAGGCGCGCCACACACTGAGCTACCTTGCTCACTGGTGCTGCAATGTATTACCGCTCATGATCTTACTTTGGCTTCTCTTTTTATTTGTATTTATATTATTTTAATCCTACAGCGTATTCTTTTTGGGTGTGTGCCATTTAAAGGGTCTTGTTATTATTTATAGATGCTACGGAAACTTAGAGTGACAGGTGCATTAGTCGTCCTTATTGTATCATTCTTTTAATTTGTTTTTTTATTTCAGTGCTCTTGTTGTTTTTCCGCCACTGTAAGGCGCTCCAGGAACAAGCAGTGATGAATGAAGTTAAGCCTTACCCCAATGGCTTCATTTAGGGTGACTCGAGTCTGTGTGGCCGGGGCTCACAATGAGCTTTGCTGTCAGCTACTAGGTTAGAAGGGAGCTGCTCCGGTTATTGGTTTTACAAAAACTTTCTGAGTATTGGGAAGTGTGTGTACACTTTAATCAATTTCACTGAATGAATGCTCCTTGGAGAGGAAATGTATTTACATAGTTTAGTGAGTATGGTTGCTGTTGTGCACCATATTTGAATAGTATGTAGGCAAGTTAAATATTCAGACAGGGATTCCAATTGTAAATACATTTGGGTTCAGGGCAGAAGCAGGAGGTTTCAGTCACTCATTGTGGGGCAGGAAGCTTTATTTTGTCTCTTTCTATTTCTCTTGGATGTAAATCGTTCACACTTCTCCATGTTTTGTCGGTGCTACAGAGTGGAGATAATCCTGCTGTGACGAGGCACAAGGATCAAAGGCTGTGTCTCTAGGTTTTAGTTTGGATTCTCATATGGGCCTGTAATTAGGATACTTACAAAGGGAAACTGGGGAAAAGTAATATTGCAAACAAGATAGGAATTACTGTTGTTTATAAACACACACAGCATTCGCGCTTAGATGTTGGCATTTTAAGTTTTGTTCTCTTCTGGGCATTTATGCTAGTTGTGGCGCAATAATTTTTCTTATTGCCTCAGCTCATGTTTTCAGAATGTCCGTTTTTTTGTCTTTCCTTAAAAAACACAACTAGATAACGGCAAGTTTATGTTGGACCATACATGGCATTTGCGCTCAAAGGTAGGCATTTCACATTTATGAGCACACCCAGGGGCATATTTATACTCTGTTCGCACCGAATTAGCGTCATTGTTTTTACTCTAATTTGGTGCAAAACTAACACCATATTTATTCTTTGGTGCTAGACCCGTCTAGCGCCAAACTTATGGAGATAAAGTCATTTTTTGGAAGTGGAGACCTACCTTGCCTTAATGAGATGCAAGGTAGGCGTTCCTGTGCAAAAAATGACTCTATGGCCTTTACGCCATATTTCGGGACATATTTATACTCTGCGGCATATTTATACTCTGTTTGCACCGAATTAGCGTAATTTGTTTGACTCCAATTCGGTGCAAAACTAACTCCATATTTATACTTTGGTGCTAGACCCGTCTAGCACCAAGGCCCTGATTTATACTTTTTTTGCGCCGCATTAACGTAATTTTTTGATGAAAAAGTGGCACAAACTTACAAAATATTGGCCCTTATTTATACTTTTTGCTGCAAAACTGCACTAACAGTTTTGCACCAAAAAGTTTAGCACCAGCTTGCACCATTTCTGTGCACCAGCCTGGCACCATATTTATGGAATGGAGTGCAATTAACCTTTCCAAATAATTTTCAAATTATGTTTGATCCTTTGGAGCTAGATTTTTTTTTTTGTATTTGGGCAGTAATGCATCAGATGATAGATTAAGTGATGTGAGATGTAATCCCGCAATTATGTGGAAAATGCAGCTGCCTCCGAAACACATAATTCCATTGTGCCTGATATTGGCCTCCCAACAAATTTACATGATAAACTACAACTGGAGAAAGGTCAATCTCGCATGGTCCTGGAAAATCCCATAAAGAAGTCCAAAACACGGAACCAGCCCTTAATCCAAGCAATGGGGACTTCGAACCATGTCATTTTTATACCAGCGACACTCATGATGAATATAAAAGGAATATATTTTAGGCTGCATCTGTTCTGCTCAGCGCTGTCAATGCCCCTGGTCATGTGCTGTTATATATGTGGGTCAGAAAGTAACCCAGGTGCCGTATAATCCGTGGCACACGTACATTTCGGAGACTCGTTTTAGGCGTGAGCACTGTGGGATACAGGATCTCATGAATAATGAAAAAGTGAAGCATGAGAACATTTATGTAAAATAAAACGTAGTCGGCAGGATTTGAACCTGCGCGGGGAGACCCCAATGGATTTCTAGTCCATGGCCTTAACCACTCGGCCACGACTACTGATGTTCTATAAAAGACACTTCTTCTCTGCTGTAGCGGATTAGGTGCGCCACACACACCTCCTGCAACACAATTCAGATGTTTTATGAGCGGGCAGAGCAGAGAATTGTGGGTTAAAGGGAACACCTTCCGGTTTGGAAAGTATAAACGGTGTACTGAAGGGCATCATAGAAACAGGTCCAGCAAGTGACCAAAGTCTGGGGGGGGGGGGGGAGGGGCCGCAGAAACATGGTGCAGGAAGTAAAGGGTTAGGGACTCAGAGCCTAATGTGTGACAGCGGCGGTATGGAAGGAGCTGGGGTGTGCGGAGAATGTGCAGCACACTGAGCATGCGCGGTGCTGCCGAGGAGAGGCCAGTCTTATTCTGGAGCATAAAAGGGCAGGCGGGGTGTGGAACGGTTCTAGTCTTCAGTCCATCTTTCCCTGGAGTTGCTCATCCTGCCGTTCTTATGGTGAAGCGCCTTCAGTGCCATTCATTGTACAATGTACGTGTTTTATTATGATCGGCTCCTGGTATGTGCACGGTGTGCTTCAGCTCAGGATTGTTCCAGCGCCTCAATGTGTTAGCGAGTGAAATATGATGATGTACAAATGCTTGAATCACAACCATAGGAAGACACTCTCGTGATGTGAGTAACCCGAGTAACCCACACTACACAGCACATAACATGTGGCCGGTTAGTAGCTAATTATATTAGACATCGGGCCCGTTTTTTTCACCTTTTGTCTTTGTAGGTCATTTTATTAGACAATTAACGTCTGAACTTAACCGCTTAAAGTAACGGCACATAGGGCTGTTGTTTATTCTTTTATACAAGTGATCTCTGGTGGCAGATGGTTTTACCAGAAACACTTTATAGCCATTGATGGGTCACAGGACCCTCCTGTTGCTGTGACTCCAACCTCCGCCATGTTTTCATGGGCCTCTCATAGTGCACGTTTTGAAGCGCTGTTTGAATCCGGGCTGCACGACCATAGGCACTTTCACTCGGAGAGTGTCGAGTTTTAGATGGGGTGGCCAGAGGTCACGAGAGGTGTAAGAAGGAGCGCATGGGTTATGTAAGCCTTAGTTTAATTATATTGCTTACATTGGTAACCTTTATCATTGCACTCTAATATTGTTTTGAGCACTTCGTCTACCCCTGTATGGCATTCACACATTTGAAAACATTACAAAATAAGAACATATAGGTACGTATAGTGAGTGATAAGCATTTTTCATGACCTATTTTGTATTTTTGTCCATTCCATTATCAGGAATTTCTTCTCCGTCTTCTTTTTTATTAGAAGGTAAAATAAAATAGCAAAAGTATGAATATTATGTACCTTTGCACTTGCACCCTATTCACTGTACAAACCCTTAAATTAGCAGGGCGCTGTGGCTTAGTTGGTTAAAGCGCCTGTCTAGTAAACAGGAGATCCTGAGTTCGAATCTCAGCAGTGCCTTTAAAAAAAATAAAAATGTTTATTCTAGACCAATAAAACATACTGTTTTGAAATAAACAAAAATGTGTTGTCTGCTTACCCTGTTCATACTGTTTTTATAGTTGTCACAGGTTAACCATAATCCTACTTGAAAGCTAAAAACACGTTTCGGTATTTAATTGAGCATCTGCTGTCCCCCCGACCACGATTATCTTTGATTTACAAATCCAACCGGTGTCTCATTGTGAAGTGAAAACAATATCCCAAGCTGCACTCACATCATTGCACAGACGGGACGGCAGTAATATTGGTGAGCCAAATACCAAGGGTGCATAATTCTGACTCGACATCGTGGCTCGTCTATCCACTACCAGACACTCCCTGCCTATGTATCTAAGTCTTGCATGTTCTTCCTTTCTCCCTGTTTTTCCTGTTTAGATCTTCATCCGTCTTACTGCTTTGCATGTTTGACCCTGTCTTGCTCTTGGTGAATGTCTGCTGCAGAAACATAAGTTCTGGTTCCCGAAAATGAGTGCCGTACGCCCAAGAGTCAACCACCAGCTCAAATTAAGCTCCAGAACCAGATAATTACAGCACAGGCAGCCGCATTGCAAGCTTACTCAAGAAAAAATGACCAGAAGTGGTGCACTATATTTTATCTTTAATCAAGTTCAGTACAATATGAAGAGGAAGCAACTAACCAACACTCTAACCCAGTTACGTAGCAAAAATTGAGGGGCGTGGCTGCAAAGTTCATCAAGGGGGCTCCCTTTTAGACTCACTCAGGAGTTCTCAGGCCCTCTTCTGAGGGGGGCCAAGTCTTGAGGAGTTTTCTGAAGGAAAGAAGGTCCTGGGTCTGTCGTAGATCCGGCGGGAGAGTGTTCCAGGTGGCGAGGTACGAGAATGATCTGCTGCCGGAAGATTTGCGTCGGATGCGGGGGATGGAGGCGAGGGCGAGGTTAGCGGAGCGGAGATGTCGGGTGGGGGTGTAGAAGATGAGTCTGTTGTTCAGATATGATGGTCAGGTGTTGTGGAGTGCCTTGTGTGCGTGGGTGAGGAGCTTGAAGGTGATCCTCTTGTTGACAGGGAGCCAGTGAAGGTCTCTTATGTGGGGGGGTGATGTGGCAGTGGCGAGGGATGTTGAGGATGAGTCGGGGGAGGCGTTTTGGATACGTTGGAGGAGTTTGGATGAGATACCGGTGTAGAGGGCGTTGCTGTAGTAGATTCTGCTGCTGACGACGACATGGGTTACTGTTTTTCTTGTTTCTGTTGGGATTCATTTGTAAACTCTGCGAAGCATGCAGAGGGTGTTGTAGCAGGAGGAGGAGATGGCACTGACCTGCTTTGACATGGAGAGTGAGGAGTCAAGGGTGAAGCTGAGGTTTTGTGTGCTGTCAGTGGGGGACCCAGCGTAGACGGCCACCATGAGTTGTCCCAGGTGGAGGGGGTGCACCCAAGGATGAGGACCTCTGTTTTGTCCGAGTTCAGTTTTAGCTGGCTGTCTCTCATCCAGTCGGCGATGGCTTTTAGTCCCTTGTGGAGGTTGGTTTTGACGGTGTGCGGGTCCTTGGTGAGGGAGAGGATGAGTTGGGTGTCGTCAGCGTAGGAGATGATGTTGAGGTTGTGCTGGCGGGCCACTTGTGCAAGGGAGCCATGTAGATGTTGAATAGCGTCGGGCTGAGGGATGAGCCCTGGGGTATGCTGCAAATGATGTTGAAGGCTTTGGATTGGTACAGGGGGAGGCGAACTCTTTGGGTTCTGCCGGCGAGGAAGGATGCGGTCCATTCGAGGGCTTGGTCCTGGATTCCTGCTGTGTGGAGGCAGGATTTTAGGGTGTGGTGACAGACAGTGTCAAAGGCGGCTGATAGGTCGAGGAGGATGAGGGCTGATGTTTCTCCTTTGTAGAGGTGGCTTCTGATGTCTGTGGCAGCGAGGAGGGCGGTTTCGGTGCTGTGGTTGCGTCTGAAGCTGGACTGGGAGGGGTCGAGGATGTTGTTGTCTTCGAGGTACCGAGTGAGCTGAGTGTTGATGATTTTCTCGATGACCTTTGCCGGGAAAGGGAGCAGAGAGATGGGCCAGAAGTTTTTCAGGTCCTTGGGTTCCGCCTTTGCTTTCTTGAGAAAGTCATTTATTTTGGCATGTTTCCAGCTTTCTGGGAATCTTGCAGTTTCGAAGGAGATGTTGATGGCTTTCTGTAGGTGTGGTGCTATGGCTGTGTCTGCTTTGTTGAAGCAGACTGTTTATCTAGAGTATTGTGTCCGTTATCAAAGGTTGTTTTGGCATTTTGTATCATGTCCTAATGACACCATTAAGTTTTTCTTCTTGCTCAAAGGCCGCCACTTTCATGTTTCCAGTGCAGCAGATATCATCTTGTTCTTAAAGCTACGCCTGAAGTATTGCATCCAGTTGTAGTATTTGTTTTACTACTTTAGCCCATACTTACAGCGTTGTTTAGATCTGGCCGGTGCACTTGCAGTGTTGTTTTCAGTTTAGAGCCAAACCCAGAGACTGTCTTCATTTGTGGATGCTGCCTCCAGGGTGTTTTATTCAATTCTAGAGGCTTCATCTGAAGTATTCTGATTGCTTGGAAAATTATGTAGTGTGTTGTGTCCAAATAAAAATCCTTCATCCATAGCATTGTGTCAAGTTTTTAAGGCCACATCTTTGGTATTGTGTTCAGTTATGGACGCTTCACCTCAAGTTTTGTATCCAGTTCTAGAGGCTGCTTCTGAAATATTGTGTCTGTCTTGGTACCCTCATCTGCAGTATTGTCAAGTGCCTCGCACCCCATCTGAAATATTGTGTCCAGTTCTTGATGCCTGACTTAGAATTTTGCTCCAACTCTTTGAATGTTTGAGTACCACATCTTGCATATTGAGCTATTTCTGTAGGCCTCCCTGGAACATTGTGTTCAATTATGGTGGCAACATTTTATTGGGAAAATCTCTGGTGGTCATCTCTGGAGTCTGTGCCCAGTTTTGGAGGCCTCATCAGGAGTAAAGTACCAATTTCTGGAAGCCACAGCTAAAGCGCTAAATACACTGAGAGGATTCTCATCTGGAATATTGTACTTAGGTTTAAAAGACAGCTCTGTTATATTATGTTAATTTCCAGACAGCTTATGAGAAGTTGTGCGTCCATTCATGGAGACTTTGCTTGTAGTACTGCTTTCAGCTCTGGTTGCTTTGGAATACTGCATGCACCTGTGTTGGCATAATCTGTATAGCTTTCTCAACTTCTCTTGGCTTCAACCAATGTGTTATATCCTTTGCCTAAAACCATCTCTGGAATAGTGTGTGAATGTCTGAATGCCTCATGTGGAGTAGTACTACTACTTTCAGAGTCCACATCTGGACCATTGTGTTCAGATCTGAAGGACATATCTGATGAGGTATATTTAGGTTTTGGATCTACATCTGATGTCAAAATCCTGTTCTAAATGCTTTGTCTGTAATACAATCCTACTGATTAAAACCACATTTAGAATGCTATGTTTAAATTCTCTAAACTTCTGATGCAGTATTTAAATTTGTTAGAAACTGCACCTTTTTGCATGGTCAACCCCTTCTTTTGCTCACTGGTATTGCTAGTGTTTGAATTCTGCGCACTGGGATACTACTCTCGAGTTCCTACTGTATGTGCTCTGATCCCTTAAACATGGCAAACCTGGATCAACAAAAACCGGCATATTTACCTTTCCAGTAAGGCCATAGTATAGTGTGTTGGAAACTGCACTAGTAACATGGAAAATACAGTGTAACCTGTGGACTTCAATATTCATTGTGCCATTTACTGGGCAGACAAGGGAAAAATATGGCTTAAGACCTACAAGTGTAGCCTGACTAATGCAACGTTCATACCTACATGGAAACTAGGAGTAAGATAAATTCTGCTCCACTGGTGGAGTTGGTGACATTTTGCCACTCCATGTTACGCTTGCAACGCAGAGTTCTTGACAAATTCCTCCAACCTCCGTGTGGCAGGATTTTTCTCATGTGCGTTTCATCAAATTTAAGTTGGCGAGCATGAATGGGAGTTGGCATCCTCTAGCATGGGTGATGGGGGGCACCCAGCAAGATTTTCTCACTGCGAACAGTGGCAGGCAGTCTCAACCATTCACAGTAAGAAAGCTGAGGCTTGAGTAGAAATCTATTTGAGCGGCAGCAAAGTTAACTTAAATAGCAGCTCCCTATGGCCCACAGAGCATGGTGCTGTTCACAACGATTTACAGTGTGGAGTTGTCTCTTGATGCTAAAAATCAGCATGAGCACCACAACATGCCAATTTCCACCCTTTTGCTGAACTCAGCAGAATCTCACAAAGTTTTTTATGTAACTCTGTGGACTTCTGCAGAGTTAAACTCCACAAGTTCCACCCACCTCAAATGTAAACCTGGCACAATAACTAGGGGAGTGTGAAATTCTTGCAACTTGAGCATTTATGTGAAATGCAAAACTGGTATTTGGCTCTGTATCTGGGTGCAAAGTGCAGATTCATTTAATTGTAAAACTAATGCAATTGTGCAAAAACAACAAAAGCAGAGCGAAAAACAGCTTCTCATTGTCTATCATTTGCATTTTCCCATGCATTTGTGCTTATTTTTCACTATGAGTGGTGGATTCAAGTTACATTTTGTTACAGCAAACAATGCATATTTCTGCAATGTGGGACAATAGGTAATAATTTGAATTTTGCATAGCAAGAGTAGTGCAAGAATTATGATAATTATGCTACTTATGCCATTGTAAAGGAAATTTTGCCTGGTCTTTAGAATAACTTTTTTTTGACAGATAGAAATCCTACATTTAAATATTGAGTAAATGTGATCAAAATCTTTCATTCCAGGTGCGGAATTGATGGGATTTGGCAACTACCCTTTACTCTTGTAAGATGGAGTGCTGTCTAAAATCCGCCAATCACATTGTGGTAGAATTTTTCCTGCGAAGGCTCCCGAAATGTGAGCGCAAGCAAGATTTTGCATCCTCTCACCATTTTCTAACATGGGTAGTCGCAGGCTGCCTCTCGAGTACATTTGCTGCTGCTTGAGTCGATTTTGTACTTGAGCAGCAGCAAAAATCACCTCGAATGGCCTAGTGCCCTTGATCAGATTTTGCTGTTCGAGCAAATTTTTCAGGTCTGCTCCCGCTGCTGATGCTAAATTGCAGCATCAACAGCACAACATGCATATTTCTGCCTGTTGGCGGATCTTAGCAGAATTTCACAAAGTATTTACATAATTCTGTTGAATCCCACTGAGTGAAGTTCTACTAGTTCTGCTTACAACTAATATTGAACAAGTCATCCTAAACAGGACTTGTAGTCCACAAGGTAGCATACTTAGTATTTAAAGGGGACCATTTAAGAATCTCATGTTGGCATGTTCCTACAGCGACTAGCCTCTAATACCTATTTTCACTGCACAGGGATGTAACTGATACTACGAGAAAACTAAAAAGCAAGTAAAATACTACTTTTGCTAACTCTAGTTTGGAATAAGCTACATAAATTATTCAACCACTGCTGTGCATACTTATTAAAATTCAATTCAATAGTGAATTTCAATTTTCTAAAAATATACAGGAAAGGTAATTTTTAAATACTTAGACTTTGCCTGTCTGAATCCCAAGTAGGCTAATTTGCATTAGCCTGCCGGCAACTTCCCTGTTAGTTTTTTGCCCTGAATGGGGTATGCAAACTGCATCCAGAAACGGACCAATGGGTAGTACCTTTTGGCAGGAAGACCAGGATGTACGGTATTCTGATTTACCTCAGCCTCAGGAAGGGCAGCTGGGGATGGTTCTGGAACTTCAACAACTTGAAAGGGACCAGACTGACGCCTATATATTAATAGTTATGAGTAAAGGGAAACTTGTGGGAAGAATATGATTCTCCCATGTTGTTAGTTCTGGGGGAGGAGGTGGGGGTCTGCCGCCAGTCCTCTGAACCTCTATCTGGTGTCTTGAGACCACGGAACGCACCTTCCCCCGTAGGTTGTTCCTCCTCTTCCTGATGTCATCTCGTGTTCTTGGGTGCTATCCCACTGCGTTGACCCTGTCCACAATTCTGCTCCATAGCTCCATCTTCCTAGCTATGGTGGTGTTCTGCACCTGTGATCCGAATAGCTGTGGCTCTACCCAGATGATTTCCTCCACCATAATCCTGAGCTCCTCTTCAGAAAACCTGGGGTGTCTTTGCGGTGCCATGGGGTGGTGTGGGTGATGTGTGGGGTGGTGTGTGTTGTGATATGTGGGGTGATATTTAGAGGTGTGTTGTGTGAGGTGCGTGGATGTTGTGTGAGTGATGGTGTTGAGTGCCTGTGGATGCCAGTTTGTAGATGGTGGTGTCTCTCTCTGGCCTTCAGTCGCAATTATTGTCGTAGGGGTTTGTGGGTGATGTGGGTGTGTGTTTTATATTGTATTTGGTGTGTGGGAGTGGTGTGTGTATGTGTATCAGGTGTGTGTATTTCGAATTGTCCAGTGTGGTTGTGTTTTGTAAATGTGTGTGTATTTTGAGCGCGGCGGTGTGTACCGCCAATGGAATACCGCAGTTGAAAGACGGCCACATGGATTCGTGGGTCTTGATAGTGTGGGCGTATTCCTGTTGGCGTGATGGTGGAGGTTCTGTTATCGCCAGTTTATCACTGACCTTTGGTGTGGTGGACTTGTGTGGGTGTCTAGATTTCGGCAGATTCCGAGCTGTGGGTCATAATAGCTGTGGTGGATTCCCCGGCCGCAGCGGTGTGTTGGCGGTCTTCTGCACGGCGGTAAGCGGATTTTACCGCCAATGTTGTAATGACCCCCTAAGTCTTATCCACCTCGGGTGACACCTGTCGCTCCAATCCGGGTTTTGCTCTGGCCAAGTAGCAGTGCCTCATCTCTTCTCAAGGATTTTTTTAGAAAATTAATTAGAAAATTAACGTATGCAACTTAACCGCTTAAAGTAACAGCATATAGAGCTGTTGTTTATTCTGGTTGGCAGATGGTTTTACCAGAAACACTTTATAGCCATTGATGGGTAACAGGACCCCTCCTGTTGCTGTGACACCAGCCTCTGCCATGTTTTCATGGGCCTCTCATAGTGCACGTTTTGAAGCGCTGTTTGAATCAGGGCTGCACAACAAAAAGGCACTTTCCCTCGGAGAGTGTCGAGTTTTAGATGGGGTGGCCAGAGATGAAGAGAGTTGTAGGAAGGAGAGCAGGGGTGATGTAAGCCTTAGTTTATCTCAAGAAAAACGTAATACTTTTAATTGGAGAGTACCGGCACTTCTCAGAAACAAGCAGGTACTCTATTACAGAGTACCTGCACTTCTCTTTTTTCCATTTAAAGCACTGATTGGTAACCTTTATCATTACACTCTAATATTGTTGTGTTTAATGTAAGTTTTGAGCACTTCATCTACCCCTGTATGGCGTTCACACATTTGAAAACATTACAAAATAAGAACATATATGTACGTATAGTGATATGCATTTTTCATGACCTATTTTGTATTTTTTTCCATTCCGTTATCAGGATTTCTTCTCCGTCTTCTTTTTTGTTAGTAGGGAAAACAAATTAGCAAAAGTATAAATACTATGTGCCTTTGAGACTTACACTGTAATTACTGTACGAGCACACCTATGTGCATGGCTCTGTGGCTTAGTTGGTTAAAGTGCCCTGCCTAGTAAATACGAGATCCTGAGTTCGAATCTCTGCAGTGCCATTTAAAAAAAAAATATGTGTATGCTAGACGAATAAAACATATTGTTTTGAAATTAACAAACATTTGTTGTCCACTCACCCTGTTAATTCTGTTTTTATAGTTGTCACAGGTAAACCATAATCCTCCTTGAAAGCTAAAAACACATTTTCGGTATTTAATTGTGTATCTGCCGTCCCCCTGACCATGAGTATCTTTGATTTTCTAATCCAACCGGATTGGCATTGTGAAGTGAAAACAATATCCCAAGCTGCACTCACATCATTATACAGACAGGACGGCATTAATATTGGTGAGCCAGGGGCCTTGGCCAAGGCGTCAAGATGGCGGTCACACTTTCGTTGTGCTCAGGACCCCTCCGTCATCCACCTCTCATAAAATCATTATCCGTGCACATCAGCATCGTGAACGCTTCAACTGAGTTCTTTTATCCTGCCCGTCCCGTGTGGTGAGTTTCCGGCCCTCTCGGCCCCGTGAGACTGAGGATTTGGCGGATTAAAGTTTTGCCGCGGCTCCCCCAGGTCAAGATGGTGGCTGGGAGACGGACTTGAGGTGCGGCCCGCTGCGGTAGAGCGGAGGCGGCGGCCCGGGTAGCCTGGAGGTGGGGCCCCGGACCCCAAGGCGGAAAAGGTGCTTGCCGCAGCCGGGGTGGAGGAGACTGAGGTAGGACCGGCACGGCAGCGGCGCGAATCCCTGGCCCCCCCGCCATGGTTTTTCTCTCCCTCCCCGTGGTGGCTGGGGCCGGGAAGGGGTCAGGGGCGCTCCATGGGCCGCAACGGGTGCAGGACCCGGCGGGCCAGGGGCCCGATGATAAGAAATGAACCGGAGACCGGCGGGGAAACCGCCTGAGCGAAATGAGGCTGCTGCGGGCCGAGACGCAGGACAGAAATGTGGGGCCTGCCGGGGAGTGATCGGCCCGAAAGCCGAACCAGCGGGTTTGCTCTGCAATCTGGGGCCTAAACAACACATCACCTTGAGGTGAGGTAAAAGCAGACAAGCAGCAACCACAAACGTGCAATCCGGGGCTTAAACAACACATCGCCTCGAGGTGAGGTAAAAGCAGACAAGCAGCAACCACAAACATGTGCTGGGACAAGCGGTGGGTGACCAACAGATGAATCTGAACCTTCCGGGCCCGTGAGCGAGTGAAAGAATTTGGAACCCGGAGCCAGGAGCCGGCTGCAATCCGGGCCCTAAAAAACACATTGGCCGGAGGTGAGGCAAAAGCAGACAAGCAGCAACCACACACGTGCAATCCGGGGCCTAAATAACACATCGCCTGGAGGTGAGGTAAAAGCAGACAAGCAGCAACCACAAACGTGTGCTGGGACAAGTGGTGGGTTACCGAGAGATGAATCTGAACCTTCTGGGCCTGTGAGCGAGTGAAAGAATTTGGAACCTGGAGCCAGGAGCCGACTGCATTCCAGGGAGTGATCAGCCCAAAAGCCAAACCGGCGGGTTTGTTCTGCAATCCGGGGCCTAAAAAGCACATCTCCTCGAGGTGAGGTACAAGCAGATAAGCAGCAACCACAAACGTGCAATCCGGGGCCTAAACAACACATCGCCTCGAGATGAGGTAAAAGCAGACAAGAAGCAACCACAAACGTGTGATGGGACAAGCGGTTGGTTACCAAGAGAAGAATCTGAACCTTCCGGGCCCGTGAGCGAGGGAAAGAATTTGGAACCCGGAGCCAGGAGCCGGCTGCAATCCGGGGCCTAAAAAACACATCAGCCCGAGGTGAGGCAAAAGTAGACAAGCAGCAACCACACACGTGCAATCCGGGGCCTAAATAACACATCGCCTCGAGGTGAGGTAAAAGCAGACAAGCAGCAACCACAAATTTGTGCTGGGACAAGCGGTGGGTTACCGAGAGATGAATCTGAACCATCCGGGCCCGTGAGCGAGTGAAACAATTTGGAACCCGGAGCCAGGAGCCGGCTGCAATCCGGGGAGTGATCGGCCCGAAAGCCGAACCGGAGGGTTTGCTCTGCAATCCGGGGCCTAAAAAACACATCGCCTGGAGGTGAGGTAAAAGCAGACAAGCAGCAACCACAAACGTGCAATCCGGGGCCTAAACAACACATCGCCTCGAGGTGAGGTAAAAGCAGACAAGCAGCAACCACACACGTGCAATCTGGGGCCTAAACAACACATCGCCTGGAGGTGAGGTAAAAGCAGACAAGCAGCAACCACAAACGTGTGCTGGGACAAGCGGTTGGTTACCAAGAGATGAATCTGAACCTTCCGGGCCCATGAGCGAGTGAAAGAATTTGGAACCCGGAGCCAGGAGCCGGCTGTAATCCGGGGCCTAAAAAACACATCGGCCTGAGGTGAGGCAAAAGCAGACAAGCAGCAACCACACACGTGCAATCCGGGGCCTAAATAACACATCGCCTCGAGGTGAGGTAAAAGCAGACAAGCAGCAACCACAAACGTGTGCTGGGACAAGCGGTGGGTTACCGAGAGATGAATCTGAACCTTCCGGGCCGTGAGCGAGTGAAAGAATTTGGAACCTGGAGCCAGGAGCCGGCTGCAATCCGGGGAGTGATCGGCCCGAAAGCCGAACCGGTGGGTTTGCTCTGCAATCCGGGGCCTAAAAAAAAACATCGCCTGGAGGTGAGGTAAAAGCAGACAAGCAGCAACCACAAATGTGCAATCCGGGGCCTAAACAACACATCGCCTCGAGGTGAGGTAAAAGCAGACAAGCAGCAACCACACACGTGCAATCCGGGGCCTAAACAACACATCGCCTGGAGGTGAGGTAAAAGCAGACAAGCAGCAACCACAAACGTGTGCTGGGACAAGCGGTTGGTTACCAAAAGATGAATCTGAACCTTCGGGGCCCATGAGCGAGTGAAAGAATTTGGAACCCGGAGCCAGGAGCCGGCTGTAATCCGGGGCCTAAAAAACACATCGGCCTGAGGTGAGGCAAAAGCAGACAAGCAGCAACCACACACGTGCAATCCGGGGCCTAAATAACACATCGCCTCGAGGTGAGGTAAAAGCAGACAAGCAGCAACCACAAACGTGTGCTGGGACAAGCGGTGGGTTACCGAGAGATGAATCTGAACCTTCCGGGCCGTGAGCGAGTGAAAGAATTTGGAACCTGGAACCAGGAGCCGGCTGCAATCCGGGGAGTGATAGGCCCGAAAGCCGAACCGGTGGGTTTGCTCTGCAATCCGGGGCCTAAAAAACACATCCCCTGGAGGTGAGGTAAAAGCAGACAAGCAGCAACCACAAACGTGCAATCCGGGGCCTAAACAACACATCGCCTCGAGGTGAGGTAAAAGCAGACAAGCAGCAACCACACACGTGCAATCCGGGGCCTAAACAACACATCGCCTGGAGGTGAGGTAAAAGCAGACAAGCAGCAACCACAAACGTGTGCTGGGACAAGCGGTTGGTTACCAAGAGATGAATCTGAACCTTCCGGGCCCATGAGCGAGTGAAAGAATTTGGAACCCGGAGCCAGGAGCCGGCTGTAATCCGGGGCCTAAAAAACACATCGGCCTGAGGTGAGGCAAAAGCAGACAAGCAGCAACCACACACGTGCAATCCGGGGCCTAAATAACACATCGCCTCGAGGTGAGGTAAAAGCAGACAAGCAGCAACCACAAATGTGTGCTGGGACAAGCGGTGGGTTACCAAGAGATTAATCTGAACCTTCCGGGCCGTGAGCGAGTGAAAGAATTTGGAACCTGGAGCCAGGAGCCGGCTGCAATCCGGGGAGTGATCGGCCTGAAAGCCGAACCGGCGGGTTTGCTCTGCAATCCGGGGCCTAAAAAACACATCGCCTCGAGGTGAGAGCAGCAACCACAAACGTGCAATCCAGGACCTAAACAACACATCGCCTCGAGGTGAGGTAAAAGCAGAAAAGCAGCAACCACAAACATGTGCTGGGACAAGCGTGGGTTACCGAGAGATGAATGTGAACCTTCTGGGCCCGTGAGCGGGAAAGGGCCTCGGCTGGGTGCGGCCTGGGGTGGCGCGTAGGAGACTACAAGGAGTGCCTCCTTCTCACCCCACCCCTTTTTCAATTGCTGACCACCCTCCCCCGGACACCAGGCATGCTTACCGGCCCTACAGGGGAGAAGTCCCAGGACCATACCGAATTAACAAAACGCCGCCAGGGTAAGGGTCACAAAAAGGGACAACAACAAACAGTAAGTGGAAATAGACTCTGCAGCACCACGTCCCCCCCAAATGCCCCCAGAACTATCTAACAGACTCAAACATTAAGATATACCATAAGGGGAACAAGACCAGATCCAAAGAGATCACCCATCAGACCCTACATTAGGGCAGAACGAAATTGACTGTCCACTGCAACCCTAGAGAGGCTAAAACCATACCCATCAACATGGGCAAAGGCAAGGCGATAAAGCAAACAAAAGCACAAACACGGATGGACCAGTTCACCATGGGCTCACGGTCGGACAACCCAACCACCAATGGTGGTAATAACCCACACACATCGCCCAGCGATCTGGCGGCAATTTTACATGCGTTTCAGGCCTCCCAATCAGCAGTCGAATCAAAAATAGGGGAAGTTGGATGTCGCCCTGATCCGGCAAGACCTCCGCAATGCAGTATCCCGAAACACAGAGACCGAGTCCCGAATCTCCACGGCAGAAGATTAGATAACAACCCTAAAAACCCAAATTTCAGTGCTGACCAAACGCACCTCAAAACTACACAGGAGGGCTGTAGATGCCGAGAATAGATCTCGTCATAATAATCTTCGTCTGGTGGGTCTTCCCGAGGCCACTGAAGAGTCATCGTTGGGTAGGTTCCTGGAGGAATGGTTCCGGTCGTGGGTGCCGGCAGAACACCTCACGCCATGGTTCACAATCAAACAAGCCCATAGGTCGCTACGTGTTAGACCTCCACCCGGCTCCCCACCCAGACCAGTAATAATCCACCTCTTCAACTTCAAGGACAGAGACCTGATTCTGCGAGAGCCTCGTTCCAAGGAAAACATCCTCTGCAATGGAACAAAGGTACTACTTTTCCCGGACTACACACTAGAAGTACAGCAATAACGCCGCTCGTTGATGGAAGTGAAACAAAAACTTAGATCAATGGACATCCAGTACCGTCTCTTGTTCCCAGCAAGACTCCAGGTGATTTACAATAACAAAACCTACTTCTTTGAGCAGCCGATCGCGGCGTGGACCTGGCTAACGGAAGAAACCCCACTAGACATGCACAGGACAAGATCGCGGCCACCGCTTAAGACAACGCCAGCCGACCCAAGGGGGCAACAATCGATGCGCGGCCAGCGCACACGCTCTCAAAAATGAGGAGGAAGACATAGATCCGGCTCGGACTCCCCTCCGGGGACCCATCGATCGGAACCCGGACACCCACACTCGAAAGAGAACTCCGGAGCCACCCTGACGGGCCTAAAGCCACAAGACACAACTGGGGTCCAGTTGGAGGCACAAGAGGACTCAGACCTGTCCCGTAGTCCAATTCTGTGACTGCAGGGGTGGTACTTATTCTGAGATAGACATAAGACTATGAACTCAGAAACAGAAGCGTTGTCTAACTTGATCACATATTGAATATTATACACTTATGTAAGATCCGATGTTAGGGATGGGTCCACCACCACCGATACCACAGCCTCACTACTCAAAAGCCACCTCATCAGTTCTAGAAGTGAGGGGTTATATATATGGGCGTCAGATGCTTCTGGGGGGAAGTATGGGGTGGGGATGGAGTTGGGGGGCAAGGAATTTCGGCCTCGTTCTAAAGGCCAATGTTAGAATCGGTATACAAAGGCAAGGTTCATATTTCCCTTTAATCAAGGCACAGGACAGGATGCTTAATGATCGGACAGATCAAGAGATGAGTCCCTCAGAGTCGTACAAGCTAGTAGCTAAAGGTTGGCAACAACTATACAATTCCACATACAATCACCCCCCCCATGAATCAAGTACACATTATGTCATGTTATATCAATGGGCTCCTAGATAAAATTAAACGTACCGCAGGATTCACCTTTATACATAGACACCGTCTAGAAATACTTATGTTGCAGGAGACCCACCTTCTGGGGGACAGATGTCCATTCCTGACTCGTAGGGGGGTTCGATAGAGAGTATCATGCAGGCTACACACGTGGATCACGAGGAGTAGCCATCTTACTACATCGTACATTCCCTATGACACACATCCAAGTACGGAGAGACCAGCAGGGGCGGATTGTAGCCATTACCGGTAAAGTAGAAGGGAACATATTTAATATAATAAGTATCTACGCCCCCCCCTAGCTAGTTAGTTCAACCCTCCAGGCACTGACAAAACTTCTTTCTGACCTACCCCCTGGACACACCATATTAGGCGGTGACTTCAACGCAACCCCGGATCCGACCTTAGATGTAGACGGCCCACTCACCACATATAGACATACACTGGCAACCGAAATGAAGTGGTGGTTATCTGCCACAGGCTTGTGTGACGCATGGCGGATTTGGCATCCGAGGCAGAGACAATTCACCCACACCTCAGCAGCCCATGGCTCCCAATCCAGAATAGACCTGATGCTTCTTCCGAGCACTGACTGTACAAGCCTCTCACACGTCGAGATTCTTGCTAGAGGAATCTCTGACCATGCCCCTCTCCGGCTCATACTAGGCCCGGCCTGCCCCTGGCATCGTCCCATGTGGCGGCTAAACGCATGGTACATCCAAGATGAATACTTTAAAGAACAAATACGCCAGGCACAAGCAGAATACTTCTATCTAAATGAAGGTTTGGTAACCTCGGAGGGCACTCTATGGGCGGCAGGGAAGGCGGTATTATGAGGTATGGCCAAAAATCTGATACGTAATCAAGAACGTGCCAAAACGCTACATATCTCACAAATAGAGCTCCATGCAATAAACCTCGAAAGAGACAACGTAATAAACCCAAGCGAGAAACTGACGCGACAACTCCTCCTAATCCGTGTGGAGATAATGGGTCAATCCCTGGAAGCATGAAACATTTTTGGAGGGCCAGCACCAGAAGGATATGTGGCTGGGTGGACAAGAGTGGGAGGATGCTCTATTGGCTGGTCTCCCAGGATCAGGCCTCCAGGATCGTCCCTGAAATTTATGACGGAGGTGGGGCTCTGGTTACAGATCATACCGAAATTGCGAATGCCATCGCCAACTACTATCATACACTATACCAAGCATATACAATAAATAGACTTACACCAAACACGTCAACTACTTGACGAGATCCCCCTCCCACAGTTACCTATGGTGAAAGCACAGCTTTTAGAGGAACCCATTAGTGAGGAAGAAATTGGGACGGCGATCTCGACATTAAACGGAGCCAAGACTCCCGGTCCTGATGGGTGCCCCCCAGAATATTATAAGTCATTTAGAGAAGACTTGACTCCACGTCTCCTACGCCTTTTTGCAGAAATATGAAAAGGTGGATCTTTTCCTCCAGAACTAGATACAGCCATGATCGTGGTGCTCCCCAAAACCCAGCCCCCTTCACCCCACTGCGCGGATTACAGACCAATATCATTGATTAACACACAAATTAACATTTTGACCTCTATCCTTGCCACTCGCATTAAAAAGGTCTTGCCACAGATAATCCATCCTGGCCAATGTGGGTTCATGGCAACCTGCAGCACAAGACACTGTATCCGCCGGTTACATGTAGCCTTGGCGGAAAGGCGCCAGTTGCCCCGAAGCCTGGCCCTCCTGCTCATAAATTTTGAAATGGCTTTTGATTCGGTGGACTGGGGATTCCTTCTGCTGGTGCTCCGACGGGTGGGAATGGGAAAAAAAATTGCCACCTAATTAAAGCACTATACACTAACCCTACGGCCTGCGAACAGGTTAATGGGACCATATCCTACAGGTTCGACATCAGTAGAGGCACCCGGCAGGGAGGTCCCTTGTCCCCTTTGTTGTTTACCCTGGCCATTGAGCCTCTAGCCCAGGTGATCAGAACGGACTCAGTATACCGAGGATGGAAATGGGGTCCATCTCATGAAGGCAGGATAGCCATATAAGCAGATGACGTTCTGCTATATATGGAAGAGCCCAGTGTAACGGGTCCAAGGAGCCTTTGCCTTCTAAGGAAATATGAACTAATCTCAGGTCTCAGGATGAACTCCGCCAAATCAATCCTGATCCCGCTACAAAACACATGTGATTGCTTCGATTGGCCGAGTACCATACCCATACGCAAATTAAGTTTTAAATACTTAGGGATTTGGGTAACCCTTCTTCTTGAATTAACATGGGCCAAAAATTTATCTCCACTGCTAACAAAGATCAAAACAGACATGCAGAGATGGCAGACCCTCCCCTTGAATGTGATGGGGTGGGTGGCCCTATACAAAATGATGGTCCTGCCGAGACTCCTATACATATTCCAAAACGTTCCCATCCTCATCCCCCACTCTTGGTTCAAAAATCTCGAAAGCATCACAGGAAGATTTCTATTACGAGGCAATAGACATCGAGTAACGGTACAATATTGCTGGAGAGGAATGTTAGACGGAGGTCTGGGTGCGTCAGACCCCTATCTATATTACCTGGCTACCCAATTGATAGTGGTCCATGACTGGTTTAATGGGGGATGGGATTGAAGAACCAGAACCTTATGGGCCTGGCGGCGCAGGGTACGCCTGAAATCTCCTTGGATTCACCTGCCTCAACTAACAGAGACACGGGACACTCTGTCAGGCGTAAAAGATCAGATTTTATTAGCTGCAGCTAGTACAGTTGTCCAAGAAGTACACAAGGTATGTTCTCAGGAGACTGCCACTTTACTTTGTGGCGCACAATCTTATATACCGTATAAAAACCATTTATTAACTACATACACTCCCAGAACACATAGAAAGGAGCCAGTAAGAATAATGTAAAGATAGAACAGAGCCAATAGAAATGTCGGAAAACAAGACAGCACCAATAGAAGGAATTGGAAAACAAAGTATCAAGTGACTTAAGGTTGCCTCCCCTCCAGCTGTGTTTGTCACCCCTCCCTTGAACTAATTCATTAACCGATCCACAACGAAGTTGCATGTGGTGCGATAAGTTTGTGTGCGTTTGGAGGACAGTTGTGAAATGAGAGAATACTAGCAAAGGACAGCGAAGGCCAGACGATAAGATAAGATCGGCGGAGAATAGTGTGAGCCTACAGATAGTTGAAACAAGGATTAGAAAACCAGACAGGGATTAGTGTACTCGGTCAGACCTTAATACCAGCCTTGTAAAGATAGAGGCAGAAGGCTGTTTTGAACACCATGTTGCAGAATAAGCAGAAAAGGCAGAATGGACTTCGTTCGCTGTGCTGCCTGAGTGAAGGCAACATAAAATGGCGGCGGGCCACAAAATGGCGGGTCGATACGATCGTATTAAAAATCGAATTTCCTCAGACCCTCCTTTTGCCAGAACTCAGGCAAGATACACAAACTCATGTTAATCTGAGTCGATGTCTATGGCCATGAGGTCATCAAGCTGTTGCTGTACCATCATTTTGATATTCTCTGCTCTTTGTGACTTCGGTTTGGGAATACATGCAGTAGCACATAGGTTGCAGATGGCAGGACCGCAGTGCATACAAAGACAACAAGAGAATATAAAAGCTAAAATTACTCCAAAGAATGTCAATACCTTCCAACCCCATTTGGACAGTAATCCCCAAAACCACTCTGAAAAGGACCAATCTCCTTCGTCCTGATGAATCGACTCGGAGATTATGTGTAACTTAGAGATAGCTTGGTATACTGTCGGAGCGTCATTAGGTATGAAAATACAGCAACTTGATCCGATCAATTTGCATACTCCACCACGGTCCGCAAGAACAAAGTCTAAGGCAACACGGTTCTGCAAGGTCATAAGACGATCAGCCTGTAGTTCAGCTGTAATGTTACTTAAAGCTCCTACAGTGATGTCTATGGTGGTTTCTACGACACGAACCAATTGCCTTATATTTCTGCTGTTGGCCATTGGACCCCAGAAGGGAAGAAATCCTTTGAGGAAATCTCCTCCCTCTTGTCCTGCTGTGTCTTTCGAATCCACAATCCCTCTGCCATATCTATTTTTATGATGGTTCGCAGGAGCGGTGTATGTAGGGGGAAGAAGAAAGGCTATATAACAAGTACCAGAGAAATCAGCTGGCAACCATGTATAAGCCCTATCGTGGCAAACGAAGTATGTACCTTGAGATGGTACTAACGGCAGTGAATTCAGGGCTGAATAAACATATGTATGGGAACATAAACTTTCTCTTTGTCCGGTGTTTGGAGTTCTACCATTTATTTGCAGACAGAAATTTCCTTGTTGGGGTATGACCCGTATCGGAGGAGATTTTCCTTGCTTAACCTTATCATTGAGGCTGGAAATGTAATTAGTTATGTTCCAATTGGTATATGCTTTTCTTTCATCTATGGAAGCTTCACTTTTTTCCATGATTTTAGCCATAGCTACCATTCCCTTTATCAATAAACTATGACTGAAATCTGAACCAACACTATGTGAACTGACAGGTTGTTTAATTTTACTTTGATATGCATTATTGAAAATGACAAAATAAGCCCAAGCGGAACCTTCATAGGAGAATGGAAGAACTAAATATGGCATTCCTTTTTCTACCGTATGTGGTATGAGTCCACACACCCAACAGTCAGTTGTATTGATCACTAACTGATGTTGATGTAACAACTGGACGAAGGAATTGTTAAAGTATTCAGTTCTTCTGATGAGTTCATGCTGGGGAAGAGTGTGATATAGGTGCGGAGAGATAGTAGAAGAAGATGTAGAGGTAGGAGAAGAGACAACTTTTTGCTGCAGAGTAATAATGATCCAGTTTACAGATGCCAAAAGAATACACGACAATATAATGACGCATAGAGCAATACTACAACGACTATATATTTCTTTACAATTATTCTTTACATTTTTACTTTCTCTTTTATCTAATGTAGCCTCCATCTTTCTAAGTGGATGCTCACGGCAATCTTCCTCAATCACTGTAGTCACGATTATCTACCGTCCTATGACACTGTGAGGTCCTGCAGGCCTATTGCCACTTACTCAGGTCGTAACTAAGACTCCTACCGTGACCCTGCAACCGGGATAGAGTACTACATAGGAGAGAAATTTACAAGTTCTTTGGTCTTGGTCTAAAATTATAGCGTTCCTGTCCAGAGGCAGTCTGGTTTTGAAACAATGTTCCTGGATTTGTCGTGTTCAAGCGACGATGCGATGGTATTGCTTCTTGAAGGATGTCGTCGTCCTCTTTCTCAGAAAGTGTTCCAATTAGACGCGCATCACTGAATGGTACAAATTGCGGAACTTTCTCACTTTCAGAGTCACTGATGCCTCTACGGACCCACTGATCGAAAGGCAAGGGCAAAGGCACTTTCTTGCAGTGCACGGCATGCACCCAGTTTTTCTTTCCTTCGACTTTAACTGCTGTTCTTGTGGTCAAAAGAACCAGGCGTGGCTCTCTCCATCTGGGCTCCAAATTTCTCTGTCGTTGGAAATTTTTTGTGCAGACCCAGTCACCTGGTCGGATGGAATGACCTGGGTCTGTGGAAGCCTCTGGTAGAGCACTCTGAACCTGTTGATGAAGAACACGCAATTTAGTTGTAAGGTCATGCAAGTAGTCAATCAACATCGGGTATGGCAAGTCTGAGTATTTCTTAGGGCGAGGAACTCCCCATACATTAGCTGGGCGACCAAATTTCACTTCGTAAGGGCTAAGCCCCAAACGAGAGTGTACTGCTGTTCTGGTGGACAGAAGAGCCAATGGTAAAGCATCAGGCCAATTAAGTCCTGTGCTAGCTTGCACCTTAGCAATTTTAAGCTTCAAGGTTCCATTGTAGCATTCTACTAAACCAGCCGACTGTGGGTGATTCGCCGCGTGGAACTTCTGTTTTATGCCAAGACCTGCACAAACTTTTTGCATGACTTGACCCACAAATTCGCTCCCATTGTCACTCCAGACAATGCGCGGCAAACCAAACCTAGGGAAGAATTCTTTCAAAAGTATTTTGGCAGTTGATAAAGCAGTATTGTCCTTCAGAGGGTAGGCTTCTACCCATCTAGAAAAAGCACATACTACCACCAGAACATATTTGAGGTTGTTGCATCGTTCCATGTGAATATAATCGATCTGCAACACCTCAAATGGATATGTTGGAGGAGCAAAATGACCTGCTGGAGTTGGGGTTCCCTTTCCCGGATTGTACATCAAGCAAACAATACAATGTTTTACTACATTATTTGCACACTTTGGGATCCCCTCATTTTGCCACACTGGAGCCAGAAGTTTACATATTCCTTTTGCACTTAGGTGAGCTGGACCATGTGCCATAGTAACTACAGGTAGTACATAAGCATCTGGTAACAGCCAACGTTGATGTTCTGATAATTCAACCCAACATCCCATCTCATCTAACATTCCTGTACTTTCCTTCCACTTTCTCAACTCATTCTCCGTAGCCTCTCCTTGAATTGATTTCACACTCTCTACTGTATCTTCACACATTCCCTTTTCTCTTACGCAGTTTGCGGGACCTGCAACATACATTCGACTTGTGTTGTCTCTGGCTGTCTTTTTCGCTACCTCATCTGCAAATGCATTTCCTCGACCAACATCGTCCACAATCTTTTTGTGTGCACTACACTTCACGATCGCTATCTGAGTAGGCATTGTAAGTGACTCAAGAAGTTCAGTCACTAATTGACCATGTTGTATCTTAGTACCATGGGAAGTAAAGAATCCTCTTTCCTTCCATAAGCGCCCAAAGTTAAACGCTACACCAAAAGCGTATTGGCTATCAGTGTACACGTTTACTCTTTTTCCTTTGGATAACACACACGCTCTAGTTAAGGCTATCAATTCAGCTGCCTGAGCTGAATTATGTCTAATGCGTGCTGTCGCCACAATCGTATGCAAAGTAGTAATAGCGTAGGCTGAAACTGTATCTCCATTCGGGAGCTTGAAACAAGAACCATCTACCCATAGTGTTCCATCTGGATTCACTAATGGCGTGTCTTTTAGGTCAATTCTACCCTTAGTCTCTTCTTCAGTACGGAGAAAACAATCATGCTGTTCAGAGACATCTCTCTCTTCTGGAAGAGGCAACAAAGTAGCTGGATTCAGGGTATTACATCGTTTGATGTGTATGTGACTAGCCAAAAGCGTCAGCTCATATCCGGACAACCGAGCACTCGTAAGATGCTGCGTTTTTGTCCTATTTAGTAAAGTATCCACTGCATGTGGCACCATAACAATGAGAGTATTATCTAGCACTACTCCAGCAGACTGTCGAATAGAAATTGCTGCTGCCGCTGTCGCCTTAAGACAACTAGGCAATGCTTTAGCTACTGGATCTAACGTAGCTGAGAAATATGCGCATGGTCGCTGTTGATCTCCAAAACGCTGCGTTAAGACTGACCATGCACAACCCTCTCTTTCGTGGACATAGAGCGTAAAGGGCTTACTGTAATCAGGAGTACCCAATAGAGGAGCAGAACACAAAGCAATACGCAAATCAGTAAAACTCTTCTGACATTCGTCAGTCCACGGAAGAGGCTGAGGCGTATCTTTTAAAGTTAGCGCCAACAGCGGTTTAGCCAATAAAGAGAAACTCGGAATCCACTGTCTACAATAAGAAGTAATGCCCAAAAAGGCACGTACCTCTCTTTGTGTGGATGGCACTGACATTTGTGCAATTGCCTGAATTCGTTCGGGGGTCAATCGTCGTCCCTCCTTTGACAAGAGATGACCCAAATAAGTCACCTCGCGACAGACATATTGTAATTTAGAAGGAGAAACCTTGTGATTCAGATCAAACAAATGACGCAACAGTGCAACGGTCACGTTTTTGCAAATCTCCTCTGAATCAGCGGCAACTAATAAGTCATCCATGTACTGAATGAGAGCGGCACCGGACGGTAAGGAAAAGGCATCAAGATGACATTTTAGAGCTTGACTGTAAATAGAGGGACTTTCACAATAACCTTGAGGTGCGCGTTTAAACCGGGAGCTTCGGCCTCCGAGGGAAAAACCAAAAATATCTCTACTCTCTTCGGCGATGGGAATACTAAAGAAAGCATTCTTTAGATCAATAACTGAAAACCAAGTCGCTGTAGAAGGTATCATCGTCAACAGAGCAGTGATATCTGGGACTACAGGAAACTGCGGTACGACAATCTTGTTTACCTCCCGAAGATCAATTACAAAACGATAAACAGGAGGCTGAGAAGGATCAGTGCGTTTAAGAACCGGAAGAACAGGACTGTTACATGTATTTCCTCTCGTTTCCTCAACCACACCCTTCTGAATCAAATCATGGACAATTTCCAGAAGTGCTTTCTCACCTTCAGTAGAGATTCTGTATTGCGGAATACGTAGCATTTCAGCATTGGGCTTAAGAGTAACAACATAAGGTGGGATCTCAAGACAACCAACGTCATTCGGACCCGTAGCCCAAAGCGTTTCGGGAAGAGAAAGCAATTCAGGAGGGAATTGATCTTTTGATAAGTACATTGGACTAGTCATTTTCTGTCCTAGAGTGAGGTATACACCAGAAGGTGAACAATATATCGTAGCATGCATTCTTTTTAATAGATCTAAACCCAACAGATTTTCACCACAACCATTCGTCAGAAGAAGCGGAGCTTCTAAATCATAAGGGCCTATTGAAACAGGCAAAGGGCAAGAAACTGGATTGCGAACAGGGGCGCCAGAAAATCCTACAGATACATTCGTTAAGCCAGACAAAGGTGCGCCAGGGAGTTTAGAATGAATGATAGAGCTTCTCATGGCACCAGTATCTAAAAGAAATGGCTCTGAAACACCCATTGTAGTGACATTAACATAAGGTCCATTCTGATCCACTGGAATTGACGTAACCCCCTTACTTTGTCCATGGCTGTCCTATTCAAAATGAAGACTTTCATTCCCTCCTTCAATATACTGATCCTCACTGTAATACTGTGTAGACCTAACATTTTGCTGGTCAAAGTAATTTCCGGAATTTGGAGGAACAAAAGAACGCTGCTCTTGGGTTAACACATCTCGACCTCTATCTCTATTTGCTGACTGAGGACCACCACGACCTCGTGAAGCAGATGTTGCTCCATTACGCTGCAACAATGCCGGACAACTGTTCTTAAAATGACCTTCCTCCCTACAATAAGCACATTGATTGGGACCTAGCAAAGGTCTTGGAATGAATGGTTCAGGCTTTTGATACAACCTCTGAAACTGCGGAGGCTGTTGAAACTGAGGCTGAACATAACGAGGAGGATAAGCCTGTTGCAAGAGAACTTTAGTTTTTAATTCTTTCGTCTTTTTCTCTTGTTTTTCCCTTTCTTCTTTGTCTCTATTTTCATAATATTGTGCATTTGCTAATATCTGGGCGGAAGAAGAAACTGCCCATGAACTCTCGGAGTCTTTTAGCTTGTGTGATAGTTCAGGAAGCAAGTTATATACGAACTTATCCACAAATAATCGCTGTCCCCCTTCTGTAGCCATATCTTGACCACTGTGATCAATGAATGTCTCCTCGAATCGGGTAAAGAAATCGGAAACACTTTCATCTTTCTTTTGTTTACATGCTGCTAGCTTATCCCAATTAACTCTCAAAGCAGGCATCATTGTTTTCATTAATGTAATAATCCTACCAGGGAGTTCTGAGATCAAAGCGTCGGGCTTTGCACCACCTACTTGACCTCTATCTGCGGCAATAATAGCGTTCCAATCGCCGCCTAATTCTTGAGCGTGATCCTCTCTACGAATTTTAGCCCATATTGTCTGTGGAACTACATTTCCCATCAACATGTCAATATCTGCTAGATTCATAGTACATGCATCAACTGTTTGCGACAACTCTTTATAGTAACCAGCAGGATTTTTGCGTGGATCTGGTAGTGACTGTTTAAGTGCTAAAACTTCAGACCTTTTCCAGGGGACATGTACCCATATGCGCTGAAAATGCGCAGGAATAGCTGGATTAGCACCTGCTGCTGCAACTTCTTCCTTCCATATTGGAGAAACCTCTCTCATGGGATAGTTTTTCAGTGCTGTCCTAACTGAAGGATCAGAATCAGGAAAAGTCTGTGAGAACAATAGGGATCTGAAAGAAATAAGTGTTCTGACAGCGTTTTCAACCTTAGGACCCACAATAAGTCCTTTGTCAAAGTCAGCCTGAACATCTAACAGATCCTGTGGGAACGAACCCAAATTCATATCCTCCCATTCTTTAGCGAGAGTATCGCACATAACTTTAAAAACATATCTCTGCGTAGGTGCATTCCATTGCAGAAAGGTGGACATAATATCAGACGTACTATATTGGGGACCCTTCTTGATCCATCTACAAGCAAGTGAGTCCAATTTTTCTCGCTCTTCGGAGTCTGGGAATTGACTACGAGACTGTCTTCGAGAAAAAGCTGGAGACACATTTAAAGCTTCAAAGAAAGGTGATGAGAGACCAGAGACAGTATCTGCAAATCGCTTACGCATAGATGGAGAATTTGACATAAGGATAGGGGACAAGGTATTAGGTGAATTAACTAAAGGAGCATTAGGAATTGCCAAAGGAGCAGAAGGCAAAGGAGTTAAAGGCAAAGCTGGCATAGGCAATACTTGAGGAGGCAAATGTGGAAAAGCTGGAGCAGGCGGAAGCACAACTGGCGGCTGAACAGGCTGTAACATCGGGGGTGCATTAGCACCTTGTACATAGGGCGGAGGCAATTTCAATAAGTGGGACATTAAGGGATCTTCCTCAAAATCTTTTCTCTTATCAAGGGAAGAGATAGGCAACGTCGGATAGCATTTATCTATTGCCATTCGATGCTGTCTGTCTGAAATTTCCATTGCATTATCTATTTCATCATCTTTGAATTGCTGAGCAGCCTGTATAATCGTCATTCCCTGTGTTTTCCTATCTCGTTTCGCTTGTTTAATTTCTCTCTGTTTGGCTTCCTTACGCCAAAGGCGAAAAGAGTCAAACATTGCCGGCCGGGCTTTTCTTTTAAATAACGTTGCTTCTAAATTATCTAGCACATCAGTTTCGAAACTACCATTTTCTGGCCATTTTAAAACACCATCTTTCTTTGTATATCGGGTCCATGTCTTATTAAAGGCAATAGGACCAACACCATGTTTAGAATAGAGCTCATATGTGGGAGTTCCAACCGAAGGAATCGGACAGGAGTCCTCAAGCTGGGAGTCCCTATTACAACCAAAGCAACAAAGTTTTCCAAACTTAGTCAGACCAGACATCTCACGATTTTTACTGGCTGTTCACAAACATCAAGGGGGTAAAACTTTCAGTTTACACAGCACAAATGCACTTACCCCTCGGCTTTGGCCACTGCAATGGCCAAATCTAAGGACCTAAGGACAAAACAAAGACCAAAATTTGTGGGCGCGACCCACCAAATACTTAACTAAGGATGTCTTCTTACACCAACAGAGGCCCGTCTATCGTCTCGCTTTACCATACATCATCAAAGAAAGGGCCAAGGCAGGGCGGCAGTCAGGGCAGCAGTCGTCAGTAGCCATCAGGAAGGAGTAACCGCGCTGAAAAAGACCTTCGGACCACTTCGACATACAGGGGTCGCTTGACGTGGCTCGCGATTCCTCCAGAATTTTCTTGCGGGGTTCCTCACGACCTTCAGGCAGAACCGGTACCGCTGAAGCCGCCCCACGTTGGGCGCCAGTTGAAGAACCAGAACCTTATGGGCCTGGCGGCGCAGGGTACGCCTGAAATCTCCTTGGATTCACCTGCCTCAACTAACAGAGACACGGGACACTCTGTCAGGCGTAAAAGATCAGATTTTATTAGCTGCAGCTAGTACAGTTGTCCAAGAAGTACACAAGGTATGTTCTCAGGAGACTGCCACTTTACTTTGTGGCGCACAATCTTATATACCGTATAAAAACCATTTATTAACTACATACACTCCCAGAACACATAGAAAGGAGCCAGTAAGAATAATGTAAAGATAGAACAGAGCCAATAGAAATGTCGGAAAACAAGACAGCACCAATAGAAGGAATTGGAAAACAAAGTATCAAGTGACTTAAGGTTGCCTCCCCTCCAGCTGTGTTTGTCACCCCTCCCTTGAACTAATTCATTAACCGATCCACAACGAAGTTGCATGTGGTGCGATAAGTTTGTGTGCGTTTGGAGGACAGTTGTGAAATGAGAGAATACTAGCAAAGGACAGCGAAGGCCAGACGATAAGATAAGATCGGCGGAGAATAGTGTGAGCCTACAGATAGTTGAAACAAGGATTAGAAAACCAGACAGGGATTAGTGTACTCGGTCAGACCTTAATACCAGCCTTGTAAAGATAGAGGCAGAAGGCTGTTTTGAACACCATGTTGCAGAATAAGCAGAAAAGGCAGAATGGACTTCGTTCGCTGTGCTGCCTGAGTGAAGGCAACATAAAATGGCGGCGGGCCACAAAATGGCGGGTCGATACGATCGTATTAAAAATCGAATTTCCTCAGGATGATCCGGCGTACAAGACAGAATTGACACTCCTGGGGTTTCTGCGGGTTCTATACATACTGTACGGAGCAATACTTCCTCGCGACATGGAGGAAACAACCAGATTGGTCTTCTTGGCTTGGCGAGCTGCGCTACACCACATTCATAGGAATACCGTTGTAACCCTCCAGACTCCGCTATGGAGAGGGAAATGGATGTCTGCCTCAGCCACGCTGGAGGGATTTGCAATATGGGACCAAATAGGGATTTCCCTAGTTGGAGACATATGGAAGGGGAGGGCCATGAAATCATTCGAAGACCTACAAACAGAATTTAGACGAAACCAGACACAGTTCTTTAGATACCTTCAACTAAGACACTCAATGCGAACCCAATTGCCCACCACAGGCCCCATACCAGACTTTAACCCACTAGAGGCCAAAGTGCTCATGGGAAAGATGGAGGGGAAAGGCATTTCTCAACTTTACAAAGCTTTAATCAACAACACTCCCAACAACTTAGCCATTTTTAGGGCTAGGTGGGAATCACGGGTCGGACCCCTAGAAGAAACGGAATGGAGGGAAGCCTTGATGGCACCCAAGGTGTTGGCAATCTCAGCAAGGTTCCGCATGATACAATTCTACTATTTATATGGGGCCTGTTTAACACCATCCAAACTACATAAAATGGGAGCCCACCCGTCTGCCAAATGCCCAAGATGCCCATATGAACCAGCAGATTTCTTTCACATGGTATGGACCTGTCAAAAACTACAAAAATACTGGGAAGGGGTGACCCGGGACATAGGAAGGGCTCTGGGCCAAGAAATACAAAAATCAGCTAAGCTAATCCTATTGGGGGTAATGGAAGAAATGGGAGGATCACATGCTAAACGAGCACTGGCAGCTACGGCATTGTTGGTCGCTAAGCGAGATATTGCCGCAGCGTGGACGTCCCCAGAAGGCCTGTCGATCCAAAAATGGAGAAAGGGGGTGGACTGGTGTGCCAATCAAGAGAGACTGGTATTTGAGTCTAGAGGGTGCCCACACAAATTTGGAAAGATATGGGGTCGATGGCTAGATTCAATGACATAAACCAGATAAGTAATGAGATACATAAGGTTTCACAGGAACACTGTGGGGACAAGAGCTGCCGAGATTGCCGCAACCCAGTACTGTTGTTGGCGAACAATGATGCCACAGTAATGATAAGATAAACAAATTTCATGCATCCTTGTCTTGTACTTGAACCTGTTTTTTTTCTCCTTTTCTGCATATGTTCAGAAAACAATAAAAATGTGTTTATCAAAAAATATATATATATATTCGTGAGCCAAATACCAAGGGTGCATAATTCTGACTCGACATCGTGGCTCGTCTATCCACTACCAGACACTCCCTGGCTATGTATCTAACTCTTCCATGTTCTTCCTTTCTCCCTGTTTTTCCTGTTTAGATCTTCACCCGTCTTACTGCTTTGCGTGTTTGACCCTGTCTTGCTCTTGGTGAACGTCTGCTGCAGAAACATAAGTTCTGGTTCCCGAAAATGAGTGCCGGTACGCCCAAGAGTCAACCGCCAGCTCAAATTAAGATCCAGAACCAGATAATTACAGCACAGGCAGCCGCATTGCAAGCTTCCTCAGGAAAAGATGACCAGAAGCGGTGCACTATATTTTATCTTTAATCAAGTTCAGTACAATATGAAGAGGAAGCAACTGACCAGCACTCAAACCCAGTTACATAACAAAAATTGAGGGGCGTGGCTGCAAAGTTCATGGAGAGGGCTCCCTTTCAGACTCACTCAGGAGTTCTCAGGCGAGGGTCCTCTTCTGAGGGGGCCCCTAGAGCTTGTCCCCCCCCCCGCACCGCGGTGACCTTTGTTACACCATTGCTTCAACCCTCTGACACTGCGCCTTGTTTTCTCATTCCTCAACCACCTGTTCCAGCATGGAATGCGGGGACATTCCATACGTATCTCATTCCCAGAGACAATACATTTCCCTTATCTGAAAAGCCTGTGGATAGGCCAAAAGGGATGGTGGGGTGCAGAAGGAGCACTAATAAAACCAACAGAAAACAAGCATTTTTATAACTGGACAGGGTGCACAGCACAAGTAAGGCCTAGTCTGGAGTGCTGGGTACATTTCTAAAGGGCTCGTTTGGAATAACCTGTCTAACCCTCGCTGCCCCCCCTGGTCATGTGATTTCCACTTTAGAGACCAATCTATCCTATTATGGCCAAACCTGGAGCCACTTCTGAAGTGTTGTGTCTAGTTCTGCAGAGACCTCTTAGGGTATTGAGCCAAGTATACAAAGTTCCATCTGTAGTTTTGAAAACGTTTTCAAACTTCTCCAGGAGCATTGATGCTACTTTTAAAGACCACATATGGGATATTGTATCCGGATCTGCTGGCTGCCTATGGTGTATTGTGTCTACTACTGGGTTCATCCAGAGCATTGTGTCAGTTCTCAAAGGTCGTTTTTGCATTATGTATCATGTCCTAATGACACCGTGAAGTTTTTCTTCTTGCTCACAGGCCGCCACTTTCATGTTTCCAGTGCAGCAGTTATCATCTTGTTCTTGAAGCCACGCCTGAAATATTGCGTCCAGTTGTAGTATTTGTTTTACTACTTTAGCCCATACTTACAGCGTTGTTTTGATCTGGCCGGTGCACTTGCAGTGTTGTTTTCAGTTTTGGAGCCAAACCCAGAGACTGTCTTCATTTGTGGATGCTGCATCTGGGGTTTATTCAATTCTAGAGGCTTCATCTGAAGTATTCTGAGTGCTTGGAAAATTACGTAGTGTGTTGTGTCCAAATAAAAACTCTTCATCCAAAGCATTGTGTCAAGTTTTTAAGGCCACATCTTTGGTATTGTGTTTAGTTATGGACGCTTCAGCTCAAGTTTTGTATCCAGTTCTAGAGGCTGCTTCTGGAATATTGTGTCTGCCTTGGTACCCTCATCTGCAGTATTGTGTCAAGTGCCTCGCACCCCATCTGAAATATTGTGTTTAGTTCTTGATGCCTGACTTAGAATTTTGCTACAACTCTTTGAATGTTTGAGTACCACATCTTGCATATTGAGCTATTTCTGTAGGCCTTCCAGGAACATTGTGTTCAATTATGGTGGCAACATTTTATTGGGAATATCTCTGGTGGTCAACTCTGGAGTCTGCACCCAGTTTTGGAGGCCTCATCTGGAGTAAAGTACCAATTTCTGGAAGCCACAGCTAAAGCTCTAAATACACTGATAGAATTCTCGTCTGGAATATTGTACTTAGGTTTAAAAGACAGCTCTGTTATATTATGTTAATTTCCAGAGGGCTTATGAGAAGTTGTGTGTCCATTCATGGATACTTTGCTTGTAGTACTGCTTTCAGCTCTGGTTGCTTTGGAATACTGCTTGCACCTGTGTTGGCATAATCTGTATAGCTTTCTCAACTTCTCTTGGCTTCAACCAATGTGTTATATCCTTTGCCTAAAAACATCTCTGGAATAGTGTGTGAATGTCTGAAAGCCTCGTGTGGAGTAGTACTACTACTTTCAGAGTCCACATCTGGACCATTGTGTTCAGATCTGAAGGCCATATCTGATGAGGTATATTCAGGTTTCGATCTACATCTGATGTCAAAATTCTGTTCTAAATGCTGTGTCTGTAATACAATCCTACTGATTAAAACCACATTTAGAATGTTATGTTTAAATTCTCAAAACTTCCGATGCAGTATTTAAATTTGTTAGAAACTGCACCTTTTTGCATGGTCAACCCCTTCTTTTGCTCACTGGTATTGCTAATGTTTGAATTCTGCGCACTGGGATACTACTCTCGAGTTCCTACTGTATGTGCTCTGATCCCTTAAACATGGCAAACCTGGATCAACAAAAACCGGCATATTTACCTTTCCAGGAAGGCCATAGTATAGTGTGTGGGAAACTACACTAGTAACATGGAAAAAACAGTGTTACCTGTGGACTTCAATACCCATTGTGCTATTTACTGGGCAGACAAGGGAAAAATATGGCTTTAGACCTACAAGTGCAGCCTGACTAATGCAACTTTCATACCTACATGTAAACTAGGAGAGGGAGATAAATTCTGCTCCACTGGTGGAGTTGGTTACATTTTGCCACTCTGTGTTACGCTTGCAATGCAGAGTTCTTGACAAATTCCTCCAACCTCCGTGTGGTGGGATTTTTCTCATGTGCGGTTCATCAAATTTAAGTTGGCAAGCACGAATGGGAGTTGGCATCCTCTAGCATGGGTGATGGGGGGCACCCAGCAAGGTTTTCTCACTGCGAACATTGGCAGGCAGTCTCAACCATTCGCAGTAAGAAAGCTGAGGCTTGAGCAGAAAATCTATTTGAGCGGCAGCAAAGTTAACTTAAATAGCAGCTCCCTATGGCCCACAGAGCATGGTGCTGTTCACAACGATTTACAGTGTGGATTTTTCTCCCGATGCAAAAAATCATCATGAGCACCACAACATGCCAATTTCCACCCTTTTGCTGAACTCAGCAGAATCTCACAAAGGGGGTCATTATGACCCTGGCAGCCGGCGGTAAGCTGGCGGTAACACCGCCAACAGGCTGGCGGTTTTACACCAGCTATTATGACCGTGGCGCAATAGCCACGGCCATACCGCCGGCCCCTCCAACATACCGCCAGGCGGTCATAATCCCCAGGGCAGCGGTGCAAGCACCGCTGCCCTGGGGATTATTAGTCCCCGACTGCCAGCCTGTCCGTGGTGGTAAACACCACCATGGAAAGGCTGGCGGTAAGGGGACTTGGGGTGCCCTGGGGGCCCCTGCACTGCCCATGCACTTGGCATGGGCAGTGCAGGGGCCCCCAGGCATAGCCCCGTCGCGCAGTTCACTGCCCGAATTTCGGGCAGTGAAATGCGCGACGGGTGCTACTGCACCCGCTGCACATCAGCATTGCTGTTGGCTCTATTACGAGCCGGCAGCAATGTTGATGTGACTTTTCCGCTGGGCCAGTGGACGGTAACACTGTTACCTTCCGCTGGCCCAGCGGAAAAGTCATAATAGGGAGCCAGGAATACCGCCGGCAATGGCGGTATTCTGGCTCCCGCATCCTCGGCGGTCTTTAAAAAGACCGCAGAGGTTGTAATGAGGCCCAAAGTTTTCATGTAACTCCGTGGAATTCTGCAGAGTTAAACTCCACAGGTTCTTCCCACCTCTAATGTAAACCTGGCAAAATAACTAGGGGAGTGTGGAATTCTTGCAACTTGAGCATTTATGTGAAATGCAAAACTGGTATTTGGCTCTGTATCTGGGTGCAAAGTGCAGATTCATTTCATTGTAAAACTAATGCAATTGTGCAAAAAAAAACAAAAGCACAGCGAAAAACAGCTTCTCATTGTCTATCATTTGCATTTTCCCATGCATTTGTGCTTATTTTTCACTATGAGTGGTGGATTCAAGTTACATTTTTTTACAGCAAACAATGCATATTTCTGCAATGTGGGATAATAGGTAATAATTTGAATTGTGCATAGCAAGAGTAGTGCAAAAATGATGAAAATGATGCTACTTATGCCATTGTAATGGAAATCTTGCCTGGGCTTTAGAATAACATTTTTTGACAGATAGAAATCCTACCTTTAAATATTGAGTGGGTGTGATCAGAATCTTTCATTCCAGCTGCGGAATTGATGGGATTTGGCAACTGCCCTTTACTCTTGTAAGATGGAGTTCTGTCTAAAATCCGCCAATCGCATTGTGGTGGAATATTTCCTGCGAGGCTCCTGAAATGTGAGCGCAAGCAAGATTTTGCATCCTCACACCATTTTGTAACATGGGTAGCCGCAGGCTGCCTGTCAAGTAAATTTGCTGCTGCTTGAGTAGATTTTGTACTTGAGCGGCAGCAAAAATCACCTCGAATGGCCTAGTGCCCTTTCTCACTGCCTGGTGCCATTCAAGCAGATTTTTCAGGCTTCCAGGTCCTCAGGAACAACAGTTACGAGCAATGGCTCACTCAAACATAGGCTACTAACATAGTCCATTCCAGGATGAGTTGCTTCTGGTCATCTTGTCACGCAAAGGAAAAAACCTCTTGAAGTTTGTTATATTTCAGTAGCCACGTAGGAGGTTATTCAACTGACCCCTGGAATCCACTACTCATTTCTGCATACAAGTGGGAGCAGATTCAGCCCTTTAAGTCACTGCACAGATCAGAAACAAAACTCCAGCCTTTTTCCGTTTATATATAGGTCTGGTGAGCGGGATGGGGTGCCACTTCGGCATGATTTATGCATGTGCCACTGGATTCAAGCTAGCCTGGCTGACGAAGGGTGATACCCTGAAACTGGTCCCATGATGTTTTTTTCAGGTCTAGGGTTTGCCTCCATTACCTGCACAGTTTGAAGATTTTAGTTTTTGGGAACTTATTGCAAGACAGAAATCAATGGCAACATTTGAGAATAGGATGCAGAAAGCAATGAAGACATTAGTAGAAGCTAGATGTGATGCAGAACAAAAAATGTGAGATGGAGGGAGATTATTTCTCGCTATTACAGAAGAAGGTGATGGGAGTACAAAACTTAAGAATCTAAAGAAACAGACAGCAAAGGCACAGCAGACAGCTGAAGATGAGGGGAAGAAGACCGTCACATATGAGAGTGATTCGGAAGATGAGTTCATAAATCAGCTTTTGATGAATCGTCCCCCACCATATTATTCAGTTGAGGCAGAAAAGAGCAGGGAAGCAGTTCAGAAAGTAGTCCCAATTGTGCCCAGTGATCAAGTTGCACAGATCCCAAATCAGACAGTTCCAGATACACCTTCTAATTCAGTGACACAAGTGCCCATGGTTTATCCACCAGTTCCGACTGTTAATACAGCACAGTCCATTGTATGTCCAGTTATGAATCAAGCAGTTATGAAACACAATTATCAATCAGGTAATGGCCAAGTCATAATGTGACTCAAACAGTGCTGCCACCTAAAATGACTACGCCTAAGCATAATTTTAATTAGGATCAGCCAATGCCTATGTTTACGCCAGTGCAAACAATGTCCAAAATTATCCCTAATCAAACACAACTGTTTTAACAGGTCAGAATACTGGAATGACGATTTCACAGAGTCAGACAAACGTGATGTGTCCTGATGCACTAACAATTCCTGTGACTATTGTTCCAGTTGTTTCTCTGTATACTACAAGTAATTCTGGAAGTAATGCCCATTCAATGAATGTTTCAGCAGTTCCTGAAATGCCAGCTGCATCTGCTGGGCTATCACCAATTGGTCTGCAGAGATTAATTCATTCAAACAATTCAGAAATGGAGAGATCAGCTTATTTTGGTCCACCTTTGACCGCTACACACATTGCAGAATCTAATCAGATGTTAAATCAGGCAGGACCAGTTCTTGAAACAAGGTTTTCTCAAGGAACCCCTCTTCTTTACATGCCCATACCAGATCAGATTACAAATGTACACTGTAGTAACCGGCAAGGTGTGCCCTTGAGAAATACGAACAATTTCCAAGGTCTTTCAGCACAACAGTTGAAGGATTGGTTAAACAATCTGAGCCTGCATGGTGCAACAGGTACAACAAATGGCAATGTTAGATCAGAAGAGACACCAGAGAGAGACAGGACAGTGAATGTGCCCAGATTGAAATTAGAATTAAATGCATTAATTTCCCAAATGCTAGAGGCGGAGCAATTGGAAACGTCCTCAGAAGATGAATTATGATTCATGTGTAAGGATGTTACTCAATGTACAGGACAGGCTTATAAGAAGCTAGCAAAATTAGCTGAGAAATATGGAGTGGGCTTAGAAAAATCAAAACCCCTAAAGAGAAGTTACAGATTAGAGTTCAGCACCAAATACATTATTAATATGAGATCACCCGGAATGAGAATGCACATTCAGGAATTTATTACATGCTTTCAAACATGGGGAGCAGTTTACAGATCAGAAGCAAGATGGCAGCTGGTTGGTGCGTCTGCTCAGCGTCCCTCTGAGCATCCAAGGCGTTGTTTAGTGACGGGTTAAGTGATCCTGTGGATTATTATTCTGACAGCAGCTGCAGCAGTATTTATCCAGGCGGATTCTCTGTTGCTGATTCTGCGTGGCAGGCCGTGGGCTGAAACATTGTTTCAGAGGAAGTTTTCATTCTCTGATAGCTGGGTGTCAGCAGCAGCTCTTTGCAATCATCGTAATCGTGGGAGACTTAGGAACCAAGGGAGAATGCACCAAAAAGCAACCAGTGAGGGATTGGTCTCTTGCAAGCTTAAAGCTGTCCCGGCGCCGTCCTCTCAGATGACCCTGACCAGTAATGGAACTGGTTTGGCCCCCAGCATCGGCACACAACTGGGCAGACAGCGTCTCGGAGCAGCTGGGGAGAAGAGATTCAAAGGTGGAGAGGTACAACCCCAGAAACCAGCTGGATCAGTTCTGGAGCTCCTTCAAGGCAGCGGGACCAAGACAAGAGGCTCTCATTCCGCACCAGGAACTGGGCCAGAGGAGGGCCCATTGGCGGCTGAGATACATAACCCCATGGAGGCTGCAGTTACTGCAAAGGTATACTCAATCAATGTTTTGAATGAAATGCCGTCTCAGGGGTGTACTAACATTAGTATTAATATTAGCATATTGGGGTCCTTGGTATATGGTCAGTCAGAGGCAGTGAATTTGGCATCTGTAACTATCTCTCCCCCTCAGGAGAGCTAAGAGAACCAGAAGAAACAATGGGGGGCTGCGTAAAATGTGGATTCTGGACTTTCAGCACCCAAGGATCAAACCCCTGTGGGCCCCAAAGAAGAAGCTAGGGGCAACGGGAAGGAGAAGGGCTGGCAGTGGTGTCTGAGGTGGCTGAGGAGGGAGATAGTACCCACACAGCAGGGAGGGGAAGCAAGGTCATGAGTATGCCCCAGCAGAGCAGGCATCTCCCTCAGACAAAACCCCTGTGGTCAGAACCGATAAACCTGGCAGATCTGATAGATGGTCTTGACAAGACAAGAGTGTTCGCAATCAGGCCCTCCTTGCCAGCTCTGACCCACAAACAAAGATTTATTTTTTCTCCTCATCTGAGGATGGTGATGGGTCAGAAGCCTTTAGCGCTAGTGATAGCGAAAGTTTGCTGGAGGATCAAATTGATGCATCATCTTTTTCCACTGCAAGAAAGGTGTCTAAACGAGCAGGGTTGATACCTACAGCCGGTAAGGATTTCAAATTAGACGATTGACCCACTGAGCAACTGGCGGGCAGCAAAATGGATGAAAAGCCTGACAGACATCCTGAAACCTTTAATCCATGCTCCCCTACACTGTAGTCTATTTTTCTAAGTATTATTGCACATCATGAGGTAACCCAAGCAGATGGTCATTGATCACAGGTAATGATACGTAAATTGGAGGGGATTGTCCATAAATTTGCTAAATCCTGCAACGCCATTGTGGAATGAGTCACTGATCTGGAGACAAGAATTGCTGCCCTTGAGGTGGATAATGCGGGAGCTATTGGCCATCTTAACATCCAGGAATCTCAGCTAGTGGACATGCAGTGGAAGCTGGAGGATCAGGAAAATTGGCAAAGATTCAATAACCTATGAGTGCTTGGGATCCCAGAAGGAAAAGAAGGCACAGACTTGCGGTCTTACATGGTGGACTTATTCAGTCAGTCTTTCCTGGATCTGGAATACTGGAACTGGGCCCAGGTGGTCCAAAGGGCACATCGTGTGCCAATGGTACTGAAGCAGCTGGAGAGGAATGATGGAAAACCTCGGGCTATTTTGATCTACATGGAGAACTTTCTCCTGAGACAGTCTATGTTTGAAAAGGTTAGGCCGGAGTTAAAACACACTGTGAGGAACTGCTCTTTCTTTGTATTACCGGATTTCTGTCCCGTAATGGTCGAAAGACACTGGCGACTATGACAGCTTATTAAACCTTTTCAAGAGAAAGGTGTTCAGACTCCCAGCTGAATATGATGAAGTGGGGGACATTCGTGTTTTCTATTCCGAGATCAAAGCAAATGAATATTTGCAGGAAATAATGCAATAAGCGGTTCTCAGGCTTAAGGGGAAGGATCATCTGTCTTTACTTCTATTTCTTCATTCAGGGTGGAAATTGTTCTCCCCACTGGGACCCTGTCTCTTGGTCTTCGGTCTCTTCTGTGCCATTTTTCTTTTTTCCTTTTGGGTTAATGAGCATGGGTCAGAGGGTATGCTCATGTCACTTCAAACCAACGGTAAGTCTGATTGTTTCTCAGGGGTGGGGGCTCTAGGCAGGTGTAGGGAGGGTTGAGATTGGAGGGGAAGGGATGGAAGAGGTAGAGTCTGGGGGGAAGACTGTGGGGCAGATGAGTGGATAAAACAGGAAAATGCTAAAGGGGGAATAGCGGATTAAAAGGTTTAGGAAATAATATCACAGTTCTCATGGTATCCAGAATGCAACTCAGGGTATAAGACAGAGGTCAGTGTATCAAATATCAAATGGGTAGACTGGTGATTTGCTCTGTTAATGTAAGGGGTCTGAATGATAAGGCAAAACCACAGATAGTGACCACAGGTTTAAGATCTCTGGGTAGAGATGTAATATGTCTGCAGGAAACACACATTCCATGGTGCAAGAGGGACCTGCTGTCTATCTGGGGCTACACTTTAGCGGCATATACAACACAGATTTCCACAATCTGGAGAGTAACAATCTTTATCAAGAACAGCATTGGGCAGGTCAAAAGGAAAAGGGTTGATAAATGGGGAAGGTGGGTAATAGCGGAACTGGGAGTGGGGTGGTGGTCTGCTCCATTTATGGTGCTAACCAGGATGACCCCAAAATACTTAAAGATCTTGAGGGGGAGCTGTCAGTTTGGCCGACCCCGTTGGTAATATGTGGCGACTTAAATATACACTTGAAGGTGGGGACTCTAATTAGATTCAAATATAGTGGGAGGAAGCCCCGCATGTACCAGGCATTTGAATCTATTAAGGAGAGTCATGTTGTGAAAGATGTTTGGGAGATGAAGAAATCCCCTGACCCGAGCTACACATATTGCTCTGCCCCTCACAAGAAATTTGTTAGATTAGATTACTTTATGGTTTCAACAACTTTGGCCAGTAATATAGCCCTAAAGAAAATGCCAAGTCTTTTCTCAGACCGCAACCCTCTAATTTTAGAAATCACAGTTCAGACCAACCTCAACTCCCCCTCCATCCCCCAGAAAAGATTGTTTAATAGAATGCTGCTAATAAGTTAGGGGGTTGTAGAGCACATGAGAAAATGGGTTGTTGAATTTTTTTATTTTCTGATCTAGCGCTTCAAGGGGGACGATCTGGGATGCTTTCAAAGCTGGTTTATGAGGGGAAGTTATTAACTTTATGGCTTTTAGCAGCAAACAGGTGGGTGAAGAGATGAGAGGATTGTATGATAAATTGCTAGATTGGAAGAGTGTTACATGGAGAGTATTATGAATGGTCAGGAATGTTACATGGAGAGTATTATGAGTGGTCAGGAAGTCGGGCAGATTCCAGTTCAAATTTTGGCAGCTAGGGCTGAGATCAACAGCTATCACATGAAGATGGAGGCAGAAACATTTCTGGCATACAGAAACAAGAGTTATGAGTATGGGGATTCGGTAGGGAGACAGCTTGCATTACGGAATAGACCAACGGAAGTAAGGAAGAGAATTGAGAACAGTAAAAATCTGGGTAGGTCTTATGCTACATATACCTAGGAGATTATCAAGATTTGTGAGGACTTTCACCAAGCAATCTATCATGATGACTCTTTACATGTTGATCTGGGAATAAAGGTGGAAGGGGGAACCTGTATGGGTGTAAACTGGAACCGGACCTACATAGGGATTTAGAGACAGACATCACTTTGGAAGAAGTCTTGGAGGCTCTGGCATCCCTGGCAGCTGGCAAAGCATCCAGACCTGACAGAATTCCCCTTGATTTCTATAAGTCCTTAGGCAATGAGCTAGCCCCACTCCTGCTAGATCTTTTCTTTGATGTGCAGCAGAATAGGAAAGCCCCTCTGTCATGGCAGAGTACCGATATAGTTATCTTTCCTAAGAATGGCAAGTCCCTGTATAATCCTGCATCATAAAGGCCCATCTCTCTGATTAATGCGGATGCCAAAGTGTATTCTAAAATACTGACCATACACCTGGGGAGGGTTATCGATCGACTGGTGTCACCATGGCAACATGGATTTATGCCTGGCCTGGGTACCACCTACCATTTAAGACATGTTATCACTCAATTTGACATAATGGAGTAGTGAGGAGCAAATGGCCATGATCCTTCTCAATGCAGAAAAAGCCTTTCAGCGGGTGTTGTGGTGTTATCTATGGCACACAATGAGGCTGCAAGGAATTGGGGCATTTTTATAGTGGCAGTTAGGGCAATGTCTAATACCCCTGTGGCTACACTTCGGATTATGGGAGCAGAATCTGAGAGGATAGCAATAATCAGAGGTTCAAGACAGGGATGCCCATGCTCACCTATTTTATTTGCCATCTACATTAACTTCAGTCACAGAGTTACTCATGCAGAATCAGGATATCCTACCTATGCTAATAAATGGCTTCAAAAACAAAGGAGCTTGCATATGCAGATGACATAGCAGTGTTAAAATTGGACCCTGGACAGTCTATTGTTGAAGTTGAGCGCTTGTCGTCGGAATATGGGAAAGCTATGGCTATTTATTGACCAGGGAAAACATGAGGTGTCTGTACTGAGAGTATTATACTACTAGATGATCGATGGATCGAAACTGCCACCTATCTTGAGGTCAAGATTAATCCTTTGGTCTCCACTCTGTATCAAAGGAATTTTGAGCCTGTGATCAGTAAAATCAATACAGACGTGAGACACATTATTGGGCTACGTTTCAATTATTGGTAGATGTAATATCTTTAAAATGCTCATCTTACCCTGAATATTTTATCTTTTTTGTGCTATTCCTTTAGTTGTGGAAGGGTCTCTGCTTAGGAGGTTAAATACTATTTGTTCCGACTTCATATGGCAATATCCGAGGGTCACTCCAAGGGGAACTCTTAAATACTTAATCTTTCTGAGAGAGAGGTGAGACTGGGCTGCACCTAGTTTTTTATGTTATCATTGGTCTGCCCTCCTTCAACAGATGGAAATATTGCTGTCAGCCAGCAGTAGCAAAGAGGAAAAACATATGACTGGAGCACCTTTTCCATCTATACATGAACTATACTTGGAAAGGTGATGTATGGGTGCCTCCTTCGACAAACAGAGCAAAGCTACTACAAGGTCCAGTTTAAGAGTGTGAGATCAGCCTGGAAGGTATGGAACGGTGTTAAAAAGATCTTTAAGATTAGGCCTTATAACAGATATACCCCTCTGTGGCACTCAGCGCTTTTCCTGACCTATTTTCATAATATGATTGGAGAGGACGGAAACAGTCAGGTCTCCTTAAGCTAGGGGGCCTTTTAGACACAGATCACATATGTTCTTTTGCAGGATTACAGTCAGAGTTTGGGATGGATTCTAGGTCTTTTTTTAAGTATTGCCAGGTTCGGGCTTTCATGAGTCATGTTAATCCTGACAAAGTCTCCCTGGGTAGAGTAGAATTGTTGGAAGTAATAAGCCGGCCATAGAGTAGGATTGGGCACATCTACAATCTTCTCAGAGCAACATTGCCTGACGACTTGGAAAACATTTAATCTATGTGGGTAAGATGAAGAGGACGTGGATTTACACCTGTCCATCAAGCTAGGAATGAGGTATCTGTACTAGCCTGCTGATGATTCACTTTGGCCATGATGATCATAATACTTATAGCACAACCCAGAGCTACTTTACATTTATCTATATGTTTGTCGCCCACCTGTTAATCACCACAGCTTAGAAAAATCTAGAGCCCCCTACTCTTGGTGTCTGGATAGGGTGACTCATGTGGGTATATAATATATCAAAAGAGTGATCTACAATTGTAAGGGTAGAAAGGCCAAAGAGTGGGGCAGGCAGATCTAGTCCCCCTTGACCAGATTGCTGACTGACTCCGTAGGGTACTCAGATTGGCTGGATGCACCCGAACAGCTGGGTAGAAGAATGATTTGTTTGGGAAATCTCAGGTGCTGGAGCGCAGAGGGGGGAGGTGGAGAAGAAGCTACTGCTCCCATCAGGTGGAGGAGATGAGGGTCTTGATGATAGTTTGGATCTCTCCGTTATGCCCATTTGAGGGATCTTGTGGCATTTTTTGTTCAGGTTTGTGCAAGGATTGAAACCAAACATTAGTGAAATGATTCAGCAGCACTTGCTTTATTGGTAGTACAAACCCATTGATCCTGCAGTATGCAGTGAGATTGAACTGAAGCAGAAAAAATTGAGGGAAAAGTTGACGGTGATGCATTTGAAGGCTGCACACAGGGGAAGTCTGAACCCACACATGATGGTGAATACAATTGGAATGCAAGGTGCCCAACAGTAAATTGACAATGTGGTTCTGTCTAGAAGTAGAGGACGTGGTGTTCAGGTAGATCAGAGTAGAAATTTGGTCAACGTTCAGTCATTGAAGAAAACAAAACCTTGTCATGCTTGTGGAAATTTGGTCAGTGGCAACAGGAATGTCCCTATAACAATGTGAATATTTTTTGCTGGAGTTCCTCAGACTCAAGATAATAATCAGGTTCAAATTCAAAGAGTCCAAAGACCCTGAATTCTGAATGTACAAGTGTCCCCAGTACCACAGATGCAGGAACACCAAGCCCAGATGACACAGCAGCAGGTGAATGTTCCTCAGGAAAATATTAATCAGATGGAAAATGCAAACCCAAATCAATTAGCAAATGAAAACGTGAACCAGATAGTATCACAATTTCCTTTACTTGAGTTGAGTGATGAGGAATTCTTAGAGACATTTCACAGTGACAGGTCAATGTGGTCCCTATGTAAATGCTAACATTATGGGACATGATGTGTCATTCATGGTTGAAACATTCAACTGTCAGAACAGTTGAAGTGCCAGATTTGCCCCTATCAGGAAGGAGAATTCAGGTTGTAGGAGTAGCAAATAAGCAGTTGACAAATCCTGTTACAGAACATGTGCCATTAATTATAGGTTCATTTGAAGATAAGCACCAATTTGTGGCTTGTGATTCAAGTCCAATAAAATCTATTAGGACGTGACTTGTTGTGTAAGATACACTGTTTCATTACCTGCACACCTGAAGGATTAGAAATAAAAACAAATGAGGAAGAAGATGTCTCTTGTAAAACTGTAGAACAGTATCCACTTGTCTTGCTGTATCCAGCGATGACATGTAATGGCTTGTCCAAAGAACTGCAGGAGGCAGTTTTTCCTGATGTTTGGGATTTTTCAGGAAAGCATAGAGGACTCACAAAAGGAGTTTAGCCAGTCCAAATAACAGTGAAGCCAAATGCAGTGTATCCAAGACCCACCTTACAATATGACATCCAAGACAATTGCAGGCATAACACCCTTGAATGAGAGTCTGATTGAGCAAGGTGATTTGAAGGAAAAGTTGGGAAACCCTTGTAATTCCCCAATTTTAGGATTGTGAAAGCCCAATGGAAAATACTGCATAGTTCAGGATTTTTATAAAAGTGAACAAAATTTTAATTCCATGTTGTTCTATGGTACCGAATCCAGCAGTGATTTTATTTCAGATCCTGTGTGAAGCAGAGTGGCTTACAGACATTGAATTATGTCCGGCCTTCTTCTCTATTCCTTTGTCTGAGGAAAGCCAATTCGTCTTTGCTGTTAAATTTGGCAGTCAAATTTTAACATGGTGTCATACTCTACAGGGATTAATGTAATTGCCAGAACTCTTTAGTCAGATTTTGAAAAAGAACTTGTAGTCCCTTAAGTTGCCTTTTCATTCAGTTTTAGTGCACTATATTGATGACCTTTTGGTTGTGTCAAACACTCGAGTAGCCTGGAGAAGAGATACCATAACTTTCTTGAATCATTTAGGAAAACATGGATATAAAGTTTTCCCAGCAGAGTTGCAGTTTTGTAAAAAGGAAGTCAGATACTTAGGTCACCACATAGAGAAAGGTACAAGGAAGGTGTCCCAAGTGAGAATTTCAGCCATCATGCAGATGAATCCCCCAGTTACTCAAAGGGAAGTCAGAATGTTTCTGGGAATGGTTGGTTACTGCCGTCAATGAATTTAAAACGTTTCCCTTTTGTCAAAGCCCTTACAGAAGCTGACACACAAGGATGTGTCTGATGTGGCACCAGTTGATGACAGATGCGTGTGTTCCTTCACTGTGCTGAGAGGAAGCGTGTGCTGAACCGCAGCTCTGGAAATGCCTGATTACAACAAATGTTTTCCTTTATTTTGTGGTGAGACGGATGGGTGTGCGCTCTGTTTTGACACAGTTACAAGGAAAATGTAAACAGGCCTGTGCATATTTTTCAGCCACAATTGATCCTGTAGCTGCAGTGTTGCCCGGTTGTCTAAGAGCCTTGTCAGCCCTGAGTGTCAGCATTGAACAATGGATTGTTATTGGTCACCCTCTGTACATTTGTGTCCCCTATTCCGTGGAGATTTTATTCACCTGTACTAAGACTCCGTACCCGACCAATGCACGTTTAACTCATTATGAACCGATTATTTTGGGTTCTCTAAAGGTCAATATAAAGAGATGCAGTGACTAAATGTAGCTACTCTTTTACCAAATCAAGTTGAAGATGCAAGGGACCGTGAAGATGAGGTTGAGCATGCTGTTTCGATGTGACTGAACTGTGCACGAAACCAAGACCTGATATTCAAAATATCAGTTTGGACGAAAATGACTTAGGGCGATCATTATGACTTCAGTGGATGGAAAAGCCCATCCGCTGAAGTCCTGATGGACAAGTTGCCACCAGGGCGGCTGCCTTCCTGTGGGCCCCATTAACCCCTTCGCTGCAAGGCCTTTTCCGCCTCCTGTGCCAGGCCTTTTTTTGCCTATTTAAGGCAGTTCGTGCTTAGGCCCTCATAACTTTTTGTCCACATAAGCTAACCAAGTCAAATTTGCGTCCTTTTTTTCCAACATCCTAGGGATTCTAGAGGTACCCAGACTTTGTGGGTTCCCCTGAAGGAGGCCAAGGAATTGGCCAAAATACAGTAAAAAGTTTGTTTTTTTCAAACAAATTGGAAAAAAGTGGCTGCAGAAGAAGGCTTGTGGTTTTTCCCCTGAAAATGGCATCAACAAAGGGTTTGCGGTGCTAAACTCAGCAGCTTCCCAGCTTTCAGGAACAGGCAGACTTGAATCAGAAAACCCAATTTTTCAACACAATTTTGGCATTTTACTGGGGCATACCCCATTTTTGCAATGTTTTGTGCTTTCAGCCTTCTTCCAGTCAGTGACAGACATGGGCATGAAACCAATGCTGGATCCCAGAAACCTAAACATTTCTGAAAAGTAGACAATATTTTGAATTCAGCAAGGGGTCATTTGTGTAGATCCTACAAGGGTTTCCTACAGAAAATAACAGCTGAAAAAGAAAAATATTGAAATTGAGGTGAAAAAACCATCAATTTTTCTCTACGTTTTACTCTGTAACTTTTCCCTGCAATGTCAGATTATCGAACGCAATATACCGTTACGTCTGCTGGACTCCTCTGGTTGCGGGGATATATAGGGCTTGTAGGTTCATCAAGAACCCGAGGAACCCAGAGCCAATAAATGAGCTGCACCCTGCAGTGCGTTTTCATTCTATATCGGGTACAGCAATTCATTTGCTGAAATAAAAAGAGTAAAAAATTGCTATCAAGAAAACCTTTGTATTTCCAAAAAGGGCACAAGATAAGGTGCTGAGGAGCAGTGGTTATTTGCACATCTCTGAATGCCGGGGTCACCATACTAGCATGTGAATTACAGGGCATTTCTCAAATAGATGTCTTTTTTTCACACTCTCCTATATTTGGAAGGAAAAAATGTAGAGAAAGACAAGGGGCAATAGCACTTGTTTTGCTAATCTATGTTCCCCCAAGTCTCCCGATAAAAATGATACCTCACTTGTGTGGGTAGGCCTAGCGCCTGCGACAGGAAACGCCCCAAAATGCAACGTGGACACATCCCATATTTTTTTAAAGAAAACAGAGGTGTTTTTTGCTAAGTGCCTACCTGTAGATTTTGGCCTCTAGCTCAGCCGGCACCTAGGGAAACCTACCAAACCTGTGCATTTCTGAAAACTAGAGACCTAGGGGAATCCAAGATGGGGTGACTTGCGGGGCTCGGACCAGGTTCTGTTACCCAGAATCCTGTGCAAACCTCAAAATGTGGCTAAAAAAAACACATGTTCCTCAAATTTCTGTGGTAGAAAGTTCTGGAATCTGAGAGGAGCCACAAATTTCCTTCCACCCAGCGTTCCCCCAAGTCTCCCGATAAAAATGATACCTCACTTGTGTGGGTAGGCCTAGCGCCCGCGACATGAAGTGCCCCAAAACAGAACATGGACACATCACATTTTTTCATAGAAAACAGTGCCTACCTGTGGATTTTGGCCTCTAGCTCAGCGGGCACCTGGGGAAACCTAGCAAACAAACCTTCTTCGGCAGCCCTTTTTTCCCGTTTAAAAAAAAAAAAAAAAAAAATTCTTGGTCTCCTCCAGGGGAAACCACAAACTCTGGGTACCATTAGAATCCCTAGGATGTTGGGAAAAAAAGAACGCAAATTTGGCGTGCATAGCTTATGTGGGCAAAAAGTTATGAAGGCCTAAGCGCAAACTACTCCAAAAGCCAAAAAAGGGCTCAGCACTGGGGGGGGGGGAAAGGCCCAGCAGCTATGAGGTTAAATGAATGTTTGGTGCATGCGTGTATGTTTGAATGTTGATGAGTTTTGTTAATGGATGTGATTGCGTGTGTGTGTGTGAAAGTGTCAGTGTGCTTCCCGCCCCCTCCCTCCTAAAACTGCAAGCCGCCACTGCCCTGCACCCTGTCTCCGCCAACCATTACATGGCCGTGCTACCAGCATGTGATCGTTGGTGGAGAAGGGACTCGTAGTCCCCAGGGCAACGCTGCTTGTAGCGCTGCCGTGGCAGTTTAGGACAGTCAGCACTGCCAGACCGACAAAAACTCAAAATCTGGTGCTGCTAGTGGCCTGACTGTGGTGCTGCCACCACGGTCATAATGTGGCGGTCGGACATAATGACCCCGTATGTCTTGTTTTTTTATGAATCCTGTTTACAAGATTCTGATAGTGCCCCGAAAGCAGTTTATGCATTGCACAGTCTCTTGTGTGATAGAAGCCTCCTGACTTCCAGGAGTCTTTTCTGCCCAAGTATACAAATTGATTGCTCTTTCTAGAGCATGTTGTGCTTCAGAACAGCTCAAAGATTAGGGCAGGATGTGTTCAGAGGAATGAGAGTGATGTTTGTGTGTCGATTGATGGTAAAGCAGTGTTATGAAATAGCATACTGTCACCGATGGCAAGGTATTACCATGGACATGCTCATAATGGTAGAGATGTGATGATCAGAACATTCAGATAAACATGGCACAACCCGAGATTTAGATTGGTTGTTAAAGCAGTGCGTCACAGATGTGTAACGTGACAGCAGATAAGTGTAGGGAATTGTACAGTTGTTTCACTGAGTCACATAGGCAGAATAGGAGGACCGTTCAACAGAACACAGCTTGATTTCATTGAATTGCAGTGTGCAATGGGCTCAGATATATTTTGGTGGAGGTGTGTGTATTCTCCCACTAGGTAGAGGCTTACCCAAATCGAAGTGATGAACGCCTCATGTTCATGCTCACTGTTATGAAGGGAGATGATTCTTCAATTCAGTTTTCCGACTTCTCTGGCATCAGACAAGGAACCCATTTCAAGGCTATTCAAGAATTCTTAAGGTAAGTTCTTATGTAAGAAAAGTCCTTTGGCTGGGCGTTATGTTTGCCTGGTTCCGAACCAGAACGCCCGGCCTAAGGACTGTCAATTCTGAATAAGGGATTTCTCCCGTTATTTTGGCAAATATGGCGCTCATCTAATGATCTGTTCCTTGATCATCCTAATATGATGATGGAGTTACACAAGAACTTACCTTAAGAATACTTGAATAGCCTTGAGAAAGCCCCAGGTTTACGTACCACTAGGGGGCGAAACACGTGTCGGCGTTTGTGGTTTCATCTCTGCACGTCATATTGGTGTCGTGTTTTTCATCTATGTACTTCGCAATAAACCTTCACTGGACTTACTGATCTGGCTGGATATGCTAATTCAAAACAGAATCTTGATGTGAAGACATGGATTAATTAGTTGATGCATGGGTTTACTAATATCATGTTGTTGTATATATATGATGCTCCTGGAAGGAAAGATCAACCCTACTGCCCCAAATTCCCCCTGGAAAGGGGGTTGACAATTTGAATGAAATCCGAAGCACATGTTCAAATTCAAATTGAAGTCAATGTCATCATATAACATGTTTCTCTGTTCAGTCCTTTATTTATTCCATGCTTGTAGTGCTTGCTTCTGACATACAATCCACATTCCTCACAATCTTTGTCAACGTTCCAGCCAACACGTGTTTTGTCATGCAAGCATAATCTCTGTGACTTCATCAGGGCTGAAAGGTAACATACATATTTTCTATTGTAACCTTGTAAACAATCCAATTTCATGTGTTACAATACCCAACACTGTGTCAGAGGTAAATAGTATAAGGAAGCATGGAAACCAAAACACCTATCAAACAGGTGTACAGCTAAAAGCCTTCGCAAAGATCTTATGCATGCTTTTTGCTAAATTTCAGTGAATTCCAATATTGTGTATTAAAAAAACATAAATTTTTCAAAAGAAGTACATTTTCAAGATGAAAACAAGGAAGAAAAAATAAAGATAGCTCCAAATGTGCTGGGCCTGTATGTGGAGAATTAACCACTCTTAAATTATCAACCTCTACTATCACACAGGTGTTATCATTAATAGAAAAAACCACCAATGCTTACTTGCCAACTCAGGTTACCCTCTGAAATCATAAGTCCTTATTGGGTGGCGACCACGTGTTGTCTCCTTCATTTCTTTGCATAAATCCTAAATAAAAAATCAAAAGATAAAGAGAAAAAGAATAATCCAATTTTGTAAAACCTATATGACCACTCATAGTCAAGTATATGTAAGTGCATTATTTATAAAGAATATCTATGATCTAAACACCCTCATTATTTCGATTATTCCCTACATTTCAAGGTAAAGTACCAACGTAATCAATAGCCATAGGCCAACTCCAAAATTGATGCACCCGAAAAGTCAATTGCCCGTGATCAATATTGAAAGTTACACAGGTGTGTATGCCTCAGTAGAGTACTCTCCAATCCCCAATTACATACAGTAATACACTCGAACCCAAATACATATAGACGTCAGCTCAAGCAGGTGTGTACTTCAAAAGAATACCGATCCCACTAATACCTACCACCATATTCTGTGTTCAGCTCCTAAGTCAAACTGTCAACGTCCCAATGCATGCAGGTATGCAACCATATCATCTTCCTGGTGCCATCTTAGTTCTCATTTATACCAGTTGACAAAGAGAGAGAGTACATTGTACCAGCAATATTATCTGCCATATTAGAAAGGTTTCTTTCTGGCTATGGCAACTTCCCATAATGTACCTCTTACAAATGTAAAGGTGATCATTTTGAATACTATATACTCTTATCCATATATTCAATTCTGAAGGAAAAGTAACATACAATCTATCAAGTATGTATTCCTATCACCATGCACGCAAACCTTATAGTTCGCAAATCCCTGACTAGCTGCAAATATAATGGAAATAAATATAGGACCAACATAGGCATCCGACGGCAGTACCATAATCAATTCTTAATGTGCACATTATCCACTTGACGTGAAATTGTAAGAGATAAAATTATTCTTTAGGTAGACTCATCTCAATCGATGAGTAGCCCAATATCCCTGCAATGTCAGTATACTAATGCAGTACATTCTCATCCGACCTTCCTCCTATCGTTATCTGTCTGGGCTATCATCACCCCATATCTTCAAATGCCAATAAACTCCTATCAGGCCAGCACAATTGGAGAAAACTATTGTATGTATTGTTATACAGCACCAGTTCAGTAAAACGTTTGCAGATAAGGCAGAAAAATCGTTCAAAATGTTCGACGAGGATTATTACAATCTCCCTTTAAAAATGATACCATATCCTAAAGAAAAGTTACATTCATGCAAATGATCCTTTCCTCATATTCAAAATATACCATTGCTCTTTGAGAAATTATTACAATTATTATTGATTATTATCAAACTATACAATCATACTTATGTAAGCAGTCCTCCCTTTTGTCTTACCCACTCGTCAATATTAGTGACCTCTAGTGAATCTCAGAATGTTATTCCCCCTGAAAGAATTCAAGTTCCTGGTTGGTGTTTAGACCACCCTCCACTGCTCTCAATCTTAGAATCCAAATGCATTCCCTTCTTCTAAGAAACAATTCTCTATTGCCCCCTCAGTGGTCTTTTCGTACTTGTTCCATTCCAAAGAACATAAGGTCCTTGTGCCGAACATTGTTTCATGTGTACAACAATAGGGTATTTCATATCATCCTCTCTCAGGGCTCTATATTATTCACTGATCCTTAATCTCAAAGCCCTAATTGTACTTCCCACATACATTTGGCCAAAATTACATATGATCACATATATCACATAATTGCTGTTGCATGTAATATTGGAAAGTATATGAACTTTTGTCCTTATACTATTTTCATACGCCTGAATGCCATCATATGACCATCTGCACATCCCATAATGACCACATTTGTAAAAACCTTTGGTGCGTGCTGTTAGCCAATTTTCAATGGGTTTCTTAGTTGAATAGCTGGGAAAAAGCATACTCTTAAGGCTCCTACCCTTGCAATTAGTAAAAGTGGGTCTATGAGAAATATGCTTCCTCAAACTGCTATCTGCATATAATACAGGCCAATGTTTGTGCATACTTTTCATTAAAAAAACGGACATCTGAGTATAGTCCACAATACATCAAATTTTCCCAATTTTACTTATCTTAGTGTGTTTTAGTGTATTTCCCCTAATTATTTTCATTACTTTGTCACTGGCTTTTCTAATGGTATGTTGGTCAGAACCTTGTTGTGCAAAACGTGTTCCCATGTCTTTAATACAAAGCTGGAAATTTAAATCTTTACTACAGTTTTGTCTTGCCCGCATCATCTCCCCAAATGGTTTGTCCATAGTCTGATGTCTTGGGTGTGCACTGGTAGCATGCAACATTGAGTTGCATGAAGCACTCTTACGATGCAATCTGCTAGATGTCCTGTGGTTCTCTATAAACAGTTTGACATCTAGAAAAACTATTCTAGTTAGACTGTGTTGAAATGTAAAGGTTATATTGGCCAAGTTAGTGTTCAAGTATTCACAAAATGTGTCTAGTTCTGAAATACTACCAGTCCACGTCATGAGGCAAACATCAATGTATCCTTCCCAGCATAATATGGGAATCTGAGAGAATCAGAATCCCATGGCTACTCCTTGTTTCTGTTTATACCACTCATTATAAAATACAAAGTAATAGTAATAGTATCAATTTGGTCATGGTCAATAGCATTTCTGAATGTTCCCATAGACTTGCTGACCTTTTGTTCAATAAATTTTCTTAATGCTAAAATACCAAAATCACGTTTAATGCTTGTGTACAATGAGATGACATCTAATATTACCAAAGTCATCCCTGGTTCCCATTGAATATCTGCAAGAATACTCAAAATATGTTTGGTGTCCTTTGTATATGATAGAAGATTCCGTACATTTGGTTGTAGAAAAACATCCACAGACATTCTTTCTATAGGGCCGCCTATGCCCGAAACAGGCCCTGCCTGGTGAAAAAGGTAGGTTCTTATGAATCTTGGAAAGAGTGCATAAGCATGGATTTCTAGGTCATGTCAGACACAAGTACATAAATTAATCTTCATCTGATAGGCCTTCATCAAACCAACCCTTTAATGATTTATTAATATTGTGCGTCGGATCTGGTATTGGGTTGGAAAAGTTTCTCATAACATGTAGGATCTCCTAACTGTGTGTAGGCCTCCCGTTCATTATCCATGACTACAATATTGCCCCATTTGTGTGCCTCCTTTTTGATCAAATCACCGTTTTTTTGTAAATTCTTGAGGGCAGTGTACTCCCCATGACTAAGATTTCTACTATGGCCCTGATTTTGTGTCTTGAGTTTTCGTTCCATTTTATCCAGTTCCCTACAGACCAATTTATGAAATGTGTCAATAGTGTTCCTACTTATTAGGTTTGGTGTCCATTTCGAGTTTGTTTCCAAACCACTGGCAACAGTCTCAGAATGTATGTCCAATTCCAAAAGCACCTGAGGAGTTGTAATTGAGTCTTCTACATAATGCCTAATGGAAATCAGGGTGATAGTATCATATATGTCTTGTTTAGTGAGTGGACTATATTCCATTCGGGTTTCACTAGAGGTATTGTCTTTCTTAGTTGTAATATTAGTTTCAAAGTATTTTTTCTGTTTTAAACACCTAATGAAATTCAATAAATGAATTTTTGATCTACATACTTCACCAGCATTTTATGGGCAGAATCCTAAGCCTTTATTTAGTAGAGATATGGTGTCCTGAGACAAAGTACCATTTGACAAGTTTGCTAAAGTTATTGTCTCCACTGGAGCATTTTCTATTTACTTTTGTCCCATTACCTCGTTCTCCTTCCTTTCTTTTCACCTAAGGTTCCCTCCTCTTTTTCCTCTCCGTGTTTTAAAGGCATATCCCTTCTCCAAGTTTGTTCTCGGTGTCCCTGTTTGATTCTGTCTACCTCCCTTAAAAAAGACTGAGAATGAACTTCTGTGACCTCCATGTGAGCCAATGTTCCCTCTCCCATATCAGAGTCAGTTTCGCTATATGGTGGGGTACTTAGAGAGGTAATTTCAGAGATTTGCGATCCTGTCTCTGGAGATTGCATTTTGTTATCCCCCATTATAAGATGAGCATATCTTTTAGAGAAAGTAAATATTCTACCATTTCTATAATCTACTTTTTCCCATTTTAATTTCTTCTATGTGTAATCTCATCCCAATGTCTTCTATTTCATCCAGTACTGCATAATTCTTACTAGTTGCTTCCTCTAAATGCAATTCTTTTATCTCATTTTTTAGGGTCAAAATTTCTGTTTGTAGTCTTGAGACCTTTCTGTCTGCATTCTCTATCATATTTTCCATTAATCTTGTGGAGCTTGATGTAAGATCTGTTTCCCATGTGCCCCTAAGGTCATCACCTAAATCATCAATAGTAGGAAAGATCTTAGGCCCATATTTATACTTTTTTAGCGCCGCATTTGTGGCGCTTTTTGACGCAAAAGCCGCACAAACTTACAAAATACAATTGTATTTTGCAAGTTTGTGCCACTTTTGCGATATACAATTACGCAAATGCGGCACTAAAAAAGTATAAATATGGGCCTTAGTGCCCTCGTTATTCTGTTAAGTTGAACATATTGTGGTAAAGAAGCTCCATCCCACAATTTCGATCTTTTTTTTTCTTTTTCTTTTTTAGTTTTTCCAGCTTGGGATCGTATTCTTTTGAAGTACACACACACTTGAGCTGACGTGTATATGTATATGGGTGCTAGTATATGATTATATGTAATGGGGGATGGGAGAGTACTCTACTGAGGCGAACACGCCTCTGTAACTTTCAATATTGATTACGGGCAATTGACTTTTTCGGGTGCATCAATTTTGGAGTTGGTCTATGGCTATTGATTACGTTGGTACTTTAACTTGAAATATGGGGACAAATCAAAATAATTAGGGTGTTTAGACCATAGATATTCTTTATAAATATTGTACTTACATGTACTTGACTACGAGTGGTACATATAGGTTTTACAAAACTGGATTTTCTTTTTCTCTTTCTCTTTTGATTTTTTGTTTATGATTTATGCAAAGAAATGAAGGAGACAACACATGTGGTCGCCACCCAATAAGGACTAATGATTTCAGAGGATAACCTGAGTTGGCAAGTAAGCATTGGTGGTTTTTACTATTAAGGATAACACCTGTGTGATAGTAGAGGTTGATAATTTATGAGTGGTGTATTCTCCACATACGGGCCCAGCACATTTGGAGCTATCTTTATCTTTTCTTCCTTGTTTTCTTCTTGACTCTTACTTCTTTTGAAAAATTTATGTTTTTTAATACACATTATTGGAATTCACAGAAACTTAGTGAGAAGCATACATAAGATCTATTCGAAGGCTTTTAGCTATACACCTGTTTGATAGGTGTTCTGGTTTTCATGCTCCTTTATATTATTTGCCTCTGACACAGTGTTGGGTATTGGAACACATGAAATCTGATTGTTTACAAGGTTACAATAGAAAATATGTATGTTACCTTTCAGCCCTGATGAAGTCACAACAATGATGCTCGCATGATGAAACACATGTTGGCTGGAACGTTGACAACGCTTCTGAGGTGTGTGGATTGTATGTCTGAAGCAAGCACTGCAAGCATGGAATAAATACAGGACTGAACAGAGAAACACATTATATGATGACATTGACTTTAATTTGACTTTGAACATGTGCTTTGAATTTCATTCAAAAATAACTTTGTCATTACCTGACTCCTGGCACATGGGTGTTAGTGAAAAAGCATGTAAGAAAGACATGTTTGGAGCCGCGTTGGAAAGGGCCTTACCAGGTTGTTCTAGTGACAACAACAGCTGAGAAGTGTGCTAGTTTCCTGAACGGAATCCATGCCAGCTGCACACACAAAGTTTCAAGTCCTCTTGATGAAACATCGCCTGTTCCCGAAGGGTCTTTGCAGTGAGGGTGAGGGTCCAGGTTAGCCACGCAGTGGAGACTGGACAAGTGGCTAATGCAGAGCATTCACAGTGTGGTGAAAATCTGAGCAAGTCAACAGCAGCTGAAGATAAAGAAGGGTCAAGGCAGAGTCAGGTGACTCTTGCTAGCCAGATCATGTTGAAACCCCAGTTGTGCCAGAGAAACGAGTTGTAACCGGCAATCAGTGGCCCAAGAAAAGCCTAGAGCCAGTGAAAAAAGGGTCTCCTATCATAGCTGAAGTAACTGAAGAATCAGATCAAAGCGACAGTGAAATCAAAGGTCATGCAACAAGAAGGTCAAGGAGAAAAAGAGTACCAAGTCGAAGATATTCTGCTCATGAATAGACTTATTTTACAACTGATGACTGGGAGAAGGAGTTTGTTGCTATTTGTGTTAACAATTCTGCTCCAGCTGAACATTTTGGAACTTGAAAATCCTTTGGAATTGAAATTTGAAATCTCATTGCCGCTTGATGAACAAGGACATTATTTGCTGGAGGTGTTTATTAGCCATTATCAAATGGTTTGTTATTACAGACCATTGAACTTTTAGTAGGAACTTTTGAATTTGTGTAAATAAGAGAGACTCTTGATGCAATTTTGGGATTTTTGTTTTTATAAATATACTGTGTTTTATTTTGCTTTTCTGAAACAAAGAAATGCCTGAAAGAGACAGTGAAATAATTGAAAACCATTTATGCATTTTTGATTTTTATTTTGTTCTGAATAAGCAGCATAATGTGCTTCGAATCTAGACAAGCCATGAAACCTGATTGAAGTAAAAGCATCAACTGTAAGTATGTGTGAGAAGTTTTAACAATAGTATGTGCAATTGTGATCATTTTGTTGATTATTGGTTTGAGTTTTCCTGTTAAAAATTAGCATGGCGGTAGGCACTATCAGTGCCAGGGAATTCCTTCTGTGGCACTTTTAGGGGTCTCGCCGGCCCCCCTCCCCCTCCCCAGAGTCATCCCCCACCTTCCCCCTCCCTCTCCTGCCCCCTCGCACATTTACACACACGCACACATAAACACTCATACACACACGCATACCCACATCCACCCATGCATGCACACATACATACCCACACACCGAAACACACACAAACATACATTGTCGCACTCACGCATTCACTACACATAACATACACGTACACTCACATTCAGTCAGTCACACACTCATTCAACGCAACTCACACCTGCATGCATGCATACATTAACAGACATACACACCCCCACACACACACAACACCCCACTCACACACAACCCCCCACACATGTACACACCACCCCCCTCTCCTATGGGAGAACCCGACTTACCTGCTTGCAGGGGGTCCTCTGGCAGGAGACAGGATACGGCGCTGCTGCTAGCAGCAGCGTCCGCCAGCAAAACACCGCCAGGCTGTATCATTGCGCATGATACAGTCGGCGGTGTTTTGCTGGCGTGGCGCTGCTGCTGACAGCAGCCCCACCTTTCCACCATCCGCCGCCATGACCGTCTATGGTATTCCGCCAGCCTTTTGGCAGAATTCCATCTACAATCATAATGCGGGTGAGCGGCTGGTAGCCACGGCGACGGTATGTTGGCTGCCGTCGCCGTGGCTGTAGGCGGTCAATACCGCCAATGTGGTAATGAGGGCCTAAGTCATCAAAATTCTGAAATGTCTCATTGAAATGGGAATTTGGCCGTTTTGTGATGGCGTATTTTGCCATCAAAGGAGGAACTGATAGAGCCTAAACATTAGTGTATTTTCCTCTTCGCACAAGAGTCATCAGAATGTGACAAGTTTAAATGTATTAAAGTAAAAGAGAAAAACTAACATAGAAATCTTCACTGGCACACATTTTAAATGTGCAATTGCTTGTATTTTAAAGTTTGACTTGGGTACCTTTTGAATTAAATCGTATGTTAGAAGGTTAAAAATGATGTTAAAAAGTAATTTTGACTCTACACTAACAGTGCATTTAGAAACAATATTGAATTGTGCGTAATGAAAAAAGATTGAGTTTCAAAAAGTGTGCACAATGAGAGAAATGCTATACTGTTATGCTAAATGAAATGAAATAAGTTTTTTTCATTTATATAAAATGTATTACTCATACTGATTAAAAATTATTAATCGTGAATTTTTAAGCTTTAATATTATATGTGGTTTACTAAAATGTATTAATTAACCCCTTCACTGCTGGGCCTCCCCCCCCCCCACCCAGTGCTGAGCCATTTTGGCTATTTAGGGTAGTTCATGCTTAGGGCTCCATAACTTTTTTTCCACGTAAGTTATCCACACCAAATTTGCATCCTTGATTTCCAATATACTGGGGATTGCAAAGGTTCTCAGGGTTTGTGGATTCCCCTGGAGGGGACTGAGAAAATAGGCAACATATAGCAAAATGTTGAGTATTTTTTTTATTTATTTTACAAAATTAGGAAAAAAGTGCTCCAGTTAAAAGTGTTTGTTTTTTCCCTACAAACGGCATCCACAAACGGCTTGCTCTTCTAAAGTCACCATCTTCCTAGTTTTCAGGAACATACCAAACTTAATCCAAAAACCTAATTTCGAACCACAGTTTTGGCATTTTATGAAGAGGTCGCCTATTTTCCCTATTTTCCCCATTTTTTGAGCTCACAACCTAATTACAGTTTGTGGTGGAAACCAACATGAAACTCTTTGTTGATCCCAAAAAGCTATACATTTCTAAAAAGTAGAAACAATTCTGAATTCAACAAGGAGGCATAGTTGTAGGTCCAACAATTTTTTGCCAAGGAAAAGAACTGTTAAAATAAAGAAATATTGAAAATGAGACAATATTTTCATCTGTATTTTTTGTCATGATGGCCAATTGACAGAAGCAGTATACCATTACTTTCACAAAACCCTTTCGGTTGCGGGGATATATAAGGTTTGTAGGATCTCCAAGAACCCAAGGTACAGAGAGCCAACAACTGAGCTGCACTGAGTGAAAAATGGGTAGCAAGGAAACATATGTATTTCTAAAATGGATCCAAGGTACACAGTGGTTATTTCTACATCTCTAAATTTGGGGATACCCCTACTAGCGTATGATTTGGGAGGTATTTTTTAAAACTTTATTTTTCTGATACACTGGCTTACATTTGAAAGGCACAAATGCAGTGAAAACCAGTAGGGAATAACAAATCTTCTACTATTCTATGCTCCCACAAACCTCAAAATAAAAATGGTACCTCAATTGTGCGAATAGGCCTAGTGCTTGTGACAGAAATGACCCAAAATGCAACATTGACACAGCATTTTTCCATTGAAAACTGAACCTTTTTTCCAAAGTGGGTAGCTTGAGCTTTTGGACCCCAGCTGTGCCGGCACCTAGGGAAATCCTAGCTAACCTGTGCATTTTTAGAAACTAAACACCTAGAGGTATGCAGAGTGGGCTGACTAGTGTGGTTTTCACTACATATGTTACGTAGAATCCTTTGCAAACTTCAAACTTTGACTAAGAAACACATTTTCCTCAGATTTCTGTGATGGAAAGTTCAGGAATCTGTGGGAAGCCATAAACTTTCTTCCACATGGCACTCCTCCAGGTCACCAGATAAAAATGGAATCTCTACTGTTTGGGTAGGCCAAGTGCTTGTGACAGGTAACAGCCCAAAACGCAACATGGATACAGCACATTTTTCCACCAAAACTGGAACCTAGTTTCCAAAGTGAGTAGCTCGAGATTTTGGACCCTAGCTCAGTCGGCACCTAGGGAAACCTAGCCAACCTGATTTTTAAAAAAAAATAGATACGTAGGTGTATGCAGGGTGGGCTGACTTGCATGGCTTTTATCATGTTTTTTTACCCACAATCCCTAGCACACCTAAAACTTTGACTAAAAACCACATTTTCCTACACATTTCTGTGACTGAAAATTCTGGAATCTGCGAGGAGCCACAAACTTCCTTCCACCTAGCATTCCCCTCAGTCTCTTGATGAAAAAATAGTGCCTCATTTGTGTGAGTAGGCCAAGTACCCACAACAGGGACGGGCCACAAACGTATTGTGGCAATAATGGTAACTAGGGTGGGTGTACTAATTAGTCTTGGAATCGGGAACCACTTAGGGAAACCTATCAAACCCAGACATTTTTTAAAAGTAGACATCAGGAGAGGTCCAGAGAGGTATTGCTTGTGTGGATTCCCATACTTATTTTTTTACCCATAAAAACAGTATTTGTCTTTTCATTTCTGTGTCCTAAACTACAGGAATATGCAGGGATCCGCAAACTTCTTAACACTCAGCATTCTCCAACTTGTTCCAATCAAAATGCTACCCTATTGGTGTGCCTGGCCTAGTGCCTGTGACAGGAATGGATCACATAAGGGACAATGGTAGTCATTTCATGAGGCCTACTGTTGACTCTGGGGTAGTCCATTCCTGAGGTGGGCACTAGGCACAGGCACGCAAGTGGGGTAGTATCTTTATCAGAACAAGTGGGGAAACATTGGGTGAAAGGAATTTGTGGATCACTGCAGATTTCTGTAGTTTAAGTGACAGAAATGGAAGAAGAAATTGTGTTTTATCCAATGTTTTACCTTTTCATGGTATTCTGGGTAGGAAAACTTTGGGGAATCCACACAAGCCACACCTTCATGGACTTCCTCGGGTGTCTTGTTTTCAGAAATGCCCGGGTTTGGTAGGTTTCCCTGGTTTCTCACTGAGCCCAGGACAAAAAAGGCAGGTACCTGCAATTAACAAAATAGATATATTTGATGTCTCCACAGTATGTTTTGGGCCCTTCCCTGTTGCGGCCACTTGCCCACCCACACAAGTGAGGCACTGTTTTTCTCAGGAGACTCAGGAGAATGCTGAGTGGTAGGAAATGTGTGGCTGCCTGCAGATTACAATACTTTTCCTCAAGGAAATGTAAGGTAAATATGTTTTTAAACAAAGTTTGTGGGTAAAAAAACCTGGTTAGAGCCATGCAAATCTTTAACTCTTTGACTTCCTTGGTACTAGAATGTTAAAGTTAATCTACCACTCACACTGGATGGTTTTAACACCTCCAGAAATTCTGGCTTCAAAGCATAAATACTTATCAAAGTATCTGAATATTGTAACCACACCTTCTGAAGGTGAGCCATAAAGCCTCTTCACGGCACCAACCGCTTTATGGTCCATTAACAAGCCATTCATGCAGAACATTCAACAGTTTCATACTGCTGGCCCAACCAACTGATCATTGCTCTCACATCAACTTACGCCAACAGAAAAGGACTCATCACATTCATAGACCACAGGGTACAATACGTTTGACTACATTTTACCACCTGTCATTAACCACCCACTTCTTCCTAAACATTACCAAACGCATGCATAGTGAACCTGTACTGATGCCTCCGATGACCGTCACGTGAGGCTCAGGAAGCAGGACCTTTAGCACACTCACTGAGCTAAACCCAACTCCTTACAGTTTGTGGATGCAAGCTAGAGATGTCTGAAGATGCCTTGCTGGGCCTATTATTCCAACTCAGTGAACATATTTACCTTTGAAACTAAGGCAGACATGCTGAGGAATTGTTGCGAAGTTCCCTTAAGAGAACATCATACACTATGAAGAAGGGTAGTTATTGTCACACAGGGTTATCCATGAGAACACAGATTATGTCCCATCCACTGTTATGTGCAATGCTGTGACTGTAATACACTTATCATTCAGCAACCTGAACTTCTACTAAGTTCTGATGGAGGATGAAGATGGCAAGAAGATCAAACATTGACCCATACATGTCATAGTGATTCAGTGAGAGCACGGCACCAATGGGTTTGAATCCATATGTGTAGATGATGTCCTGGCATGTGTATTTGTACTACCTTCACTATCTGCCTTCTACCTATGCAATATCCCTGGGAAAGCACACCTACTGTAAGCTTTTCTTACCCATTCATGTCTCTGTCCTTATCAGAGTTCTGACTAATCCTGTATAATTGCCAAGTGAACCTATACTAATGCCTTCCATACCTAGCTACTTGAAGCTCAAGAAAACATGTCTTTCATGCACCATCATCACACTTACTGTGCTAAATCCAACTCATTCCAGTTTGTGGATGCAAGTTGGAGGTTTCTGAGCATACCTTGTGAGGCCTATTCCTTGAACTGAGCAAGCATAATTACCATTGAAACTAAGGCAGACACACTGGTGAATACTGTCTAGGGACTCTAAAGTAAAAAGCCAAACAAATATCCTGTGTGGCTCATTCACCAACACTTCTACTGTTGCTTCAAAAGTGAAGCTACAAATTGAGTTTGTACACTTTCAAAGCAAGTTGAAATGTTGCTGAATATGTCCCACTGGGCATTTGTTTGACTTATTGCAATTACTTTGGATCTCTTTGTCAATCAGAGTGGTCCTCGTGTAGCATTTATTATTTTTCTATGAAGCACTTTAAAATTCAGTCATGCCTTTAACATTTTGCCACACAGGGTACTCTGTGACAACATAGCATATGTTATGTCCACTAGTGTGTGCAGTGTGGGGTCTGTAATGCATGTTATGCATCAAACAGAACACCTATCACATTCTAACAGCAGGTAATGGTGTTGAGCAGGCCATAAGGAAGTCCATGATTTCCTGATGTAGATTAACTAAAATTCTGTGGCTACTTGCCTAACAAAGTAGTGGCTCATGGATGTTAGGCATCCATGTGGAGACTAAAGGGTTTACCCAACGGCAGCTCCACCTCAGTCAATTTCCCATAAGTTTGATTTACTATGATACAACATAAAGCAAAAAGGAAAACACAGGCCTGGCTGAAATGGGTACTAGGGACAATAAACACGGCTCTACCGCCTCTTTCCCTGCTTTGAGCACACTTTACAACACATGGTCGATCCAGTCAGTCAGTCAGTCAGTCAGTCAATGAAGTCTTTATTCGATATTTCATCATAAAAGACATGCTACCCGTCATAATATTTATAAAATTATCAGTGCTAACGATTATAACAATAAATACAATATTTCATAAAAGCTACTAAGAACGTATTAAATCTATCTAATGCTTCATTTGTTAAATATTTTAACATATTAAAAAAAAGAAGTACATTACTTTAAAAACTCAGTTCTAAAGTTCAAGATAATTTACTTATCTAAAACATGTAGCTGTTTTAATAGTTCAGAACGAATTATCCATGCCCACCCCAGGAATTTGGCCACCCCTATTGCTAAAGTAGGTGAAGGATCGGCCGATTGTGTGCCCAGACTTTTGCATAGGGGTACCAACCACTTCTTCCTTGGGGCAGCATATAATGGACAGACAAAAAACAAATGGCTCACATTTTCCCGCATTTCAGTACACAATGGGCATTTATCTGGGCCGCCAGTGCCCCAGGTTGAGGTTAAACACCTTAATGGTATTGAGCCCACTCTAACTTGGTGATATAATTTGCGGTCCATAGGTTTTGTAATAACATCCCAGTACTTTTCAATTGCAGAGGCATCTTTCACGTGTACAAAAGTTGTTGTAAGGGAACTACCTATAAGGGATGAGTGTCTTATGCCTACCACCCATTCCCAATATAGTTGTTTCAGCTCTTTTTTTGAAGGAAAAGTAGCTGAGTCTGGGTTTTGCCAAAGGGCACCTAGACCCATGGCACAAAGGGTGGTTCTAACACCCTTAAACCAACCAATCTTATCGGATCCTAGGGTGTCCCTTACCTCGAGGCAAGCTTTCGCATATAATAACAGCTCTGGGGTAGACCACAACCTCCGCCAGAAGGCCAAAGGCTGAAATCTGGCTTGATCTTCCACCAGTTGGAACCCAAGGTCATAAAGGAGCGGGATACGTGGGGATGACCTCGGAAGACCAACCGCCCCTCTTGTAAATCTGTTTTGGGCCAGCATCAGTCGGTCCAGATTGCTATAACCCCAAAGCTCTGCCCCGTACAAGACTGAGGGAAGAATTTTTGACCCATAGATTTCCATAAGTGGGGACATCGGGTGGGTAAATGATCTTTTATATTCCTTAAGAAGGGCACCGCCTAGTTGAACATGTTTAAGTGCTTGGATATCAATCTGGGGTTTCCAACTAAAATTATCACTAAAATGCACACCCAGATATGTAAATTCATTAGTTTGCTCAAGAATAGCACCACCCATTTTAACCCCTGCCACAGTTTGTGTTCGACCTCTTAGTACCATGAATTTTGTTTTAGAAACATTTACTTCTAGCTCATGCTCGTCACAAAATAACTCAAATCTGAGTAGGGCCTGCTGGAGCCCTTGCCTTGTCTTTGATAATAACAAGGTATCATCCGCGAACATGAGCAATGGTACTTTCATTCCCGCTATCTGGGGAGCATCCGTGGGATGTGTTACAAAATATTTGGTAACCCCGTTAATAAACAGGGAAAACAAAGTGGGAGCCAGGACACATCCTTGTCTAACACCTTTCAAAACATGGAACCTGTCCGTAACCTCGCCAGGCTTGCCCCAGCGGACTTGGGCATAAGTATATGCATGAAGATTCATTAAGAGTCGCACTAGAGCCCTGGGCATTCCCTGTTCCAGTATGCAATCCCATAATTTAGTCCTAGGGACCAAGTCGAATGCAGATCTTAGATCCACAAAAGCTGCATACAACTTGCCCTTACCCAAAAAAACTGTTTTCCAATATAAAAGGGCAAAACGAAAGGCTTGATCAAGGGTGCTTACATGAGGTCTAAAACCCGCCTGCAACGGAGTCAAAATATCTGAATATGTTATCCATTCCTGTATCCTCCCTAAAATGAGGCGCGCTATGATTTTTTGGATCGCATCAATAAGGCTGATAGGCCGGTAATTTGAGGGTACTGAGCGATCGCCTTTCTTGTATATAGGAAGGATTTCTGCCCCATACCATGAGTCAGGAATTTTAGCGCCTGCTGCAACTGCATTCAACAGGTGGAGTATATAAGGTACCCACAGGTCCTGGTCTTCCAAAAAAATGTCAGCTGGAATACCATCTGGGCCAGGGGCCCTCCCTTTGGGAATGTTTTGCAGGCAATTGATAACTTCAGTAACTGAGAATATTAACGGCTCGACGGGCTCAAGACAGTAGGGTATAGTCACTTCTACTGTATGACACTTAAACTGATCCTCAACATTTTTTACCCACTGATGATTAGAGACAGATGCTGGGCTATAGTGGGCGTCCTGCGAGATACCCCATTTTATGAGGTACCAAAACTGTTGCATATTGCGTTTACCACAGGCTTCTGACAGCATAAGCCAGCGTTCCTCGTCCCACTTTTGTTTTGCTTTACGTTTTGCCTCATTAAAGAGTTTTCTACAAGATCTAATCTGGCTATGATTTTTGTTTTTAATAGCCTCAAAGAGAACTCTTTTTGTCTTGCTACACTCTTTATCAAACCAGGTAGTGGATGAGTATTTCTTGGTCCTAGGTTGTTTAGGGATAAATTTAATGAACAACTTTTTAAGTTCCTGAAACAAGTCAGAATGGGTACGTATAAGTTCGCTGTTAATCTCGTCCTGTGAGCCACAATTGTTTAAAAGCTCCACAGAACTAGACACTAAGGTTCTTATCGCCCTACGGGCCCCAGCGTCCACAGCTATATTGGGCCAGCGTACCCTGCACGTATCATTGCTCACAATGACCTCTTTTTCTGTTATATTAGGACCACTGCCCTCAGACCTCTGAAAGCTGGAATCCCTTAAGGTCAAAACCAGCGGGTCATGATCGCTCTCTGGGCGTTCCGTAACTAGCATATCAACAACTGCAAACCACTGCCTCACATCGACCAAAATATAGTCGATGCGACTACTGTGTCTGCCGTTGTTGAACGTATGCCTGCCTTTCCTATCTGACTTGACCCTTCCATTAACAGCTCTTAGACCCATATCCAGACATAGCCCCCTGATATAGGTGGCTGAGCTCGACCACTTAGCAATCGAAGGTATCTCGAGTTGGGGAATACCCCAGGATAGATCCTCATCCTCGGTGAGCGGGCCGTCCTCAATACCCAAAGGCTCAAAACAAGTATTAAAATCCCCCATCACAATCTTGTGGCCATCGGTCGTTGTTCCTGATAGAATGTCATCCAACAGGAGGAGGGTCGGAGAAACCCTTCCTCCCTGGAGGCCCCTGACATAAATATTAACCAACAAGATGTTTATACCTTGGTTGGACTTTATCTTTAAGGCAATTATGTCTGGACTATCAATTGTCACTTCTTCAACTCTTACACCCGCACTTTGGCGGACCCATATTGTAAGACCTCCAGCAGGACGCCCTTTCTGGCCTCTAATTGCTGGCTTGCTAAAGTTCAGATACCCCACCCGAAATATCGGAGTGATAGCCCATGTTTCCTGGAATGCAATTATATCGCCCTGATCTATGAAGTCCCTCCAATCAGGAATACACTGGCTGGTCTCCAGACCGGCTATATTCCAGGATATATACCTTGATAACATATCAACAGGCTCAGCTAAAGCAGAGGGTGAGTCCGTACTAAAATTGGGTAATGCAGACAATGTACCAACAAGGGTAATGTCAGGATTTTTACTTTGATCTGTGGCAATAGCCTTCCAACTTATATCTTCTATGTGGGGGGATTTCAACAAAGTTAAATTAACTATTTCTTCTCTACCAATGAGTCAATCATTCTCATCTAGGCAGGATAACGGCCCATATCTCCCGGCAGTAATCAAGGGTTCAATGCTTTCTGGTGCAAACCAACCCCTAGGAGGGTTAATGACATTTTTATTATTCTGAAAAGGCACCTTCACCTCGGGATACACCGTAGGATAAAAATCTGGTAGTTCCCACGTGATCCTTTTTGGGTGTTTAAGGAATGCGATCAGCAAAGTGTTGTTCCTGCAGCCTTGCCACGTCCTCTAAAACATACGAAATGAAGGCTGTTGCTTCTGTAGCAGCAGTGAGGCTTTCAATCACAGACAACTGAAAGTCAAGAAAAGACATGAGTCTTCCTATGGTCACCTGATGATAAACAACAAATGAATTGTATGTTTCAATCTGGATCAGGTGGGTAAAGAATTTCTTATACCAAGTGTGAGTTTTGCATTGTATGGTTGAAGAACCTGGTAGTTCTTGGCCATTCTACCCATGTACTTATTGTAATCAACTATACACATGGGCTTGTGGACTTTGGCTATCTGACCTCAAATTGTGATGGCGGAAGAGTTCTCATCATGAATTGTAGTGAGCATGTATACATCACTCCTGTCTGAGAACTTGACTGCAAGCAGTTTATTGGAATGCAACGCAGAACCCTAAGATTTCTGGAGCTTCCTGCAAACAAGCTCCTGCTGGAATCCTTTGCTGTGACAACGAACTGTACCACAGCTTTGTAGAGCTCACTGCACAGCTCTACTCATGTATAGGAATTGTCCACATAAAGGTTATAACCTTTGTGAAGGAATGGCTTGACAAGCTCCCATACAATCTTTCCTTTGACCCCTAACTTAAGAGGGCATCCTTCAGGATTTAGCGTGGAGTCTTTCCCTGTATACTCTCTCAAGCTGATCACTTAGCCAGTAAAGCTCTCATACAGCATGTACAGCTTGATGCCATACTGAGCTCTTTTACTCGCAATGTACTGCCTGAACTGCAGCTGTCCTTTGTTAAGGATCAAGGACTCAATGACTGCTGTATTCTTTCTTTCTTAAATATCTGGAAAACTGTGAAAGAAATGTCCCACAACAGGCCGAATTTTTAACAACCTGTCATGAACTGGATGGTCCCGAGGCAGTGCAGCACAATTTTCATTGAAATGCAGCATGCACTGCAATAGCAAAAAATGATCCCTGCTTATGTATGGTGCAAAGATGGGGGTTACCCAAACCATGCGAGTCAACAGGTAGGACTGCAAGTTGGGCTTCTGCACTAACCCCATTTTAAGCGTAAGGCCGAAAAATATCTTCACCTCCTCCAGCAAAGTAGGAGTCCACCGACGAGCCCTACAACAGGGCCGTAGAGTGCCTCCATGCTCCCTCAGAAATTGTTCAGCACTCAAATTTGTTTGCTGCACAATTTGCTCAAGAGAGTCAACATCCAAAAGGAGATCGATGTAGTGAATTGGCAAAAAGTTGGCCATATCAACTTAACATCCAGCTTCACCAGTAGAAGGTGGAATTTGGGGCTCAACTAAGTTAGGGGGCTGTAAGGAGAGCAATCTGTCTGTGCTGGCCACTGCACGCTCCTCGTCCCTGGGTTGGGCTAACCCACTGTTGTCCCCCTGCTCAAACTGTGCTTGCAAAGGGACAGCACCACTGTCCTCATCATTTCCCTTAGAATCACTGGAAGAGGATTCGTCAGGACTCCGCTGATTGAAAAATCACCCCAGGATTCTGCTCCATTGTCCTCTCCATCAGATCCTGTCTCAGTATCTGCTGTCTTAGTCTCTGCCTCAAAACTGTCCTCTTTAACCGGAGTTAGGGCTTGAACAGCAGTCATCCAACGAGACACCATCTCTGCCACTGAATAAACTGCCCCTCTAAAACACTAGCCTACATAGAAGTCAGATATGTTGTGTGCAGAATTGTTGGTTGGTGTGTGTGATGTGTGCAACAGTAAATGTCAATCACATTACCTTTGCTTCTTCCCTCAATCAGCAGGTTCTCTCAATACATTGAAAAAACAAAATGCACACTATTTCTTCAACCTGCCACATGCCCATCATCACAGCCTTAGGCGCTGGTGGTTCCCAGTGCGACATTCATTTTTGGCGCCTCCTCTCCGATGACCCTCTCCTTGGATACTCTTACTACCACCCAGAAAAGTGCCCTTCATTTCTCCATAGGCCCTCTCAAACATACATTGAATTGTTTTAAAGCTCAGGTAATGGCTGGCTTTACTAATTCACTCAGCTATTCACATAAAATACACATCTGTTCTTTGCATCAGGCATGTAAACCTTCTGCACAACTCTATGATGTCAAAACTGCAACTAGAAAAAAGTCAGATTTCTTTCTCTGGCAGGAACATAATCACAAGAGTTATCTTAATATTTTATTATTTTTCTGCCTGGAATCTATATATGCCTGGAAGATGTGTATGTATGCATATATATATATATATATATATATATGAGTGTCTCACTACTGCTATCACTAAAGAAAATTTGTTATTTGACACTTCCCATTTAATTTTTTTGTGGACGTTCTTCGCGAAATCATCACGACTTTACATGGGAGTTCGCACAGAGCATTTGCAACGTATTCGCAAGTATTGCGGGGTGTCCCAAAAATGATTTTTTTACATATTAACTTTACATACAAACAGTTCTGTATTATGGCCCAGGGGTCGGCCTAACTCCACTCTCACCCATTATTTCAATTTCTAAAACCATTTTTCAGCCCCATGGTCTGTGTCAGGGTATATAAAATGGTGGCCGCAACTTTCTGGTCATGTTGCAGCCAGCCAATCAGAGATCTCTCTTTGTCTTACGTATCCGCGAATACTTCACAGTCTCCACGAAATAGTCACGAAGTCGCCGCAGCCCAAGATATACAAATTTGAATTTCCCTAAGTTTCTCAAAAACTACTGATCAGATTCACACCAAATAAACAAAGGCATGATCTGCGTACTGACAGCTAGCTTTCTGCCAGATTTGGTGTAATTGCGTCCTGTTATTCAGCCTGTAGTCGTGTCTAAAGGTCCCAAGGGAAACGCAACCTTTTTCAGCCCCCTTTTTCTCGGCCCCCATTTGATGGATCACCCTGAAACAGTAATACGTTTTGGGAAAATTTTGTTAAGATTCGTCAAACAGTGGCAAAGATATAGGCAAGTCAAAAAACGCTTTTCCTATGGAAACATGGTCCTAACTATATCTACCTAGTGGCAATCGCACTAGGTAATATATATATATATATATATATATATATGTGTGTGTATGTGTGTGTGTGTGTATATGTCTATATATTTATATATATATAGAGAGAGAGAGACAGACAGACAGACAGATTTCTCCTGCTCTCTCTATATATATAGTCTCTCTCTCTATATATAGGGTGTCAGGAAAATCATTGCCAGCGTTGTTAAGTTCTTCCCTCAGCAAAAACGATTCCCCTTTTCCTTATACCCATGTTGGTTGCAGTGGCGTCCTCACTCCCACTGGCTCTTTCTGAGGCTGTTCTGAGAAGTAGCTTCTTCAGGTTTAACTGCCTCTCAAGATGGTGGCCACAAATTCTTGTGAGGTCAGCGCTCTAGTGTTTCTACCTTAGTCTTGTGCTGAGGCTTTCCTCCAGCTGTTTCCCTCTGGTAACCCTGCACTTCAACTGTCATCCTGAGGAGAATGAGCAGTGTTCCTGAGGTGCTTCGTTTCATAGAGAATTCTTACAGTTTTGAGTAATTCATTATTTTTCTTGTTATGGTGTGCACATCAGCTACTTTTTTCCTTTTGAAGAAGCTGACTTTTTTCTTCTTCCAACAACTGGCTATTGTCTTTCTGAGAAGAATTCGTTTTGGCTTAACAGAACTTCCAGCAACTGCAGTAAAGAATCTTTTTGTATGATTTCCAGCCAATATATATATGTACATATATATTCAAGAACTCTTTGCTTTGTAGACTTGTCAGTCTTACAGACAAACCTCAGTGCTCATACTAATTCCTAGAGACTGTGATTTGAGAAGGAGTTTTCGTTTCTTGTAAAAGACATTAGTAGTTTGTATATTTGTGAACTTTTGAACTGTTCTCCAGAGAACCTTAGGAACCTCTGAATCCTGGAGAAAAGAAGATATTATGTTCACATTGTTCTCTTAGAAAGAGGTTAGTCTCTCAAAAGATTCAGGCTAGGAGAATGATAAAATTGGGTGAATGTGAATGGCTGAACAGTTGAATGTGCAGTAGGAATATACTTATCTATGCTGTTATCACCCAACTGCAGGTCCTTCCTTTAAAAAAATCCCAATAAGAAAAAGGTGCAGGTTTTCAGACACACACACTGAATATCCTATATTCAAGTGGGAAACATAGGCTGGAACTGGATCTGGAGGCATTCTCTCTTTTTCTATTCCCATTCACCTTTCCCCCTAGCGGATGCATGGTTCAGATGATCAGTTAAAGTCTGACCATGCATCTGATGGAGGGAGGTGGGTCAAAAGCATCTGCTCCTGTGGAAGTTTGATTTAATGGGTGATCTTCTGAGAGATTAAAGTGCCTAAAAATAATTATTTCCACTAGAGCAGAATGGCTGAAGGTGTAGATTTTAATGCCTTGGCAGCACTTATGGACGAAATGCTAAAACAGTTGACCCTTACCCTAGATAAAAACAAAAACTTGAGAGAGGAAATAAAAAGATCCCACGTTGAGACCCAACAGCTCATGGACCAATTAAATAACTTCACTTTTGGGAATACCGCAGGGACTAGTGGGGTTTCAGGTAAAACCTTTCCTACCTCTACCTCAGAAATATCCACACAAGGGGGCGGAGTCTGGCTGCCGTCTGAAATGGCCGCCTCAAGGTAGAGCTCCGAGGCTCAAGGGGAGAGGGATTTCCCAAACAGATGTCAAAAAGCCTCCTTGGAGTCAGAATGAAAGGAAATATACATGCGATAACAGCGACATAACTCTGAAGTTATTTTCAAAGTAAGAAATGCCAGTTAAAACAGAGTTCTTAAGTGAAGCCCTGAAGCCCGGCCCGGCTACGCCCCTCAGCTGAGCAAAGAACAACACTTTCTGTCTGGGCACAGAGTCAGCTGCTGAAGAGATAAGGGGCTTTCTTCCTGTTTAAACTGGGAGGCTGCACCAGGGGAATTAAATTACTGTTGACCTTTGGTTGAACTCTCCACACAGCACAGGGAAGCCTCTGACAAGTCTCAACTCTGAGGTATTTTCTCTTCACTTAACTGTTCAGACTCCATTACCTGAATGTGTGAGCACAGGATTTTCTTGTCAGTGGAGTGTGTGGAAGGAAAAACAGCCAGTTCCTTAACAGATTAGTGGAATTCCCTTTCTTGAAAGGCTGCTGTAGGGGAAACATATGGACTTTCACTTCTGAGGTATTTCTCTTCATGTGACAGTTTAGAGTCTGCTACGCAATTAAGTAAATGCTGGAATTCCTATCAGCAGAGGGTGTAAAAATTTGGATAGGCAGGCAAAACATGTGAGCTATTTCTGATGCGCTGATTCTCAGGGACACCTGTCTGAAAGCATTCAGTCATTATTTTTTAAAATTATAGAAGTCTGTGGCAAAGACTAATTCTGTCAGGAAACACAGCCAGCTGCTGGTGAGATAAGTGAAAAGGCTGCTGTAAGAGAAGCCTACTCTCAACTCTGAGGTATTACTCTTCACTTAACTGTTCAGGATCCATTACGTGATTATGTAAGCGCAGGAATTTCTTGTCTACAGGTGTGTGGCGTAAATACAGTTTGGCAAGTGAGTGTTGTACACCATTCCAACAGCTGAGAGAGTTTGTGAAAATTAGTCATTCTATCAGGAAACACAGACAGTTTCTGAAGAGATATGTGAAATTCCTTTCCTTGGATGTCGAAAGGCAGCTGTATGAGAAGCATATAAACGTTCACTTCTGAGATATTTTTCTAAATTTGACAATTCAGACTCTACTACGAAATTACATAAACGCCGGAATTCCTATCAGCAGAGCGGGTAAAGTGAATATGGGTAGGCAGGCGAAAACTGTACAACATTTCTGATGCACTGTTTCTCAGCGACACCTGCTGAAAACATATAGCCATAATTTTAAAATCCCAGATGTCTGTCACCATTTACAGTGTTAATATTTACCTACTTTGTGAGTCATTTAGATATCATATTTGATTACTAAGCTGTACTTATTTATTGTCTTCTCTAACATTAAAATATAACAGTATGGCCAGTGGAAAATCTAATAGAAAGCCTTTGTTTACACAAATAGTAGGGAACACTGTACCTCCAGGCACGTCTACTATTGTCCCACAAGACATTGCTTCTATGGACCTCATTTTAAAAGAGATCTCTGCCGTGGGGCAAAGATTGGGATCTATGGATGTAAAAATTTCAGATCTCGCAACAGAAATGAAGACAATACGGATGGATCTAAACTCTTTTCATACCAAAGTGGAAATTTTAGATCAAAGAACCACTTTTTTGGAAGAGAAATTAGATAATGCAGAGTATTGGGGTCCGGATATCTGGCACCTAAAACAAAAAGTTATAGATTTGGAAGACAGGGCCCGAAGAAATAACATTCGTTTTTATGGAATTCCAGAAAAAATGGAAGTCAATAATGATGTGAAGAACTTGCTAGTAACGTTAATACCGCGGCTACTGAACATATCTTTTTAGCATCCCCTTGAGTTGCAGAGAGCTCACAGAATTTGATCAAGAACTTCAACTTCAACTCTTGAATCTAGACCTAGACCGATTATAGCATGCCTCTTACGTCATGAACAGGTCCGCCAAATATTAACAGCTGCTCGTAAACATGGTCCGTATGACTTGGAAGGCCATAAATATTTATTGCTGCAGACTTCTCCACTGAAACCGATGCCAAACGAAAAGCGTTCCTGCAACTTAGGCCAACACTTCGCAAATGGGATATCAAATATGGTCTTTTAGAACCTGCTACAATGTGGATCACAATGGATGGGAACTCAAGGTATTACACAGAGCCTGAGGATCTGGTACGCTTCCTGCTGGATGACCAACATATGGACTCAACGCCATTGGTCAAAACATCTATGAATAGTCCGCTTCAATTACAGAAAGATCCACAAAGCCATCGCACCAGTAGATTACATGTCCGTACCTTTAAGAAACAGTTTGACAGAGATAAAGCAGTCCACTGCGTAAAGTCACTCACACAGGAAAATCCCAGAGACAAATCGAGATCACCTCTAAAGTCACCCACGTCTTTTAATAAAGTAACTGATGCTCAACCTTCCACTATCACTTCTTCCAGCTAGATGAGTATGTTTATACATGCTATGTATTAATATAATGTTATTAGTGTTTTACTACAGTTATTAATTCTGATGGATATGATTTATTTCCTATCCTCATATATTGCTGTTCAATAACCATGTACATTTCCTACTGTGTTTGTATTTGCAGATTTTCTCTTGGATAGATTTTATAACTCCATGGAGTGGTTTTTCTTATAACTTATTTACCATGAGTGGTTTTCCTTTCCTACCCTCCAGAGTCTGGGTTTCGAATTGAGGCTTAGACCCACCGACGAAAGATACATATTATTTGATCTGCAGTGTTCCTTTACATTCTAGCATTTAGAACGGAGTACTTACACCATTTAGAGTTTAGTGTTAACAATATTTTATGATTATAGTTCCACATATTGGTGTCAGGTTTACTATACTCCAGATAGTTTTTTTTTTTTTTCCCTCCAGTAAGTTCTCATTATCACATTACCATATAATTTATCTACTTCCTTTTCCCTTTTTTAGCATTTTGATTCTGTTTCACACAGTACAAATATACTCTAACATTTTTAGTCATCATCATGACAAGTCCTATGCAAATTGTCTCTCTCAATGTCAATGGCTTTACTAATTACATTAAAAGGAAGAAAATTCTTTCCTATTTAGCCTCCAAACATACTGACATTGCTCTCATTCAGGAGACTCATCTAACAGATATAGAATTAGAAAAATTAAAACGAGATTGGGTAGGCCAGATTCTTTACAGCTGCAAATCCCCTTCTCACATATCAGGAGATGCTACATCCCACACTACTACTAGAAAAAGTGGTGTAGCCATTCTAATACGAAAAACACTGCAATGCCAAATACTTCAGTCATGGTCAGATGAGGATGGTAGATTTGTTTTAGCGAAGCTTAAAGTTGGTAACAATATATTAGGAGTGGGTTCCATTTATGCCCCTGTTGGGACTAAAGCCCCCTTTTTCCTTCATCTAAATAGAATTCTAACAGAAATGGGAATTTCCAGAATAGTTTTGGGAGGCGATTGGAATCTTGCGCCAGATGTGATCTTAGACAGAACAGGTCCCCTGGACACAACTCATGGTAGAGATAGAGCCATACTCGGAGACATCAGAGAAGATCATGGTTTGATCGATATCTGGCGTTTACTACATCAATCAGATAAGGGGTTTACATATCACTCGACAGTACATTATTCCCATTCTAGAATAGATTACTTCCTTATTTCACATTCTATTACACCACAAGTACTAGATTGTGATATTTTAGAAATTGCACTGTCAGATCACGCTCCTATCAGTCTCCAGCTTGATTGGGGTCTGAAACGCCCTTGTAGGAAACCATGGCGATTAAACATATCGCGCTACAAGCTACCGGCAGAAAAGTCACAATTACAATCACATTTGACTACTTATATGAAAGATAACAAAGGATCAGTTTCTTCTTCACAAATCTTATGGGCAGCCGCAAAAGCCAGTATTAGGGGACAAATTATGAGGGATTCTGCCATAACAAATAAACGCAGAATAGAACAACAGGCCATTTTGGAAAATGATATCAAAACACTGACACATACTCATTTTAGTAATCCAACTGAAGCTTCCAGATGCAGATTGGAAAAAGCTAAGATGGAACTTAATACACTATATACTTCCAAAGCAGAATATATGCTATATAGACTTAAGGCTCGCAATTATGAACAAGGAGAAAAAGCAGGCCGTTTACTAGCGGCACAATTAAAACAGCGAGAAGCTATGACAGCTATTCCAGCTATATATAACCCTGAGGGTAAACTAATAAAGGAGACTCAAGCAATAGCTAACACGTTTGCAGATTATTATACCAAGTTATATAGTTCTGAAGTTGATGATGACCTCCTCAAAGAACAGGAATTCTTTGATAAAATAACACTCCCCTGTCTCAATGAACAGGACCGGCTCATACTGACTGGCGAAATAACAAAGGATGAAATTGCGCAAGCAATCTCCAGTCTCCCATACAATAAAGCAGCGGGAGAAGATGGTTTCCCTGGGGAATTTTACCGTTGGGTAAAACCTGAAGCAATAGATGTCCTTTATGAGGTTTATGAAGAAGCAGAGGAAACTGGTAGTCTCTCCTCACTCTCAAATAAAGCTATCATAACTGTCCTTCCCAAACCTGAGAAAGATCCATTATACTGCAGTAACTATCGTCCGATATCTCTTCTGAATACAGATTCAAAGCTATTAGCCACCATTCTTGCCAAAAGACTCAAACAAGTTATCTCTAAACTCATACATAATTCTCAAGTTGGATTCATGCCAGGCAGAAACTCTCGTAGCCATCTCCGCACTTTGGCTCACATACTTTGGTTTTCCAAGGATGCTGGAGAAGACAGAGTAGCATTATCCTTAGATGCAGAGAAGGCCTTTGACCGCATTGAATGGAGCTATATGTTCCGTACATTGCATAGGTTGGGATTAGGTGATGATTTCATCTCTAAGGTTAAATGGTTATACAAGACACCATCTGCACAAGTGAATTGTGGGGGTTTCCTTTCAAAAACCTTTTTAGTGCAAAGAGGTACCCGCCAGGGTTGCCCTTTATCGCCCCTCTTATTTCTTCTTGCACTTGAACCACTGGCTGCAGCAATAAGACAGTGTTCACAAATAGCAGGCATTCCTACACCAGCAGGCATCTCAAAACTACTTCTATACGCGGATGACATATTACTCACACTTGCAGATCTACCTACTTCACTCTTGGCACTCATGTCTACTATTTCTCACTTCTCAAACATTTCTGGATACAAAGTCAATTGGAATAAGAGTGAAGCTCTCCCATTGTCCCGGGGCACAACAAAAGCAGCTATCTTAGGCTACAATTTTCAATGGAAAGCAGATCGCCTGAAGTATCTAGGTATTTATATCAACACTGGTTTAGAACGTATGATTCAAGATAACTTAGATGCACTCATTGCTAAAACGAAGTCAGAATATGAAAAATGGTCCCATCTTAACCTGTTCTTTTGGGGTAGAGTCCAGGCAGTGAAAATGATTATAGTGCCTCGTTTCACATATGTTTTAGGTATGTTACCTTTGACAGTTAAAATATCAATACTGCGAGACATTGACAAAGGTATTAAAACCTTTATTTGGGGATCTCTGAGACCTAGACTCAAAATCTCCAAACTGATTGCTCACAGGCGATCTGGTGGCCTTAGTTTACCATGCATTGAACATTACTATACAGCCCTCCATTTATCTCAATTGGTTTATCTTTGGCCAATACAGAATGACCCCCCACTATGGGTTCTCATTGAAAAGCAATCTTTACAGGTATCTTCAGGTTTGCAAATGTTTTATACTCATAATTCACCTGCTTTACAAAGTTCTAACCCTATTATTCAGTCTATGCTTAAGATTTGGATGCACTCCCACAAGCTCCTTAAGAGTAATCCAAGGCTACATAATAAGGCTCCCATATGGCATAACGCTGATATTAGAATAGGGAAACAGACAATTTCCTGGGATACATGGGAGAGAGCAGGTATTCTAATGCTGGATCATTTATTCACTTTAGAAGGCAAGCTTAAAACCTTTACGATGCTTCAGATAGAATTTCAACTCCCTAGCTCTCAAAAGGGGAAATACTTACAATTGAAACAAGCTCTACTTAGTAGACTAGGACCATTTCCGTGGATACCTGAGGATTCCCCAGTCGTACAATACTTAAAAACTTGGGGGAAATTGAAAGGAGCGGTCTCTGGATTTTATAATCTCATTGTGCATAAACTACATTCATCACCATTACTAGCACAACTCCACGTCAAATGGCAAGGATTACTTAATGTAGCCTATTCCAATGAGGACTGGACGGATGTTGTTATGAACATGGATAAAGGAATCAGAGAGGCAAGAATGAAATTTACTCTTTTCAAAATTCTTCATAATTGGTACTGGTCACCACAAAAACTCAAGGCAGCAGGTTTACTACACCATTCTACCTGTTGGAGGTGTCCTCATGAGGACTGTGATATCCTACACATTTTATTTCAGTGTCCAGTTTTGACGGAATACTGGTCTCCTATAACTTCCTCTATACACAGAGCTATACATGTGCCCATTCCTTTAGCAGAAAAATTAGTTATATTACATGATGTTACCGATCTCCCAAATCTAACAAACCATACATGACGATTGATTGCTATTGCACTCACTGTAGCAAAAACTTGTATATTATGACATTGGAGAACACCACAACGTCCTACACATGATGAATGGCTTATTGAAATGTATAACATGGCATCATATGAAAAGCTGATTTACAGATTGCAAGATAATGTTGGGATTTTCATCCAAATTTGGAAACCCTTTCGAGCTAATACAGATTCTATTAATATTCACACGTAAACGTTTTCTCATTCTTTGTCTCCTATCTTTATTAAGACTTTTTTTTATTTTTTATTATTGTTTTGAGTCATGCTGTTATTAAGACATTTGACATCTCGCCCATTAACACTGTTATTTTAAGTAGGACTTACTGTTCACCAATTCAACACTGTTGAATTGGCAGGAATATCTCCATTTGAAATGTTATATATGTGGATTTGCATGATATTACTATCTCAACTGTCTTCTAACAACCTATAATATATGGTTTAATACATATTGCATAATTCTTTCTTTCCAGTTTTTCTGTTATAGGTCTACTTCTAAGAGTTAATGCACAGTTGGATGCCTTATAAATAATCTCATATATTTCATTTACTGATATATGTATAATGTTTTTTTTGTTTTTGTTTTTTGTGTTTAGAAATCTGAGAAGTTAATATTTCATAATATTTTTCATATATGGTCATAATTTGATGTATTGTTTCTCTATTTAACACAGTCTGTATATTGACATGTACTTCTCAATAAACATATACAAAAAAAAAAAAAGAAATATCCACAAAAGTCATTCATTCTATCTCCCTTACCATTCCCCTGGCCCCACCTGAACATTTAAGTGGAGGGCCTTACAAGGCACAGATATTCCTAATCCAGTGCTCCTTACACTTCCTTTGTCGTCCCATTATTTTTACAGAGGATCAGTCAAATACAGCCTTCATTTTGTCTCATTTGAGTGGAGTAACGGCTTCATGGTCTATGCCTTTGGTGTCACTAAATGACCCTATATTATATGATTTTGAAGTCTATAAAACTGTATTCCTTCGAATCTTTGACCGCAGAACAATTTCCCAAGCCACAGATAATGAATTACTAGACTTAGAACAAGGTAATAGGGAATTGGGGCCAGATGTACGAACCGTTTTGCATGACGCAAACTGCAAAAATCGCAGTTTGCACCATGTAAAACGGCCATCGCAATGCACCTTCCCATTTTGCGAGTCGGTACCGACTTGCAAAATGGGAATGCGACTCGCAAATAGGAAGGGGTGTCCCCTTCCTATTTGCGACTCGCACCGCGATGCAGAATTGCTTTGTGACCGCGAAAGCGGTCGCAAAGCAATTCGCAGTTAGCACCCACTCGAAGTGGGTGCTAACTCGTTCGCAAAAGGGAAGGGGTCCCCATGGGACCCCTTCCCCTTTGTGAATGTCGCCCAAAATATTTTTTCAGAGCAGGCAGTGGTCCAATGGACCACTGCCTACTCTGAAAAAATAAAACCAAATGGTTTCATGTTTTCTTTTGTATTGCAACTCGTTTTCCTTTAAGGAGAACAGGCTGCATTACAAAAAAAAAAAAAAAAAAAAAATGCTTTATTGAAAAAGCAGTCACAGACATGGAGGTCCGCTGTCTCAAGCAGGCCACCATCCCTGTGAGTGCAGGGAATCGCAAATTGCGACCACCTCATTAATATTAATGAGGTCGGTCTCTGCGACCCCCTTGCGATTCGCAGAAGGTGTCTGAGACACCATTCTGCATATGAATTTGCTAATCAGAAATTGCAAGTCGTACAGACTCGCAATTTCCGATTCACAAATTTGGATATTGCTACATCTGGCCCTAGATCTCTTATCTGGCCTACTTCAACAAATTAATTGTGGTGACTGGTTGGCCCGAGAGCAAAAGGGCTGTGTTTTTTACAGAGGTTAACGAGAAAAACTAAAAGAGGCGCTAGCCCAAATTCCAGATCGACCTACTGATGTGTCCAAATTAATTGATCTAGTTTTACAGATTGATCAGCGTCTGTTTGAAAGAAAAGCTGAACGCAAAAGAGAATTTCATCCTATCCCACCACATTTTGATAGGAGTAAAGTGGAAAGTATCAAGACCTCCGAGACACACTCTGTGGAAGAGCCAATGCAAATCAACAGTGTTAGAGGTCCCCTGTCTAAAAAGGAAAAGGACAAGCAAAGATCTAAGAATCTATGGCTCTCATTACGACTTTGGCGGTAATCCTGCTTACCGCCAAGCTGACGGCTGGCAACATACCGCCGTGGTGGCAGATATCCATTCACCATATTATGACACACACACACACCAATCCGACAGAATACAGCTACATACACAAATCCGCCAGACCAAAGGTCAGTGATAAAGTGGCGGTACCAAAACCCATACCGTAACGCCAACAAAACAAAGCTCACCACATTATGCCCCACGAATCACCACAGTGGATATTCAACAGCAGTAAACCATTGGAGGTACATACCACTACGCACAGAATGGACACCCACATACAAAACACCCCATTGGCCAATACCAAATACACACACCTGACACACACACACACACACCCCACCCACCCACCCACATCACTATAAAACACCCACCCACATTACCCACTACTCCTTATGAACACCAATTGCCACCAGGAGACTGAGAAGAAGAGCACAGGGACAACTAGACACACACACCACTTACACCCATATACCCCTCATGCACTCCACATCAAACACCACACCACATAACTGAACACACCCTCTCCAACTCACATCACACAACACCAATGGCACCTCTGTTTCACTGAGGAGGAGTTAAAGGTCATGGTGGAGGAAATTGTCAGGGTAGAGTCACAGCTGTTTGGAGCACAGGTACAGCAGATATCCATTGCAGGAAGATGGCGCTATGACGGAGAATCGTGGACAGGGTCAATACCGTGGGACAGCACATAAAAACAAGGGACGACAACAGAAAGAGGTGGAACGAGCTATGGGGGAAGGTACGTTCCATGGCAGCAAGGCACCAGCTTGCCATACAGAGGCCTGGCGGTGGCCCCCACCTCCTCCCCCATAGTTCACAGCATGGGAGGAGCAAGTGTTGGCATTACTGCTTCCTGAGGGACTTGCTGGAGTAGCCGAGGACTGAACACTGGTAAGTCAACATTTACTACTTACTACCCCCATTCCTGCATGCCATCTCACACCAACACCCTCATTCCCATCACTCCACTCCAACCCACACACTGCACCTACATATATGACTAAGGAGGTGCCCCGACTATCCAGTCCCCCAACAGAAGATGCCCCAGTGATGACAGTAACTCTGGACTTCTGGATCTGGACCAACAACCTGGCCCATCAGGTACCACTGGACAGTTGTCACCCAAGCCCACTCACAATCCACCACAGAACCTCCCCTATCAGTATCCAACACCACAGCACCCACCTAGTGTTCCCACACCTCTGTCCACAGGATAGTTCAATCAGCAGTGTGCCCAACTGTACAGGGACCCCAAGCCACACCTCATACCCAAGACAATCAGGGAACTGGGGTCAGTGGCAGTGGGCACACTGCTCGGGGGACAGAGGCACAGTCCAACAGGGACACTGGGAGGACGGCTGTGTGAAAGGGGGAGGACAGGGCCAGTGAACTGACTCTCCAGGAGGCACTCACCAAGATCCTGGGAGCCTACCAACATTCCTAGGACACGATGGGCCAGATCCTTGATAATGTGTAGGAGAACAGGTGGCTGCAGGAGGGACAGTATCAGGGGATCAGAGAGGACAATTAGGCCATTAACACCACCTTGATCTCCATAGTAGGTGTGCTGGCAGACATGGCCAACATCATGAGGGAGGTGACAGCACAGCACCGGGCCCCCACCACTAACCAGTCCATTGACCTGCCCTCCACCTCCTCTGCAGCTAGTGGGCAGGAGGCCCCACCACAGGACCCACAGGCCACCAGCACCCTCCACCTGCAGAAGGTGAACCATCCCACAAACATTCCCTGCGACCCAGACAGAAGCCAGAAATACCTGCCAAGGCCACTGCCAGGAAATGAAACTCTCCTGATTGTCCCCCTTGTGTCCTACACAGTCATCTTGTCCACTTTAAGCTGCCTTTGCTCCCCTTCCTATGGCCCCTGGGACACTGCCCTGTGCCACAAACATAGTGGAACAACTACCAGGACTTTCCTCCATCATCACCCCATTCCATTGCACTTTTTCCTCAATTTCATAGCACTGCAATAAACACCCTTGAACACAACTTGACTACTGGTACTTTATGTTTTGAAAATGTGCATTTATAGAAACAGTCACATCTAGTGCAAATGATCTGCACATTGTGAGAGCATACAAATAATGACCTGTAGCTGCCTGTAGTCAGCACATCAGTACACAGTTGTGACATCACCAACATCTGTAAAATGACAAACCATAGGTGACAATAAGTTGAGATGCAAAGGAAATTAATGCCATCATGCTACAGCCACACAGAATACATCAATAGTCAGGGCAATGGTCAGTTGCACTGCCTCACCTGTGTGTCATTGGAAGTATTGGGAGATAACTGATGTTCTGTTGTCCTCATCCTCATCCTCTGCCTCTTCATCCTCACTGTTTTCGGGCCTTCTGTTGCCACAGGAGCATCTCTAGTCTCTTCCTTCTGGAGAAAGGGTACATGCTGCCTGAGGGCCAGGTTGTGCAACATGTAGCATGCCACTACTATCTGGCAGACCTTTCTGGGTGAGTAGCACAGGGTTCCACCTGTCAGATGGAGACACTTGAACGTGGCCTTCAGGAGGCCAAAGGCCCTCTCGATCATCCTTCTTGTTCACCCATGTGCCTCATTATAATGTTCCTCAGCCCCTATCCTGGCATTCCTCACAGGGGTCAGCAGCCACAATAGGTTTGGGTAGCCAGAGTCACCTGCAAATATTGAGTGACAACATTTAGCCTCACACAATGTTATAGGGATGACACCGAAGGCATACACTAACATACAGTGGGTGGAAACCATGGCTCACCTCTTAGCCACACCCTGTACCTCTGTGCTTAGGCCATCACATTTGGGATGCTGCTATTCCTCAGAACAAAGGTGTCATGCACGGACCTACGGTACTTAGCACTGACATGGGAGATGTACTGGTCCACCAGGCACACCATTTGCACATTCAGTGAATGGAAACTCTTCCGATTCCTGAACACTTGTTCATTATGCTTGGGTGGGGGGGACAAATGCAATGCGTGTTCTGTCAATCGCCCCAATAATATTGGGGATATGTCCTATTGCATAGAATCCTGCCTTCACTGTGGCCAAATCTTCCACCTGGGGTAAAGCTATGTAGCTACACATGTGTTTTACCAGGGCAGACAAAACTCTTGCAAGCACGATTGAGAACATTGGCTGTGACATTCCTGCTGCTGCTAATCCCAATGTCACTTGGAAAGAACCTTTTGCAGGAAATGGAGCACCAATAGCACCTGCACAAGAGGGGGGATCCCAGTGGGATCACGGATAGCAGATATCAGGACTGGCTCCAATTGGGCACACAGCTCAGTTATTGTGGCCATGTCCAGTCTAGAGGTGAGTATAATGTGCCTGTCCTCCAGTGTAGCCAAGTCCACAAGGGGTCTGTACACAGGGTATGTCTCCTCCTCCTATTCATCTGCAGCGGTAGGTATCTAAGGGACACAAGAGTGAGTAGTCTGTCACAATTTAAACTATGGAACCATAACTTCAGTGTACAGAGTGCATTTATGTGATAGGACAGTGGGAATGGTGAGGTATGTGATAATCTAGGCTGTGACGCAGATAAGCTTGATATGACCGTTGTCCGCCACCATGAAATGGTGACCGCCTGTTGTGTATGTAGGGACAGGTGGAAGTGAGGTAAGTCCGCCGACATTGTGTGTCATGGCATAAGGCGGTCTTGCACTGCTGTGCAATTCCTCATTGGATAAAATTGGGCTCTATGGGGTACAGTGGCCAATGGGGATCGGTGCCGGCGGTGATGGTGTACACAGCCGCAGACATGACTGCAATTTTCTATCTGATTCCTCACTTGTTTCCTGACCTTCAACAGGAGAACACCTACACTTCGTGTGCTGCTGTGACCTGTGTCTGGAACCTACCATGGCCCATGTGAGCCGGGAAAGGGCCCTTGCCTTCACTTCGGCGGAGTTGGAACTATTGGTGGATGGGGTCCTACCCCAGTCCGGGCTGCTGTATGGGCCTCTAGACCAACAGGTGGATTATTACACTTTGGACACGATGCATGTGGGAAGGATGCATGGAGTTGTGTGTGCAAGCATCGTGTCATCGGGGGGGATGTCTTGTGGTGGTGTACATGGTGTTTGCTAGCCAATGTGTGTGCCAATGGTGACAGAAACGGGATTGGTGGGCCGTATGTGTGACAGGCTGGATTGTATTGTTAATGGTGTTCTCCTATCTGTATTACCTCTGCAGGTCAGCACCCATCAAAAGAAGGGATTATGGCGTGCCATCGCACAGGATGTGCTAACCCTTGGGGTTTATGACAGGCGGTGTACCCACTGTCGGAAACGTTGGGAGGAACTTTGATGCTGGGTATGGAGGACTGCAGAGGCCCAGCTGGGGATGGCCTTCCAATGAGGAAGGGGTGCCCATCGGAACCTGACCCCCTGATGGCCCACATACTGGTGGTGGCCTACCCAGAGATGGATGGGCGCTTGAGGGAATCACAGGAGCCACAGGTGGGTGAGTATGGTGGGCAATATCAAAATAATTGCCAGGTGGCACGGGATGCGAGTGGTGAATGTGAGCTAGTGGGTGCACCTAAGGCCAGGCCAGACATTGCAATGTGAGTCAACTCTAGGGTAATATGTGTATGGCAAATGCAGGTAACCTAGCTTGTTAGCATTCCATGTCAGTCAGGGCTATGTGGGTCACAGGATGGGTGCAGTTGGTGGTGTGTGGCCATCATCTTGCAGTGGCATCTAGCCAAATGACTGGCAGGGCAATGCATGGTGCTCAAGCCTGATCCCTGTGTGTGAGGGTGCTGTGTATGCCAACTGTGGTGTTGGTGCAGTAATTGACCTAGTGTTTCTTTTTTCTCTCTCCCCTCCATTTTTACTTCTGTCATCCTGTCCATGTGTGCATTAGCATCATCTGGTGGAGGGGCAGAGGCTCCGGTGACAGAAGGTGCTGCTTCCCACAGGACCCTGGAGGCAGAGTCCACTGATGCCGAGGGAACTAGTGGGACCGAGGACGAGGGGAGCACCACAGCGGAGACAGGAGGTGACAACACAGACTCGGATCCTCCTCGGATGGAAGCTCCCTGGTGGTGGCAGACACCTCTGTGACCACCCTAGCTGCAGGTACAGCCACCACCCCCTGTACCTGCACCACCCTCTCAGTAGCCCCTCAGCGAGTTGCCCATGCCTGCTCACCCAGGAGGGAGTGCATCTCCTTCGCCCCAGGAACCTCAGGCCCTGCCCCAGTGAGCCCTGCTGCCCTGAGTGAGGAGGCTGTTGACCTCCTGAGATCCATCTCTGTAGGGCAGTCAACCATTATGAATTCCATCCAGGGGCTGGCATCCCAGATGCAGCAATGCAATGAAATTCATTCCTGGAGGGCATCCATGGTGGATTGGTGGCCCAACAGAGATTGATTTAGGCTCTGGACTCCTCTCTGATGGCAGCCATTGTCCCTGTTCCTACCGTCCCCCCTCCAATTACCACTTGCCAGTCCCAGTCTCCTCAACCCTAACCCATCCCATGCACACATTCAGATGAGCATGCACACAAGACAACACCCAAGAGTGGCACAGTCAAACGCAGGCACCACACTTCAACCCCTGCCAGGAAGGGCAAGGATCTCATGCCTCATGCCAAGAAGCCCTCAACTCCAACAGAGGCTGTCAGGGTGACACATCCACCACCACCAGTGGTCATGGGACCCACACCACCAGCTGAGGAAGTGCATCCCTCACCACCAGCCGAGGCTGCCCAGGAGGCACCTCCACCTGCCACCACAATTCAGCCCTCACCGCCAGCAGAGGCTGCGCAGGAGGCACCTCCACCTGCCACCACAGTTCAGCCCTCACCACAAGCAGAGGTTGACCAGGAGGCACCTCCACCTGCCACAACAGTTCAGCCCGCACCACCAGCAGAGGCTGCTCAGGAGACACCTTCACTTGCCACCACAGTTCAGCCTTCACCTCCAAATGACACAGTGCAGCCATCACCATCAGCGGAGGGCATGTATGCCACCCTCCAGGGACTGCTGTATGAGGGGCCCCCTTCAGGAGTAGTGGGTATGTTCCCCACCTGAAAGACTGTGGCCTTGCGCTCCCCAGCATAGAGTAATGGGCATGGAGTCCCCGTCCAGAACCAGTGGGAAAGACACTCACCTGAGAGACTGTGGCCTTGCACTCCCCAGCACACAGTAATGGGCATGGAGCCCCCTCCAGTACCAGGGGAAAGACACCCACCTGAGAGACTGTGGCCTTGTACTCCCCAGCACAGCATAATAGGCATGGAGCCCCCTCCAGAACCCGTGGGCTTGTTCCCGTATTTGGCTGAGGTGCCCCCCACCCACATCCCCCTGAGGTGCCTGCCCACTTGCAAACTGATGCCCCTGCTGAGTTCTATCCGGATGAAGTCAAGATTCGAGTTGGACCTTGGACTGTGCCCTGTGGCCATGTGGGCAATTAGCACATTGGACTGGGCAGTGGCCCTTTGGGTACATTTGTACATATCTGTTGGCTTATTTAGTAGCTGTTTCTATCAATACATTCTCATTACTCTATTCTTGTGGTCCTTTCATTATTCTGCCGTGTATTGTGTGCCATTGTTTTTCGTGTGCAGCTGGTTGTGTGTATGCTGTGTGTGTGTGTTGGGTGTGTGTCATGCGTGTGTGTGTCACTCTCGTTTTCCTCCCTCCCTCCCTTGTGTGGTAGGCGGCTGTACTCACCGTCATTGTCTTTGTCGGCGTTGGTGTTCCAGGAGGAGCATGACGTAGATGAGAATCAGGAAAACTTGAGGTTCCAAAGCAGCGTTGTTCTTCCCTGTTTCTCCAATGGTAAGTCTTTGCTCTTCTGTGATGCATTTCCCCCAGACTTTTGTTGGTACCGCCTCAGAAAACGTGGTGGATTGATGGGTCAAAATATGGTGGGCGGTACTTTGTCTTCCGTCTGGTTCTTGACTGCTGCCACCGTGGTGAGTGTTGTTTCCGCCCTGGTGGTTGGTGTAGTACAATGGCTGTCTATGGGAGGAGTCACCGCCATGGTCATAATTTTGCGGTAATTACCGCCAGCCTGTTGACGGTATTACAGCCACTTTATCACTCACCGCCAGGGTCATAATGAGGGCCTAGGTCTTTTTTGCTGCTGTTGTTTTTGCTGAGTGTGACCTTAGTTTCTGAATCCAATTTAGCCCTGTGTCAACTGTGACTTTGTTCCCTTTGAGTGCCATGGATACCAAAGTTTCCAAGCTCACTTTTGGGTGACTGTATTTGGAGGAGTTCTTTGCTGAAATCTGCATTTCTACATAACCGGGCACCAATATCGGCCCTGGGCTCCAAGTTTCCTGAAGCAGGATTATATTGTGTTCCTGGAGAAAAGACTATGCATCTGGGTCTTGCAGTATTGACTCTATTCTGTGGACATTCCATGAACAGATGTTGACAGAGAGACTCTCTACTCTTGTCCCCATTCTTTTTGATAATTTCAGGAGCGATTATAGTCTGTTGCCCTCCCAAGTCCTTTACATTTTTGCCATCTTGAGGGCTGGTGCTCTTTATAATTCTGAGAAAGTTGGCCTGGGACAATATCACCTGCATGCTTCATGACCTTTAGATTTTCTACTTCCGCTAAAGTTGTACCGGCTCTTGTTGCCCCTCTTAACACTAATTTGTTAATGGTTGCTGCAGCCCGCAGCGGTCCTGGGTAGCGAGGATGTTCTATCTTTCATAGCTCAATGCCTCAGGAATTGAAGATGTCAGAGTAAAAGAGAAGTTGATGGACTAAGCCTAATGTGGCCCACGTGGTTACTGTGACTTCTTGGTCTTTCCGTGAGGGGTAGGATTTGAATTCTGCAGAGAATAAATCTGCCAATGACACATGGGAAATTTCTCTTATTTCCCCTATCAGTTACAGAATATTACCTCTGTTGAGGGAATCAAAACCTCCCTCTGACTTATACTGGGGGATAAAGAGGAGCTTATGTGCCTCAGAAGGCATAACTGCCGGCAAGTCCTCCATTTTGCATTCTCTTTGCTGGCTCTGCAGAAAACCCTTGTGGCCTGCTTCCTGTCTATATTGAAGCGATTGATTTATCTGCGAATTTATGCTGAATGTACTCCTCTCCTTCTTTCTTTGATGCTAGTCCGAGGTCGCCATAGCGTACTCCATGTTATTAAAAATGTTGTTTCCTGTTTGGTTGCAGGACTCATTGCTTGCTGAGATACGCACAGGCACCTTTTCCACATGGGCTGATTTAGCATTTCCTGGCTTACTTGGCCCTATTGGCCTTTCTGCTTTTCCCCTCAGCGAGTTGTCCGGAGTTAGTTCTTTGTTCTTTGCTTCTCAATTCCCCACTTATGGGGGTTGAGATTCATCTTTGAGAGCTTAGACTTTGACTGATCGGCAAGGGAGAGGGACTTTCCTCTACTGTTATTACCTGCTGAACATCTAATGAGACTAATGACTTCTCAGTTTCTATACTAGGTTTTAATGAGGTTGGATATTTGCATTGTGTAAAGTATTGGCATAAATCTTTTGGGTGAGCTAGTCTTGCCTTTTTCCGTGCTTCTCTTTGCTTCTTCTTTTCCATTTTTGTTTTTGGCAGCTTGGGGCTTCGTGAGTCACTCAACTCAGTGGACATGCTTATGCTCTTGGGTTTTTCCCCCTGTGTTGTGATCTCCTTGATGCAGGACATTTGAAATGCTTCTAGGCTCTGAAAGCCTTCTTTTCGCTGTGATATTGACACCAATGGCCCCTCTAGATGGGATTCTGTAATTACTGTGTTGTGAATTGAGTTGGTGTTCAGTGGAGCTTTTTCTTCCATTTCTAGGACCTGAAACCTTTCCGTTGCATTCAGGGCCTGGGCCCTAACTTCCAGAAGTATCTTGTTAAGGATGGAGGTGGCTTTTCCCCAAAAGTGGCACAGTCACATACAGTTTGAGGTACATAATTAATCAAATCAAAACAAAATCAGCTTTATTCGATGTTTGTACATGATTATGTTTTTGGGTGCTCTGAATCAAATCATTATGAGGTTATAACTTCGAGTCTATTCCCACAATATATTTGGCTATGATGTTGAGCAAGTCCACTTAGATGTCTTGTTGGTCGGCCTGATGCTTTATAGCCGCTGACATGACATCCAGCGTCAATAAGAATACACCACTCATTGTGGCTGGTTCCTCCAATTGTGACAGTGAGTTTTCCGTGTGATCTTGAAAAGGGCTTAGGGTGATTATAGTGTTAGTTGTTTTCTCATCATCCCTTTGGTCGTGTCCGAGAAGGACTGTCAAGGTGTGCTCGACCTGTGCGTGCTAGTGTCATCAGCAAAAGAGTCTGGGGGTCATTCCGACCCTGACGGTCCAAGACCGCCAGGGCCGGGGGCCACGGAAGCACCGCCAACAGGCTGACGGTGCTTCAATGCTCATTCTGACCGCGGCGTTAAAGCCGCGGTCAGAAAAGGGAATCTGGCGGTTTCCCGCCGGATTTCCCCTGCTTGGGCTGAATCTCCATGGCGGCGCATGGAGATTCCGACCCCCTTCCCGCCATCCTGTTCCTGGCGGTTTTTACCGCCAGGAACAGGATGGCGGGAACGGGTGTCGTGGGGCCCCTAGGGGCCCCTGCACTGCCCATGCCACTGGCATGGGCAGTGCAGGGGCCCCCTAACAGGGCCCCATAAAGATTTTCACTGTCTGCTTAGCAGACAGTGAAAATCGCGACGGGTGCAACTGCACCCGTCGCACCCCTGCAACACCGCCGGCTCCATTCGGAGCCGGCTTCTGTGTTGCAGGGTCTTTCCCGCTGGGCCGACGGGTGCTCCCTTGGTGGGCGCCCGCCGGCCCAGCGGGAAAGCCAGAATGGCATCCGCGGTCTTCTGACCGCGGAGCGGCCATTTGGCGGTGACCGCATGGCGGGCGGCGACTGCCACCCGCCGCGGTCAGAATGACCGTCTCTGTGTTTAGGAGCTCAATTAAGGGCTGGTCCTGGGAGGCAACGGGGTCCAGCTGCTCTGGATCATTCCTTAGTTGTGGACTTGAGGAAAGGACCTCCCAATTTCTAAAGTTCAAGGAAAAAGTGAACTCCAAAAGATCAAAGCTGTCAATTTCTGCCTTTCTACTCCCTGATGTGAGGGGTGATTCCACTTTTTGTATGCAACTGGGTTCTGGTTGCTCAACCGGGTTTTGCACCTCTAGCAGTTTGCTATTTTGGGGCTGGAGGGGTGCATCCCCGGAAAGACTTGTTTGGGGTTTGCCCCTCGAGAAGCAGCCTTTTCCTCCTGTGGCTTCTGATGCCGGGACAGTAAAAGGTCAGCTATATTATACCCCTCTTTTTTGAGGGTAACGCCTTGATGTCGTTATCCAGCTGATCTACAAGCTGATCACCTTCATTTATCAAAACATCTTATGAATTCACCTGGGAGCTTTGCCTTGTCCTTTTGGGTAATCTTTTCTTCCCCACAAGGGTGCCCCACGGGGCTTGCTGGATCGCATGGTTCTTTCCTGCTGGTTAGATAAGTGGGAGGATCACAGGGAAGTTGGCACCTGGGAAGCCAAGGTGTCCTGCTGCTTTTGACTTCCCACTTCTTGGACCTTCTGCTTATGATGGGGTGGAAGACACTGTTGTTGATAGTGGAATGGCAAGGAAGGGATGTTTGAAGGGCCCAAGGTGGATTGTGAGCAGGTCTCACTGGGAGTTCCACAAGCCACACTGAGATCTAGCTGGGCTGCTTCTGCAGGTGCTCACTACAGTGGTTGCGCTCAACTAGCCCACCTGGTACTCCTTCACTCCCTGATTAAACACTGGTGTTGGCTGTACCCTGCAGCTACTGGCTTTACACTGCTCTGTTCTGGGGGACCCCTTCCTATGGCGTGATGTGTGATGTGTAATGCTGCTGCTGGAGCTTTGGTACTCCTTTGCCTTGCGGAGGGCGAATACAAGTTACAGGGCCCCCTAAAGATGTTGCAGTTCGTATGACACTCCTACCCCCCTAGGGCCCCTCTGGGCCGCTCAGCATAACCTGCACCCCTCCTCGGTAACCCCGCCCACCTGTTGCACTGACTCCTGAGTCACGAAGTGTGGATCATGTTTCCAAGTGCTAGAACTGCTGACAGGAGGGAGAAAGCAGGGGGGGAGGAAAGAGGAGGCAAAGGGGACATACTAGGGGAGGGTAGAAAGATATACAGCTCCTACCGGTCTCTCACCGTTTGGCACACTGTTCCTGGAAACCTTGAATCCTGGAGTCCTTTGAGACCGTGCGACTCACCCCTCCCCCCATGTGCATAGCCCGTGCAGGGGACCCCATGGTGCCTCTTCTCTTGTTCTCTACCAACCTTTTCATGGTGGTCAGACCAACAAGAAAAGGCTGGTGGAGGACAAGGTTGTAATCAGCCAGGCCGGGCTGACTTCAGCGCTGCCCTGGCAGATCACAATCAAGACCACCGTTATCCCTGAGATCCTGGCGGAGATGGTGGTCCCCTGGCCATCAGACTGCCAGGGTCGTAATGTGGCGGTTGGACCGTCACAGCCACGGCGGTCCGACCACCACTGCGAGTCTGCCGGTCTTGAAACAACCAGACTCACAATCAGGCCAAGAATGTTTTGCCTACGCCTAGTTTTCACATTTATTCCAGTCTACAAAGAACTGCCAATGGGGATTTATGCCAAAATCTTGAGCCTACTTGATGCATGCATAATAAATAGAACCATTTTCATTTCTCTAATTTTTTCCATCTTCTTATGTTTGCTATATGCTATGGCATAGATACAATGAGTGAAACTTCTTAAAGCATAGTTTTTGTGCAGGAGGAAACCTATCCCTGTACAAAAACCGTGCTGATCACAATGCAGACACCCTTGCACTATGATGCAAAAGTGTTTGTGTTGGTGCATGATAGCCCAGGGAGAGAGAACAGTGCCATATCTTAGTAGATGTACTGTTGTTCTCCTCTCTCCCATTTACGCAGCATATTATCTTTACTTTCTAACCTCAATTGCATGATACATTAGTAATCTAAACTTTAGTGTTTAAGATAATACATGTTCTTTCAAAGTATATCCTTTAGTAATACGTATTACATTTTATACATAATCAGACCGCAGTTGGTGCCAAGTGTCCATTAAAAAGACACATTTCAGGTCTCATCTGATAAATCTTGCACACTACCTCTCACAAGAGTAACTCTTTGTCAGTTTGAAGCTTCAAACGACTCCATCAATTAATGCCAATACTGGCTCCCAAACAGCCTTTACATTTGGTGACTAAAGGTTAAAAATGGGGTCTCTAGTTGGCAGAGGTATACACCCTTTTCAAAATAGGGACCACGATCCTGTTCAGGGTAAATCACACACAATCCAAATTATCCTGGGCATATCTTCTGGTAGCCTGGCACTGAGCACTCAGGCTTAACTTAGAAGGCAATATGTAAAGTATTTGTGCAATAAATCATACAGTAACGCAGTGAAAACACCACAAAAATACACCATACAGACTGGTTAAAATAAGCTAAAAACAATAAATATTGACTAAGCAAAATTCAATATATCACCTTTGCAAGATTAAAAAGAGTCCTAAATCTTAGAAATCAACAGTTGTCTCTTGGTTGCACAAAGTACCTGGTTTGAGTCAAAAACTTACATGCACTGAGACTGCAGAGGAGGAGATGTGCAGAAAAATTAGGTGTGCATCAGATTTTCCCGCGCGGCACAGACGGTGCAACATTTCTTTCCGCGCTTCAAGGGCTTTGCATGGTTTTTCGGTGTGCAGTCCTGGGTTCTATGTGCGATGCAGGGTTCTTTTTTAAGCCCAGGGACAATGCGGAGGAATCCTGGGCACGCTGGAAGAAGTCACAGGCGCTGCTATGATCTGGTAGGATGACGCATCTAATTTTCTGTCGCACGGCAGATACTGCGTCGGTTTCAACTCGGGGAATCAGCTGAATCATTCTGGTTTGGCTTTACATTTATTCATTAGGGCTGTGTGGCAAATTTTCTGTTGAAAGGAATACGCTGCATCGTGCTGCATCGTTCCGGGTCAGCGGTGCGGCGATTTCTAAGTGGCAAAACGGCTGTGCGTAGTTTCCGGCAGGCTGTGCATCAGTTTTCGGTGCACAAGGAGTTTTCTCAAGAGATGAAGTCTTTTTGGCCCTGAGACTTCAGGAAACAGGAGGCAAGCTCAATCCAAGCTCTTGGAGAGCACTTCTCAGCAAAGTCAGAGGGGAGCAGGGCAACAGCAGGGCAGCAGTCCTTTTCAGCAAAGCAGTCCAGATGAGTGCAGTTCAGGTCCAAAAGTGTCTGAGTTGGTGGGGTGAGAGACCAAGTTTATATACCCAAAGATGACGTTGAAGTGGGGAAGACTTCAAAGAGTGGTTCTGAAGTGCACAAGGTCCCCTTTCAGTACAGGTCTGTCTGCCAGAGTCCAGGTAGGGGATTATGCAGTCCATTGTGTGAGGGCAGGCAACTGGCCATTGAAATGTAAGTGTCAGGCCTTCCACCCTCCCAGCCCATGGAAGACCCATTCAGTATGCAGATGAGTGCAGGTGTGATTGAATATCCTGTGTTTGTAGTTGTCTGGGTGAAATGAAAAAGGGAGCTGTCAACCAGCCCAGCCAGACGTGGATTGGAGATAGGCTGTAAGGCACAGATGGATTTTGAGTGCAGATAAATGCTCACTTTGTAAAACTGGCATTTCTAAAATAGTAATATAAAATCCAACATCACTGATAAGCAGGATTTTGTATTACCATTCTGGTTATATTAAATATGACCTGGTTACCCTGTTCTGATCAGAATCTACCACTCAAACATTATATGAGGGTAACCCTAATGCTAGCCTATGAAAGGAGCAGGCTTCAAAGTAGTGAAAAACAAATTTAGGAGTTTTACACTACTTGGACATAAAAAACACACATGTACATGCCCTTTTACCTACATGCACCCTGCCCTATGGGTTACGTACGGCCTACCTTAGGGGTAACTTATATGTCAAAAAGGGGGGTATGAAAGGCTTGGTAAGTAGTTTTCAATGCCAAATCAAAGTGGAAGTGAAACTACACACACAGTCCTTGCAATGGCAGGCCTGAGACATGGTTAAGTGGCTATTTATGTGGGTGGCACAATCAGTGCTGCAGGCCCACTAGTAGCATTTAATTTACAGGCCCTGGACACATGTAGTGCACTGTACTACGGAATTACACGTAAATCAGATATGCCAATTGGGACTGAACCAATGTTACCATGTTTAAGGAAGAGAGTATAAGCACTTTAGCACTGGTTAGCAGTGGTAAAGTGTGCAAAGTCCTAAAACCAGCAAAAACAGTGTCAGAAAAGTGGAGGGAGGCAGGCAAAAAAGTTGGGGGGTGACCACCCTAAGGCTGTCACGACTAACATGTGCCCCCCGTGAAAGTGGGGAGAGATACCCAACCCCTTGGGAGCCCTCATCACTAAGGTAGAAGTATCTGGAGAGACAGTCAGCACTGGCGTGGTCAGTCCCTGGGCGATGCTCCACCGTAAAGTCCATCCTCTTTAGGAAAGGGACGACCTCAAGAGTTTAGGATTTTCACCCCTCATCTGCATGAGCCATCTGAGGGGCCTGTGGTCTGTCTGAACCAGGAAGTGAGTTCCAAACAGGTAGGGCCTCAGCTTCTTTAGTGCCCAGACCACAGCAAATGCTTCTCTTTCTATGGCACTGCACCTCTGTTCCCGTGTTAATAGCCTTCTGATAATAAAGGCTACTGGTTGGTCTAGGCCCTCCTCATTCAGCTGTGCTAGAACTGCCCCTGTGCCATGCTCTGAAGCCTCCGCCTGCACAATAAACTCCTTGGAGCAGGTGGGGGCCCTGAGCACAGGTGGCACGCACATGGCTTCCTTGAGAGAGTCAAAGGCTTTCTGACAAGCCTCTGTCTAATTCACCAACCGAGGTTGCTTTTTGGATATTAGTTCTGTCCAGGGGGTCACTATGGAGCCATAACCCTTGACAAACCTACCGTAGTACCCAGTGAGACCTAAAAGGGCTCTCAAATTTGTTTGAGTTCTAGGTGGTTACCAGGCCGTGATTGTCTCACTCTTGCCCTAGAGGGGCTGCACCTTGCCACCACCTACTAGGTGTCCCAAGTACACCACTGATTGTCAGGCCTGCTTATTGCAGGGCCTGGAGCACCTCTTGGAGGTGCAGAAGGTGTTCTTCCCAGCCGGAACTGTAGACAGCAATGTCGTCTAAGTAGGCAGTACAGAACACATCCTTGACAGCTAGGACTCCATTAACCAACCGTTGGAAGGCAGCGGGGACATTCTTAAATCCAAATGGCATCACTCTAGACTTTTAATGTCCCACAGGAGCAGAAAAAGCGGATCTCTCTTTAGCCCCCTCAGTCAAGTACCCTGATGTGAGATCAAAAGTGCTGAGGAATTTGGCAGCACCTAGCCTGTCTATGAGCTCATCAGCTCGGGGATGGGGTGAACATCTGTCTTTGTGACTTTGTTGCCAGGTTGAAACTCTACCATGATAGCCATTTGGTCATACCATTGTTTCATAACCTCTTGACTGGCCTTGAGGTTGCTATTGGCCTTCTTCTAGAAGCGCTGCACCTGGTTGCTGAGGGCCAGCATGTAACTGACCACATCCTGGGTGTGTTTCCTGGGAGCTTTCTCTCACCACTCTATTACTATGCTTAGGGGTCCCCTGACAGTGTACCCATTGAGAAGTTCAAAGAGGCTGAACCCCAACCCTTTTTGGGGCACCTCTCTATAAGCAAAGATAAGGCATGGCAAGAGGACACCCCACTTATGCCTCATGGCCTCAGGGAGGCCTGTAATCATGCCTTTCAAGGTCTTGTTGAATCTCTCCACAAGACCATTGGATTTAGGATGGTAAGGGGTGGTGACCCAGTAGGTCACCCCACACCCATCCCACATAGACTTCATGTACGCAGACATAAAGTTTGTACCTCTGTCAAACACAATCTCCTTTGGGAATCCTACACAGGTAAATATCCCCATGAGAGCTCTGGTCACCACCGGTGCAGTCACTGTCCTCAGAGGGATTGCTTCTGGGTTGCGGGTGGCATGGCTCACCAAAACCAGGATAAACCTGTTGCCTAAGGCAGTCTTGCGGTCCAAGGGACGAATGACGTCAATGCCTATCCTTACAAATGGGGTGTCAATGACGGGGAGTAGAATCAGGGGGGCCCTGAGCCTTTTCCCTGTCTTCCCATCAGCCTGGCAGGTTGGGCAGGACTTACAGAATGCCGCTGAAGCCACCCGCATTCAGGGCCGAATAAAAGTTGGTGACAAGCCTGGCAAAGGTCTGGTCTTGCCCCAAATGTCCCGCCAGGGGGATGTCGTGAACCAGAACCGGTAGGAAGGCTCGCTAGCACTGTGGGACCACCAGCACATGTGCTGCCCCAACCTCCAGCACCTTAGGCTCACTGTAGAGGAGATCTGTTGAAAATGGCCTTTCGTCAGGGTCACACCCAAACTTTTTGCCTTCCTCCTTCTCTTTTTCTGACCTCATTTTTGCCGAGTTTAGGACTTTAAAATTGCTAATCAGTGCTAACATGCACATGCTCTCTCCTTAAAACATGGTGACATTGGCTCATACCCAATTGGCTTATTTAATTTACTTGTAAGTCCTTAATCAAGTACAGTACATGTGCCCAGGGCCTTTAAATTAAATGCTACTAGTGGGCTGCAGCACTGGTTGTGCCACCCACAAAAGTAGCACCCTAACCATGTCTCAGGCCTGCCTCTGCGGTGCCTGTGTGTGAAGTTTTATTGCCACTTTGACTTGACATCTAAAGGTAGTTGCCAAGCTTTAATCTCCCCTTTTTCTACATATTATTCACCCATAAGGTAGGCCCTAGGTAGGTCATAGGCCAGCATTGAACTGACCACATCCTGGTGGTGTTTCCTGGGAGCTCTCTCCAACCATTCTTTTACTATGCTTAGGGGTCCCCTGACAGTGTACCCATAGAGAAGTTCAAAGGGGCTGAACCCCAAACATTTCAGGGACATCTCTCTATAAGCAAAGATAAGGCATGGCAAGAGGACGCCCCACTTAGCCTCATGGCCTCAGGGAGACCTGTAATCATGCCTTTCAAGGTCTTGTTGACTCTCTCCAATAGACCATTGGATTGAGGATGGTGAGGGGTGGAGAACCAGTACTTCACCCCACACCCATCCCACATAGACTTCATGTACGCAGACATAAAATTTGTACCTCTGTCAGACACAATCTCCTTTGGGAATCCTACACAGGTAAATATCCCCATCAGAGCTCTGGTCACAACCGGTGTAGTCACTGTCCTCAGAGGGATTGCCTCCGGGTAGCGGGTGGCATGGCCCACCAAAACCAGGATAAACCTGTTGCCTAAGGCAGTCTTGGGGTCTAAGGGACAAATGACGTCAATGCCTACCCTTTCAAAGGGGTGTTAATGACGGGGAGTGGAATCAGGGGGGCTTTGAGCCTTTTCCCTGTCTTCCCATCAGCCTGGCAGGTTGGGCAGGACCTACAGAATGCAGCTGAATCCACCCGCATTCAGGGACAATAAAAGTGGGTGACAACCCTGGCAAAGGTCTGGTCTTGCCCCAAATGTCCCGTCAGGGGGATGTCATGAACCAGACTCAGTAGGAAGGCCCGATAGCACTGGGAGACCACCAGTATATGTGCTGCCCCATCCTCCAGCACCTTAGGCTCACTGTAGAGGAGATCTGTTGGAAATGGCCTTTCTTCAGGGTCACACCCAAACTTTTTGCCTTCCTCCTTCTCTTTTTCTGACCTCATTTTTGCTGGCTTTAGGACTCTGCACACTTTACCACTGCTAATCAGTGCTAAAGTGCATATGCTCTCTCCTTAAAACATAGTGACATTGGCTCATACCCATTTGGCTTATTTAATTTACTTGTAAGTCCCTAGTCAAGTGCACTACATGTGCCCATGGCTTGTAAATTAAATGCTACCAGTGGGCTGCGGCATTGGTTGTGCCACCCACAAAAGTAGCCCCGTAACCACGTCCCAGGCCTGCCTCTGCAATGCCTGTGTGTGCAGTTTCACTGCCACTTTGACTTGGCATCTAAAAGTAGTTGCCAAGCCTTAAACTCCCCTTTTTCTACATATAAGTCACCCATAAGGTAGGTCCCAGGTAGGCCATAGGGCAGGGTGCTATGTAGGTAAAAGACAGGACATGAACATGTGTGTTCTATACGTCCAGGTAGTGTAAAACTCCTAAATTAATTTTACACTGCTGTGAGGCCTGCTCCTTTCATAGGATAGCATTATGGCAACACTCATATACTGTTTGAGTGGTAGATCCTGATCTGAAAGAAGTAGCCAGGTCATATTTAGTATGGCCAGAATGGTGATACAAAATCCTGCTTAATGATGAAGTTGGATTTTATATTACTATTTTAGAAATGCTACTTTTAAAAAGTGAGCATTTCTCTACACTTAAATCTGTCTCTGCCTTCCAATCCACGTCTGGTTAGGTTTAGTTGACAGCTCCCTTGTGCATTCACTCAGACAAACCCCAAACACAGGATACACAGTCACACTTGCACACCTCTGCATATTGAATGGGTCTTCCTGGGCTGGGAGGGTTGAGGGCCTAACACTTACATGTCAAAGGACAGTCGCCTGTCCTCACACAAAGGACTGCCACACCCCCTACTAGGACCCTGGCAGACAGGATGGAACTGAAAGTAGACTTTGTGCGCTTCTAAGCCACTCTTTGAAGTCTCCCCCTCTTCAAAGGCACATTTGGGTATTTAAGCAGGGTCTCTGACCCTACCAACCCAGACACTTCTGGACAAGATACCAATGGAGAAGAAACCCTGAACCAGAACCTGCAACCGGCAAATACGAACTGTCTGGCTGCCCAAAGGACTCCCCTAACTGATTGTCTGAGAAGGACTGCTGCCTGCTGCTCTCTGGCTGTGCTGATAAGTGCTCTCCCAGGGCTTGGATAGAGCTTGCCTACTGTTCCCTGAAGTCTCAGGACCAAAAATACTTCATTCATGCAAAATAACTCCTTTTGCTGTGAAAATCGATGCAGAGCCTGCATCGCGGTGAGAAAATCACCGCACTCCGAACCGGAACGACGCAGCCCGACTACACAAGAAGATCGACTCCGCATCAGCGTTACGACCGGAAATTCAACGAATGGGCCACTGGATCGACGCAAAGCCGAGTCAGAATGACGCTGCCTGACTTCCTGAGAGGAATAGACCAGCGTCTGCTGTGTGGTAGAAATTTCCACACATCGCCCACCGGATCGACCCAGCCACTGTGACTTTGCCCTGCAAGCGCCAGAATTCAACACATCGTCCCTGGGATGTCCAAAAACCCTGCAACCCGAAGAGGATCCACTCCATGTGCCGGAAATTGACGCACGGCCTTCCCCACGTGAAAATAAATGACAAACCCTCTGTGTGCGGGCGGAGAAATTGACACACACCTCCCCGTTTTCACGCATCTCCTCGTCTACGGTCCCATGCGGAGAATTTGAATGCAAACAAGGTACTTTGTGCTTCCAAGAGACATTTGTTGCTTTTAAAAACCTAAAGTCACTTTGGCCCTCGTTATGACCTTGGCTGGCGGCTGAAACCCCCGCTATTATCTGACCATCGGGCTGCCGCCAATGCGGCAGCACTCCCGCCGCGGTCATTTTGAGATCCCCGCTGGGCCGGCGGGCGGAAACCTGGTTTCTGCCTACCGGCCTAGCGGGGATCTCGGCCGCAACACAGGAGCCGGCTCCAAATGGAGCCGGCGGTGTTGCGTCTGTGCGACGCGTGCAGTTGCACCCTTCGCGCTTTTCACTGTCTGCATAGCAGAGAGTGAAAAACTGCACGGGGCCCTGTCAGGGGGCCCCTGCACTGCCCATGGCAGTGGCATGGGCAGTGCAGGGGCCCGCTACTCCCCGTACTGCCAGCCTTTTCCTGGCGGCTCAAACCACCAGAAAAAGGCTGGCGGTCGAGGACCCGTAATCCACTGGGCAGCGCTGCAAGCAGAGCTGCCCAGGCGATTATCACCGCCGGGGCAAATGTGGTGCTGCAACCGTTGTAATGACCTTGGAAGCACCGCCAGCCTGTTGGCGGTGCTTCCGTCACAACAGCCCTGGCGGTCTTGGACCGCCAGGGTTGTAATGACCGCCTTCGTATCATTTCTACCGTGATATTTCAATGTATACTTATTGCATCTTGATCGTTTTGACCTGCATCTTATCAGATAAATATTATATATTTTTCTAAACACTATGGTCCTCATTACAACATTGGCGGTAAAAGCCGCTTACTGCCGTGCAGAATACCACCAACAAACTGCTGCGGCTGCGGAAATCCGCCACAGCTATTATGATCCGCAGCTCGGAATCCGCCAAAATTCAGACACCCACACAAGTCCGCCACACCAAAGGTCAGTGATAAACTGGCGAAAACAAAACCTCCACCATCACGCCAACACTACAATACACCCACACTATCACGACACACGAATCCACGCGGCGGTCTTTCAACAGCGGTATTCCATTGGCGGTACACAACGCAGCGCTCAAAATACACACACTTTTACAAAACACAGCCACATTGGACAATTCAAAATACACACACCTGATACACATACACACACCACTCCCACACACCCAATACAATATAAAACACACACCCACATCACCCACAAACCCCTACGACCACAATTACCGAGAGAAGGCCAGAGAGAGACACCACAAGCAACTACCAAGCATCCACAGGCACACAATACCATCACCCACATACCTTCCACGCACCTCACACAACACACCACTAAATATCACCCCACTTATCACTACACACACCACCCCACACATCACCCACACCACCCCATGGCACGGCAAAGACACCCCAGGTTCTCTGAGGAGGAGCTCAGGGTCATGGTGGAGGAAATCATCCGGGTAGAGCCACAGCTATTCGGATCACAGGTGCAGCACACTTCCATGGCTAGGAAGATGGAGCTATCGCGCAGCATGGTGGACAGGGTTAACGCAGTGGGACAGCACCCAAGAAATCGGGATGACATCAGGAAGAGGTGGAACGACCTACGGGGGAAGGTGTGTTCCGTGGTCTCAAGACACCACCTTGCGGTTTAGCGGACTGGCGGCGGACCCCACCTCCTCCCCCACAATTAACAACATGGGAGGGGCAGGTCTTGGCGATTATGCATCCTGAGGGCCTCGCAGGAGTAGATGGAGGAATGGACTCTGGTAAGTCAAATCTTAACTATTACATCCCCCACCCTACCTGCATGCCATCACATACCCCACCCTCACCCTCACCCCCATCACTCCAACTCCTCACAAATGTCCCAACATAACAAACCACACATCCTAACACCAAGCCCTGCATGCAACCATAAAGCATGGCCATCCATTACCAAAGTATGGCCACTGCACATACCCATACACCCCCTAAACCACCATCACACAAGGTCCCACACAGAAATGCAAGCACAGGGGGACACGGTCACCCACCTATTGCACACCATGGCACACACAGATGTAATAAACATCCTCTTATACCCCTGCAGGACCCCTACTCAACGTCACCAGACAGGAGGGTCCACACATGTCCACACCACCAACAGAAGAGGCCCACAGTGATGACAGCAGCTCTGTCCAACTGGATCTAGATGACCAGCCTGGCTCATCGGGGACCTCGGGACAGTCGGTTCCCCTGACACAGTCACAGGCCACTACAGAGCATCCCCCCTCTGGAAACACCAGCACAGCACCCACCCAGTGGGCCCATACCTCTGACCCCAGGACACGTCAATCAGCAGTGTGTCCACCACTACAGGGAACCCAGGCTAACCCACCACCCCAACTAGAACAGGGACCTGGGGGCAGTGGTAGTGGGCACACGGTCCAGGGGACGGAGACCCAGGAACACAGGGGAACTAGGAGGGCTGCTGTGCGACAGGGGCAGGACAGGCCAAGGGAACCCACTCTCCACGAGGCCCTCTCCAACATCATGGGAGCGTACCACCACTCCCAGGAGACGATGGCAACGGTACTGGCCAAGTTTCAGGAGACCCAGCACCTGCAGGAGGAACAATATCTGGGCTTCAGGGAGGAACTCAGATCCCTCAATTCCACCCTGGGCACCATCGTAGGGGTGCTGAAGGAAGTACTCATCACCAGGAGGGACACTGTGGCACAACAAGGGGCCCCTAATACTAGCCTGGACGATGAACTGCCCACCACCTCTGCCAGCGCTAGTGGACAGGAGGCACCACCACAGGACCACAACACCAGCACCCCACCCCCTGCAGAGGGAGAACCACCCCGCAAACGGTCCCTGAGATCCAGGGCAAAGACAGAGAACAATGCCAAGACCCCCGCCAAGAAATGAGACCACCCTGAATTTCATCTTTCTGTCCCACTTTGTCACCCTGTCCATCCTCAAACTGCCCCAGCTCCACTTCCTATGTCCATTTGGGCAATGCATCTGTGAGACTAATAGACTGGAATCTGCCATGGACATTCCTCCATCACCCCTCACCATTTTACAACCCCCTCCAATATTGAGCACTTAAATAAACACCCTTGAAGCACTAAACAATCTGGAGTCAGTCTGTAATTTCAAAATAGTGTATTAGCAATTACAGTGGAAAAATGCTATATCAAATGTAATGTCAACATACCTATGTCACACAGCTCTAGTCCATGAGGAAACAAAGCAGATGTCACACTGTGGGACCCACATCTGTGAAATTGTAAGGGAAAGTGACAACTCAGTGACCATACACTGGGTGAAAAGGACAGACAGTAGAGAGGTAGTAGTGTTAAAGTACATGTAGTAGGCAAGTTTGTATTCTTACCTGTGTCTCACTGGAAATATTGCAGGATCACCGAGTTCCTGTTGTCGATGTCCTCTTCTTCTGCTTCCTCGTCTTCACTGTCCACAGGCTCCACAGCTGTATCAACACCGCCATCTGGACCATTCTCCTGCAGAAAAGGCACCTGTCGTCGCAAAGCTAAGTTGTGAAGCATACAGCAGGCCACGATGATCTGACATATGGAGGCACCTGAACCTGGCCTTCAGGAGGCCAAAGGTCCGCTCTATTATCTGCTGTGTTCGCCCATGAGCCTCATTGTAGCATTCCTCTGCCCTTGTCTGGGATTCCTCACTGGGGTCAGAAGCCATGACAGGTTGGGGTAACCAGAGTCACCTGCAAATGGCGAGGGACAACTGTTAGACACACACTAACCTGTAGGGATATCCCCAGACAACCATTCCCACTGACATGCTTCCAGGTGCTCACCTAATAGCCACACACGGTGCCTCTGGAGTTGCCTCATCACATAAGGGATGCTGCTATTCCGCAGGATGTAAACGTCATGCACTGAGCCAGGGAATTTGGCATTAACATGGGAGATGTACTGGTCTGCCATACACACCATCTGCACATTCATGGAATGATGACTCTTCCTGTTTCTGTAAACCTGTTCACTCCTGCGGGGGGTACCAAAGCCACATATGTCCCATCAATGGCACCTATGATGTTGGAGATATGTCCCAGGGCATAGAAGTCTCTTTTCACTGTAGCCAAATCCTCCACCTGAGGGAAAACGATGTAGCTCTGCATGTGTTTCAGCAGGGCAGACAACACTCTGGACAACACGTTGGAAAACATAGGCTGGGACATTCCAGATGCTATGGCCACTGTTGTTTGAAATGACCCACTTGCAAGGAAATGGAGCACTGACAGCACCTGCACTTGAGGGGGGATTCCTGTGGGATGGTGGATAGCTGACATCAGGTCTGGCTCCAGCTGGGCACACAGTCCCAGGACTGTGGCACGGTCAAGCCTGTAGGTGATGATCACATGTCTTTCTTCCATTGTCGACAGGTCCACCAGCGGTCTGTACACCGGAGGATGCCGCCATCTCTTCACATGCCCCAGCGGACGGTGCCTATGAAGGACAACAGCGAGTACAGAGTCAACCAACTCAGAGGTACGTACCCACAGCTTACACAGAACACAAATCATAATCCGAAATTTGGCCTGTATGAGTGTTGAGGCAAGGCCTAGGTATGTGTAACGCAGCCCCTGAAATGGCGGCTGCCTGACCTGTAAAGTGGGACAATGGGATGTGAGGTAACTGCGCTGGCATTGTACACCGTTGCGGTAGGCGGTCGAAGACCGTGGCGCAATTCTGCATTAGTTATCATTGGACCCTATGGGTCCCAGGAGCCAATGACGATGTACGCCGGCGGTGACGTTACACACCGCCGCGGACGTGACCACCATTTTCTATCTGTTCAATCACTCGATAACTGATCTTCGACAGGAGAGGACCTGCACTGCAAGTGCTGCTGTGACCTTGGTCTGGAAGAGACAATGGCTCGTGCATCTGGGGAAAGGGCCCCTGCCTTCACATCGGAGGAGTTGGAGAAACTCGTGGATGGGGTCCTCCCTCAGTACACGCTACTCTACGGTCCTCCAGACAAACAGGTAAGTACACTGGGAGCATGCTGTATGGGCTATGCCTGTGTGGATTGGGGTGGATGAAAGATGGGGGGGGGGGAGATTGAGGCATGCATGAAACGATGGTGAGTGCATGTGCCACATGGCAAGGGTAGGGATGGGGGCCAATGACTGTGATGGTGCATTTGGTAATAAATTTTCTTTTCCCTCTGTACAATTCATGTAGGTCAACGCCCACCAGAAAAAAGGTATTTGACGTGCCATCGCCAAGGACGTCCGGACCCTGGGGTCTACCACAGACAGAGCACCTACTGCCGTAAGAGATGGGAGGACATTCGCCGCTGGAGCATGAAGACGCCGGAGGACCAGCTGGGACGGCCTCCAAACGTGGGAGGGGTGCCCATAGCACCATGATCCCCCTGATGTTCAGGATCCTGGCGGTGGTGTACCCGAAATTGGATGGGTGCTTGAGGGCATCACAGCAGCCACAAGGGGGTGAGTACACTCTCTTTCTGCTGATTTTGCGCACAGTGGAGGTGTCTGGGTGAGGAAGGTGGGCTGTGGGTTTCCCTAGGCCAGGGCGAGTGTGCTAGTTAGGTCCCCTTGTTCTGGCAGACCCTGTGGCACCCCTCCCCACCTCTGTAGAGTGCCAAGTACACCTAGTCAGTCTCCTGTGTCATCCATGTGTGCAGATGTCGTCCATAGCCTTGTAGGCCATGTCCCAGGGATTGAACAGTGGAGACCAAGTGCGCGGTGTACTGCAGGGGGCTTCTGTGTCTGTCGTGTCTGCCAACAGTAGCGGTAATGCATGCACTCAACATGTCTTTCTTCTGTCGTCCCCCCCTTTTTGTGGTCTCCCTGTTCTTGTGTGCATTAGCATCATGAGGCAAAGGAGCAGTGGCACCGGAGCAGGAGGGAGCTGCATCCCACATGGCCCTGGAGGGTGAGACAACGGACTCGGAGTTCACCAGTGGGACGGAGGGTGAGGGTAGCTCCACGGTGGGGACAGGAGTTGACACCAGTGACAGGGACTCGTCCTCTGATGGGAGTTCCTTTGTGGTGGCGGCAACATCTGTCCAGGAGGGTGGGCATCACCTTTGCCCCAGGCACCTCAGCCCCTGCCCCACTCACCCCTGCTGCCCTCAATGAGGAGGCTATTGACCTCCTCAGGTCCCTCACAGTTGGGCAGTCTACCATTTTGAATGCCATCCAGGGTGAAGAAAGGCAGTTGCAACAAACAAATGCATTCCTGGAGGGCATTCATTCTGGTCAGGCGGCCCTTCAGCAAGCTTTTCAGACTCTGGCCTCAGCACTGATGGCAGCCATTGTCCCGGTCTCTAGACTCCCCCCTCCAACTTCCTCCACCCAGACCCAATCCCCTGTACCTCAGCCTATCCCAAGCACACCTTCAGACCAGCATGCACACACGTCAACACACAAGGGAAGCTCTGGCAAATATAAGCACCACACATCCCACAGGCACTCACGCAAGCATCACACATATGCAGACACACCAACATCCACTGCCTCAATTGTTTCCCCCTCCTCCTCATCTCCCTCCTCCCTCCCAGTCTCATCTACACTCACACCTGCATGCACGACATCTACAGCCACTTCTTCCATCACCAGCACACCCACCACCACACCCCGCTCATGTGCAGTCACCACCCCCACTGCCATTCACACGTCCCCTGTGTCCTCTCCCAGTGTGCCTGTGACGCCACCTCCCAAGATACACAAATGCAGGCACACACACCCAACAGCCATCCACCTCACGACAGCCTCCAGCGCATGCACCTTCACCCAAAGTCACCAAACAAACACCTCCTACAACCACAACCCTCCACTCCCAAACTCCCTCCAGCTACCCGTCCCAGTGTTCCCCAAAAACTTTTCCTGTAAAACCTTGACCTCTTTCCCTCACCTCCCCCACCCCGTCCGTCTTCTAGGGCCCGACTCTCCAGGTTCCAACCTAGCACCTCAGCCACAACATCTTCAGGACCAGTGGTGCCTGTAGTCACCGGAATCTGGATTGGACCGGCCACCAGGGCAGCCAGTGTGGCACAGAGCCACAACACGGACAGTCCCCACCTGTCAAGCATCAAAAGTTGGCCAGTGCCCGGCGGGAGAGGGGGAAGACTCCAGCCACCAAAGCCGCTCCCAGGGGTACAGGTGGGAGTATGGAGTCAGCTGCGATACCTTCCAAGGTGGGGAAGGGCCACAAGAAAGTCAGCAAGTCTGGGAAGAGCAGTATGGCGGAGGAGACCGCCATCATCCCTGCTGCCCAGGAGGCGACCGTCATCATCCCCGCTGCCCAGGAGGCCACCATCACCAGCCCTGCTGCCCAGGAGGCCACCGCCAGCACCAGCCCAGCTGCCCAGCTGCCCAGGAGGCGACCGCCATCATCCCTGCTGCCCAGGAGGCCACCGCCACCAGCCCTGCTGCCCAGGAAGCTACCGCCAGCACCAGCCCAGCTGCCCAGGAGGCCACCGCCATCATCCCCACTGCCCAGGAGGCCACTGCCACTAGCCCTGCTGCCCAGGAGGCCACCACCAGCACCAGCCAAGCTGCCCAGGAGGCCACCAGCCCTGCTGGCCAGGAGGCCAATGCCACCAACCCAGCTTCCCAAGAGGCCTCCACCAGCACCAGCCCCGCTGGGCCAGACAGGACCGCCAGCAGCTGAGTCACTGCAAAGGACCCCGCCGCCACAAGCACCGCTGAACAGGGCACCGCCGCCACAAGCACCAATGAACAGCGCACCGCTGCCACAAGCACCGCTGAACAGGGCACCGCCGCAACAAGCACTGCTGGCCCATGAACGCCAAGGACACCGACGCTACTGAGTCTGTCATGAGCAGGATGAAGCACTCTGGGCACAAAGCCCCCTCCAGAACCAGTGGAGTATCACATCCACTACCTCTGTCCTTGGCAGGATGAAGCACTCTGGGCACAAAGCCCCCTCCAGAACCAGTGGAGAAAGGCATTCCCTTGAGAGACTGTGGCTTTGCACTCCCTAGGATGGAACAGTGGGCAAACCACCCACTGTAGAGACTTGAGAGTCTGTGGCTTTGCACTCCCCAGGATTGAACAGTGGGCAAACCACCCACTGTAGAGACTTGAGAGACTGTGGCTTTGCACTCCCCAGGATGGAACAGTGGGCAACCCACCCACTGTAGAGACTTGAGAGACTGTGGCTTTGCACTCCCCAGGATGGAACAGTGGGCATGTGGCCCCCTTGTGGATTTTGCGTTGTGCACTCAACCGGCTGAGGTGCCCCACCTTTCCCTTCCCCCTGAGGTGCCTGTTTTATTGCTATCTGATGCCCCTGCAGTGTTCTCTCTGTCATGTTCGGGGATTGAGTGTGGGCCTCGCCCATACCGTGTGGGCCCAGTGTTCCACGGACTTTAATGGAGCACTACCTGGACTACTATTCTTGGTGTATATTTTGTCTATAGTGTATATATATATATATATATATATATATATATATATATATATATATATGCGTACTGGGTTTTAATATAATACAATGGTTACACTCATTTTCTTTGGTCTTTGCATTCTTCTGGGGGGGTTGCAGGGTGTAACTGTAATGTATCATGCTGTATTAGTGTGTGTGTTGTTGTGGGTGAGGGTGGGGGTGGGGGTATTGTGTATTGCTTGTGTGTGTCCCTGTTTTTTCCCTTCCCCCTCCCCTGTGTCGTAGGTGCAGTATTCACCGTGGTCTTCACCGCCGGCATTCGTGCTCCTGGTAGAGGAGCAAGAAGATAAGGGCTGGCAGGATCTGGAGCTCTGGTTCCATGGCGTCCTGATTCCTCGTGGGGTGTGTAGAGGTGAGCGTTTTCCCTTCGAAGTCCTGTTTCTGTGTGTTTTTGTTTGCGGCGAATCTGCCCCGGAAAAGGTGGCGGATTGGTAGGTTGTGATACTGTGGGCGGTACCTTGCCCTCCTCCTGTCTGTTGGCGGTGACCGCCTAGCTGTTTGTTTGTACCGCCGTGGCGGTCTGAGTGTTAAAGTGGCTGTCTTTGTTGGCGGTTTCCGCCACGGTCGTGATTCCATTTTTTTACCGCCGGCCTGTTTGCGGTTTTACCGCCGCTTTAACACTGACCGCCAAGGTTGTAATGACCACCTATGTGGTGTAGTTTTGTGGTGTTCTACTATGTTATTGCATGATTTATTGCACAAATACTTTACATATTGCCTTTTAAGTTAAGCCTGACTGCTCAGTGCCAAGATATCAGAGGGTGGGCACAGGATAATTTGGACGGTGTGTGACTTACCCTGACTAGAGTGAGAGTCCTTGCTTGGACAAGGTGTAACCTGACTGCTAACCAAAGACCCCATTTCTAACAAGATCATTCTCCCAAAATATATGGTGATCGCCAGATGCTTCACCTGCTGCTTGGGCTGAGGACTGTTGCCTCAGACCCTGAAGAGTGGGGCATTCCTTCTGCAGCTAGCAGAATTCCTCCCTGGTTGGCCCACCCTCAATTTGTCAGCCAGCAAGCTCAGGTAGGTTACCCAGGGCAGTAATTTCCTCCCCACTTGGCTCAGGGGCTTCCTCCTCAGGGACCCCGTCAACCACCAAGGGAACTTCTTGGCCAGGTTTCCCGCGCTCTTTGGCCCTCTCCTTAGCAGCTAACTGTGCCATTGATCAATGCTCCAGATGCCCTAGACTTGAGGTCCAGCTCCTTTAGACTCAGTCCATGAGCCAGAAGTTGTTTATTTTCAGTCCAGGCACTTTCAGCCTCAGATTGTTTGGCTGCGTTCTCAGCCTCTCTTTCTGCTCTCCTCTTCGCTGCCTCTCTCTGAGCCTGTTTGGCTGCTCTCTCAGCCTCTCTTTCTCCTTTCCTCTCCTCTGCCTCCATGTTTAATGTGGCCAGCTGCAATTGAAACTCTCTCTCCTCCCTCCTTTCCTCTGTGGTCAGGCCGTGGTCAGGCCGTGACATGAGACACTGCTCTTCAGTTTAGCAGGGGGCACAGATCCAGTGGTGTCAGCCCCTACTGCTGGTGGCAAATAATCTGGAGAGCCATCCACTACAACATTCTCTTGTGAACGGGCTTCTGCCCAGGCACTCAGTGCCTTATGGTACTCCTACTTCTTGGAGGTGCCCCAGGTAGGTACTCCCATCCCCTTGCGAACCCTTTCAGCTGGCTGACAGTGTATGTCTTCAGCTCGGCTAGGTCAAACTCTCCAGCTCCTCCTTGAGACCTAGCCAGAGACATGCTGTTTAGGATTAGATTAAAATGTCAAGCAGAAAAAAGTTGCAGCAAAAAGAGAAAATATCAAATTGACCTTTAACTGTGGGTAGGTACTGTACACGTAGCTATTGTATGTCACTGCACAAACATAAGTTCTGTCCTCACCACTGATCACCACTGTTAGAAATTAGGTGTCTAGTTGGCAGAAGTATGCACCCTTGTCCAAATAGGGACCACAATCCTAGTCAGGGTAAGTCACACACAATCCAAATTATCCTGGGCCTACCCTCTGGTAGCTTGGCACTGAGAAGTCAAGTTTAACTGAGAAGGCAATCTGTAAAGTATTTGTGCAATAAATCAAAATGATAAAGTTTAAATAAGCACAATTCGAAATATCACTTTTGCAAGATTAAAAAGAGTCTTAAATCTTAGAAATCAACCGTTGTCTCTTAGTTGCACAAAGTACCTGGTTTGCGTAAAAAAATTACATGCACGGAGACCGCAGAGGAGGAGATGCGTGGAAAAATAAGGTGTGCGTTGGATTTTCTAGCACAGACGATGCGTCGTTTCTTTCCACATTGCAAGGGCTTTGCGTAATTTCTCGGCGTGCAATCTTGGGTTCTCACTGCAATGTGGGGTTCTTTTTGATGTCCAGGGATGATGCAGGCAAATCCTGGGCATGCTGGAAGAAGTCATAGGTGTTGCGTCGATCTGGTAGGGCAATGCATAAAATTTTCTGTTGCATATCAGGCGCTGCATCAGTTTCCACTCTGGGAATTGGCTGTGTTGTTCCGGTTTGGCTGTGCGCTGATCCGGTCTGGCTGTGCGTTGAATTTTCTGTCTCAAGGCAGTCTCTGTGTCGAATCTTCACTCAGGAAGTCAGGCTGCGTCCTTCCGGGTCGGCTGTGTGGTGATTTCTTGGTCGCCAAATGGCTGTGCATTTTTTCCGGCAGGCTGTGCGTCGCACAAGGAGTTTCCTCAAGAGGTGAAGTATTTTTGGCCCTGAGACTTCAGGAAACAGGAGGCAAGCTCAATCCAAGCCCTTGGAGACCACTTCTAAGCAAAGTCAGAGGGCAGCAGGGCAACAGCAGGGCAGCAGTCATTATCAGCAAAGCAGTCTAGATGAGTGCAGCTCAGGTCCAGAAGTGTCTGAGTTGGTGGGGTCAGAGACCCAGTTTATATACCCAAAGGTGCCTTTGAAGTTGGGGAGACTTCAAAGAGTGGTTTTGAAGTGCACAAGGTCCCCTTTCATTACAGGTCTGTCTGCCGGGGTCCCAGTAGGGGGTTAGGCAGTCCATTGTGTGAGGGCAGGCCACTAACCTTTGAAATGTAAGTGTCAGGCCCTCCACCTTCCCAGCCCAGGCAGACCCATTCAGTATGCAGATGAGTCCAGGTGTGACTAACTATCCTGTGTTTGTGGTTGTCTGGGTGAAATACACAAGGGAGCTGCCAACCAGCCCAGCCAGACCTGGACTGGAGACCGGCTGAAAGGCACTGTTGGATTTTAAGTGCAGAGAAATACTTACTTTCTAATAGTGGCATTTCTGAAATAGTAATATAAAACCCAACTTCACCAATAATCAGGATTTTGTATTACCATTCAGGGTATACTAAATATGACCAGGTTACCTGGGGGTAGCCCTAATGTTAGCCTATGAAAGGATCAGGCCTCACAGTGGTGGAAAACAAATTTAGTACATGTCCTGCCTTTACCTATATAGCACCTGCCCTATGGGCTACCTAGGGCCTACCTTAGGGGTGACTTATGTGTACAAAAAGGGAAGTTTAAGGCTTGGCAAATACTTTTAAATGCCAAGTTGAAGTGGACGTGAAACTACACACACAGGCCTTGTAATGGCAGGCCTGAGACATGGTTAAGGGGCTACTTATGTGGGTGGCACAATCAGTGCTGAAGGCCCACTAGTAGCATTTAATTTACGGGCCCTGTGCACATGTAGTGCACTGTACTGGTGACTTAAACTTGAATCAAATATGCAAATTGGGACTGAACCAATGTTAACATGTTTAAGGGAGAGAGCATATGCACTTTAGCACTGATTAGCAGAGTCCTATAACCAGCAAAAACAGTGTCAGAAAAGTGGAGGGAGGCAGGCAAAACGTTGGGGGGTGACCACCGTATGGCTGTCAGGTCTAACACTAACCAATTGCACACATTTGCATTTCTTTCAAGTAGCAGGCACCTTGGTGAGAAGGTCTCTCTCTTCTTTGGCTCTCTGTTCCTCCATTGGCTTCACAGCACAGGAGACATGCCCCCTTTTTCACTTTTAGCAAGAGTCACCTCAAGCCCCGCATAAACTGTTTAAGGATGGTATTGTCTAGAGGAGCAAGACTTCCCCAGGTTCTGTACGAAGCTCAGCAAGACCCACCTCCAGGCACCTCCAAAATCTAGATGCTGTTATAGCGCAGATGTTTGGAGTGGCCTGGCGATGGGAAATGTTTGGGATGGGGGTTAGTGGGGAAGGAGACCTGCAAAGAAATATAGCATTCCCAAATTATATATGTATATATATATATAGCTCTATCTATCTATCTATCTATCTATCTATCTATCTATCTATCTATCTATCTATCTCTCTCTCTCTCTCTATATATATATATATATATATATATATATATGTATATATATATATGTATATATCCTGCAAAGGGATCTCTTGCTTCCATTCACCAAATTCTGGTTTAACTGACAATGCTTGTGTCGAGTCGATCAAATACCAAAACAACTCGTAATCCAACCTATGGGTCTATTGCCCATTCCGCAATGTTGTCATAATTTCCAGGTGACCTAAAACATGAGCATTCACACATACATAAATTCCACAGTCATACTAAGAAACCAAAAGATTCTCAAAACAACTCACACCAAACGAAAATGTTCGATTGCCAAACAACTTAAGCAGTGATGCATTGCTGAATATTAAATGCTCACTTTGGAATAGCCTAAAAGCACCAAATCGAAAGAGCCTCAGAAATGTCTTGCTCTAATCAAAGTGCAACAATGCACTATGCTGCCAAAGATAAATCACCTTACCGTACAGAACATGGCCTGTACTGATTTTTGCACTGGAGGGAAGAAAACTTTGTTTTGCAAAAACCGGCTCCGAAGAACAGAAAAGAAACGCCCTGGAAATCGGGAGTTGAATATTATCGTAGTCGCAATAAAAGGAAGAATGAAGAGGGTAAGTTCTTCCAGTGCTGGTGTCTCTCAGAGGAGACAGGAAATCAGCTGACCTTCAGGAAGAAGCCGTAAAGAATAGTGAGCATCGGTTGTTGGGCAGGGCCGGTCTTATACTGGCAGCCACACCCAAGATGGTGGTCGGGTAGCTTGCTGGGAAATGCAGTCTCTTAGCGACTACTATGAAAACGACAGGAGGAAATGCAACACAACCAAGCAAACATCGATGTATTTAGCAGGCCTCGCTCTTAAACATAAATATCTTGCAATATAGTATGCAATAAACACCACATGGATAATAAAGCACATTATACTTCAGAAAGAAAATGCAATATAGTATGCAATAAACACCACATATATTCCAAAGTACATTAGTGAGAAAAGGAGCAACAAGACCACCAGTTGGCAGAACAAGCTCCTTCATGGGCCGTCCCACGTAATGTTGTACCACACAATGGCAATACTGATAGTGCAGTTAACGTGGCTGGGGCAGGTCCTAGATCGCGCACCACCCGTGCTCTGACAGATATGGCTTTTTCCTAACAAAAAAAGTATGGGAACTATTTTTGTTATGTTATGAAACCATGGGCATGTGGGTCCATATAGATCCTGCCTGCTTCCACCACTTTTCACATAGAGATTTTCCTTCCTAGCATTAAGGCCCATATCACCCCTAATGAGCAGGGCCCAAACAAAATGGTGCAAGATGTGTTTTTTTCCCTCCCTTTTTAGGTCAAACGTAAGCATAAAGCATCTTGTACACTTTGAATATACTTACTTTTGTGGGCTGAGAGCCATTTCATTTGTTCGTCTCTGTGTCATTTAAAAATCCTGGGAAACATCACTTGCATCACGGTGAATGCGACAAAATGCATTTACCATGATGCGTTTCCAACTGGTATACGTTTACCACACATGGCTTTACCACGCTTGCCTTTACCACAAATATACCTTTACCACACATGCTTTTACAACAAATTTCATTGTAGAGGCATGAATGGTAAAGGTATATGTGTGGTAAAGGTTTTAAAGGTAAGTACAGGTTAGTATTAAGTGGGTTGAATGATATATATATATTTGTCCAGTAGAAGGCGTTCTGCCGAAACGCGTTGACATCTTATCTCAGGACTCTGTGTTACCCTTATAAGAAATAAATTCAATGAACTGAATTTGAGCTTGCTGGATATAATTCTGTTTCAATAATTGGGATCTGACTAACGGGATCGGTGCAGCCGTCAGGTGGCCATCGGTCCATCTGTTGAAGATTAAGATATATATATATATATTCAAACAAAGTTTTACTGTCACACAGAGTCTTCCTCCCAACGCGTTTCAGACGTAGCCTTGTTCACCGTGAAATGCGTTGGGAGGAAGATTCTGTGTGACAGTAAAACTTTTATACAATTGACTGGAAGTGTCCTGACCTTTCTTGTGGTTACAAGACATTTTTGAATTATTTAATGGAAATTCCCGAATTCATGGTCAGGCAGCCATAATCTTGAGCCTCAGTATTTCGGGACTTTTTGGGCTATATATATATATATATATATATATATATATATATATATATATACACACACATATATATATATATGTATATGGGTGTTTTTAGGTTTTAGGGTGGGTATGGGTTTTGGGGTGGTAAGGGTATTTTTAGATTTTAGGGTGGGTATGGATTTTGGGGTGGTAAGGGCACTTTTGGGTTTTGGGGTAGGTAAGGGTTTTGGGGTGGTAAGGGCATTTTTAGGTTTTAGGGTGGGTTTGGGTTTTGAAGTGGTAAGGGAATTTTTAGGTTTTAGGGTGGGTATGGGGTTTGGAGTGATAAGGGGTGTTTAAGTTTTAGGGTGGGTATGGTTTTTGGGGTGGTAAGGGCATTTTGGGGTTTTAGGGTGGGTATGGATTTTGGGTTGGTAAGAGGTGTTTAGTTTTTAAGGTGGGTATGGGTTTTGGGGTGGTAAGGGCATTTTTAGGTTTTAGGGTATGCATGGGTTTTGGGGTGGTAAGGTTATTTTTAGGTTTTAGGGAGGGTATGGCTTTTGGGGTGGTAAGGGCATTTTTAGATATTAGGGTGGGTATGGGTTTTGGAGTGGTAAGGGCATTTTTAGGTTTTAGGGTGGGTTTGGGTTTTGGGGTGGTAAGAGTTTTTTATGTTTTAGGGTGAGGATGGGGTTTGGTGTGGTAAGCAATGTTTAGGTTTTAGGGTGGCTAAGGGTTTTGGGGTGATAAGGGCATTTTTAGGTTTTGGGGTGGTAAGGGGTGTTTAGTTTTTAGAGTGTTGTATGGGGTTTTGGGTGGTAAGGGGTGTTTAGGCTTTAGGGTGGGTATAGGTCTTGGGGTGGTAAGTTACTTTTTAGCTTTTTAGGGTAGGTAGGGTTTTTGGGTGGAAAGGTGTGTTTGTGTGTATATATATATATATATATATATATATATATATATATATATATATATATATATATATATATAATGTATGTTATACTTACCTCTAGTTTTTACCATGCATATGCCTTTACCTAGTATGCCTTTACTACAAACTTTTCATGGGAAAGACATTCGTCCTAAAAGCATATGCATTGTAAAAACATTTCGTGGTAAGTGCATGCGTGGTAATGACCATGCATTGTACTTGCCGCATTGTAAAGGCATGCGTTGTAAGTGCATGCATTTTTCCATCATACAACCAAAAATCCTGCTCGCTAGTATTCAAACCTCTTTGTCCCTCCTTTTTAGGGTGGAGCGCAAAGCACTCCATCCCTGGTGTTATCTCTATGTGGGCTTGTAACCACGCCCATGTTGAGCACATCAGTTTGGGTGATTCGTGCCTATGTCAAGCCTTTTCTGTTGTTTAGCCCACCTCGAGCGCACCGGTAAACTACTGAAAACATACGAGGCCCTGTGTTTTCAGTATGGTTCTGCACTTTATTTCTCTTTATTTCGTAGGTAGTGTGATCTTGCTGGGCAGTAATAGAGTGCTTTGCATGACATCGACCCTGTTACATGGATAATTGCACTTTTGCCAGCAACATGTAAAATTGCACTTTTGCTGATACATTTCACTACAAGCGAAGTTCTGTTTCCTTATGTGTGTTTGAATTGCGCTCAGGGTGGCCATCGGCTCGCATATTTGAAACTGTTTTACTTTTCAGTTTATGTGGCAAGAAAAATCTGGTTAGGAGTTTACAAAGCTAATAGCTTTAACTTGAGTAAACGTGAGACCCATTGCATTGCAAATGCTTGTTCTCTTTGGAAGCAGGGACTAATTACTGTATAATTATGTTTTGTCATGTTTATCTGTTTTTTGGGGGACTTTTGTTTCTTTGGTTTCCTACTCCTGAGAGTCAATGTGCTTACAATGGTGAGCTCAGGGCACTGTGTACATACCCTACTGCTTTGCTCATAATGCATAAAATGCACTCCCCCCTGCAGTATTCTTGCTTGCCCCAACACCCAATCACCCTCCTCCCACTGTCTCTTGTTGACTCCTGTGCCACCGTGGCCCCTTGCCCCTTTGTTTTCTTTTGCTTCAATGTATCACGCTCATGGTGATATATTGTTTTCCACTTTCTTGTTTTTGGGCATCCTGATGTTTCTTTGCAATGTCAGTGGGGTCTATTTTTTTTCCCAGTTTTATCTAGTGCAAACTCAAAACAAAGGAATTGGAGCACTTTTTCTTGCAGTTTTATATGGCACCAACTCGATACATAGGTATTTTAGCGCTTTACGTCAGCACCAGTTACATTACACAAGAACATATTTATTTTGGGCAGCAAGGGGAGATTAAGGTGGTCATTACAACCCTGGCGGACGGTGTTAAAGCGGCGGTAAAAGAATTGGAATTATGAATGTGGCAGAAACCGCCAACAAAGACAGCCATTTTAACACTCCGACCGCCACGGCGGTACAGACAAACAGCTTGGCGGTCACCGCCAACAGACAGGCGGAAGACAAAGTACCGCCCACAGTATCACAACCTACTAATCTGCCACCTTTTCCGGGGCGGATTCACCACAGACAAAAACACGGGGGAAACAGGACTTCGAAGGGAAAACGCTCACCTCTACACACCCCACGAGGAATCCAGACGCCATGGAACCAGAGCTGCACATCCTGCCAGCCCTCATCTTCTTGCTCCTCTACCAGGAGTACAAACGCCGGTGGCGAAGACCACGGTGAGAACTGCACCTACCACACAGGGGAGGGGGGAGGGTAAAAACAGGGACACACACATGCAACACCCCCACCCCCACCGTCACCCACTAAAACACACACACTAATTCATATTTATACATTATAGTTACACCCCCCAACCCCTCCGGAAGAATGCAAAGATAAAAGGAAATGAGTGTAACCATTGTAATGTATTAAAATCAAGTATGCAAAAATATATATATACACCATAAACAAAATATACACCAAGCTTAGTAGTCCAGGTAGTGCTCCAATGAAGTCAGTGGAACACTGGGCCCACACGGTATGGTCGAGGCCCACACAAGATCCCCGACCATGACGGAGAGAACACTACAGGGGTATCAGAGAGCAAGAAAAGGGGGGGCACCTCAGCCGGTTGAGTGCACAGCGCCAAATCCACGAGGGGGCCACATGCCCACTGTTCAATCCTGGGGTGTGCAAAGCCACAGTCTCTCAAGTCTCTACAGTGGGTGGTTTGCCCACTGTTCCATCCTGGGGAGTGCAAAGCCACAGTCTCACAAGTCTCTACAGTGGGTGGTTTGCCCACTGCTTCATCCTGGGGAGTGTAAAGCCACAGTCTCTCAAGTCTCTGCATTGGGTGGTTTGCCCACTGTTCCATCCTGGGGAGTGCAAAGGCACAGTCTCTCAAGTCTCTACAGTGGGTGGATTGCCCACTGTTCCATCCTAGGAAGTGCAAAGCCACAGTCTCTACAGTCTCTACAGTGGGTGGTTTGCCCACTACTTTATCCTCTGGAGTGCAAAGCCACAGTCTCTCAAGTCTCTACAGTGGGTGGTTTGCCCACTGTTCCATCCTGGGGAGTGCAAAGCCACAGTCTCTCAAGTCTCTACAGTGGGTTGTTTGCCCACTGTTCTATCCTGGGGAGTGCAAAGCAACAGTCTCTCAAGTAGATGCCTTTCTCTACTGTTTCTGGAGGGGGCCTTGTGCCCAGAGTGCTTCATCCTGCTAAGGACAGAGGTAGTGGATGTATCTCTCCACTGGTTCTGGAGGGGGCCTTGTGCCCAGAGTGATTCATCCTGCCAAGGACAGAGGTAGTGGATGCCTTTCTCCACTGGTTCTGGAGGGGGCCTTGTGCACAGAGTGATTCATCCTGCTAAGGACAGAGGTAGTGGATGTATCTCTCCACTGGTTCTGGATGGGGCCTTGTGCCCAGAGTGCTTCATCCTGCTAAGGACAGAGGTAGCCTTGTGCACAGAGTGCTTCATCCTGCTAAGGACAGAGGTAGTGGATGTGTCTCTCCACTGGTTCTGGAGGGGGCTCTGTGCCCAGAGTGCTTCATCCTGCTCGTGACGGACTCAGTAGCATCAGTGCCCTTGCCGCTCATGGGCCAGCGGTGCTTGTGGCGGCAGTGCCCTGTTCAGCGGTGCTTGTAGCGGCCTTGCCCTGTTCAGCGGTGCTTGTAGTGGCGGTGCCCTGTTCAGCGGTGCTTGAGGCGGCTGTGCCCTGTTCAGCGGTGCTTGAGGCGGCGGTGCCCTGTTCAGCGGTGCTTGAGGCTGCGGGCTCCTTTGCAGGGTGGTCCTCTCTGTCCCAGCGGGGCTTGTGCCGGCGGTCCTCTCTGTCCCAGCGGGGATGATGGCGGTGGCCTCCTGGGCAGCGGGGATGATGGCTGTGGCCTCCTGGGCAGCGTGGGTGATGGCGGTGGCCTCCTGGGCAGTGGGGATGATGGCAGTGGCCTCCTGGGTAGCGGGGATGATGGTGGTCTCCTCCACCGTGCTGCTCTTCCCAGACTTTCCTGGTTTCTTGTGGCCCTTCCCCACCTTGGAAGGTGTTGCAGCTGACTCAACACTCCCTCTCCCTAGGAGACGGACGGGGTGGGGGAGGTGTGGGAAAGAGGTCAAGGTTGAACAGGAAATGTTTTTTGGAGACAATGGGATGGGTAGCTGGAGGGGGTTTGGGAGTGGAGGAAGAGGTTGTGGTTGTAGGAGGTGTTCGTTTGGTGACTTTGGGTGAAGGTGCATGTGCTGGAGGCTTTCATGAGGTGGATGGCTGTTGGGTGGGTGTGTGCCTGCGTTTGTGTATCTTGGGAGGTGGCGTCACAGACACACTGGGAGAGGACACAGGGGATGTGTGAATGGTAGTGGGGGTGGTGACTGCACGTGAGCGGGGTGTGGTGGTGGGTGTGCTGGTGATGGCAGTAGTGGCTGTAGATGTAGTGCATGCAGGTGTGAGTGTAGATGAGACTGGGAGGGAGGAGGGAGACGAGGAGGAGGGGGACACAGTGGAGGCAGTGGATGTTGGTCTGTCCGCATGTGTGTGATGCTTGCGTGAGTGCCTATGGGATGTGTGGTGCTTATGTTTGCCAGAGCGTCCCTTGTGTGTTGAGGTGTGTGCATGCTGGTCTGAAGGTGTGCTTGGGATAGGCTGGGGTACAGGGGATTGGGTCTGGGTGGAGGACGTTGGAGGGGGAGGCTAGAGACAGGGGCAATGGCTGCCATCAGTGCTGAGGCCAGAGTCTGAAAAGCTCGCTGAAGGGCCACCTGACCAGAATGAATGCCCTCCAGGAATGCATTTGTTTGTTGCAACTGCTTTTCTACACCCTGGATGGCATTCAAAATGGTAGACTGCCCAACAGTGAGGGACCTGAGGAGGTCAATGGCCTCCTCACTGAGGGCAGCAGGGGTGACTGGGGTAGGGGCTGAGGTGCCTGGGGCGAAGGTGATGCCCACCCTCCTGGGTGAGCGGGCACGAGACAAAGGCTGAGGGGCTGCTGGGAGGGGGGTGCTGGAAGGGGGGGTGGTGGCTGTACCTGTAGATGCGGGGGGCACAGATGTTGCCGCCACCACAAGGGAGCTCCCATTAGAGGACGAGTCTGTGTTGCTGGTATCAGCTCCTGTCCCCGCCGTGGAGCTCCCCTCGCCCTCCGTCCCACTGGTGAACTCCGAGTCCATAGTGTCACCCTCCATGGCCATGTGGGATGCAGCTCCCTCGTGCTCCGGTGCCACTGTTCCTCCGCCTGATGATGCTAATGCACACAAGAACAGGGAGACCACAAAAAGGGGGGGACGACAGAAGAAAGGCATGTTCAGTGCATGCATTACCGCTACGGTTAGCGGACACGACAGACACAGAAGCCCCCTGCACTACGCCGCGTTCTTGGGCTCCACTGTTCAATCCCTGAGAAATGGCCTACTAGGCTGTGGACGACATCTGCACACATGGATGACACAGGTGTACTTGGCACTCTACAGAGGTGGAGTGGGGTGCCACATGGCCTGCCTTACGGAGGGACCTTGCCTACTAAACTCGCCCTGGCCTAGGGAAACCCACAGCCCACCTCCCCCACCCAGACCCCTCCACTGTGCGCAAAATCAGCAGGATGAGAGTGTACTCACCCCCTTGTGGCTGCTGTGATGCCCTCAAGCGCCCATCCAACTCCAGGTACGCCACCGCCAGGATCCTGAACATCAGGGGGGTCATGGTGCAACGGGCACCCCTCCCACGTTGGGAGGCCATCCCCAGCTGAGCCTCCGCTGTCTTCTTGCTCCAGCGGCGAATGTCCTCCCATCTTTTCCGGCAGTGGGTGCTCCGTCTGTGGAAGACCCCCAGGGTCCGGATGTCCTCGGCGATGGCACGCCAAATATCTTTTTTCTGGTGGGCGCTGACCTACATGAATTGTACAGGGGGAAGAGAAACCTATTACCAACTGCACCGTCAGTCATTGGCCCCCATCTCTACCCTTGCCATGTGGCACATGCACTCACTTTCATTTCATGCACGCCGCAATCTCCCCCCCTTCATACATCCACCCCACTCGACACAGGCATAGCCCATACAGCATGCTCCCAGTGTACTTACCTGTTTGTCTGGAGGACCGTAGAGTAGCGTGTACTGGGGGAGGACCCCGTCCACAAGTTTCTCCAACTCCTCTGATGTGAAGGCAGGCGCCCTTTCCCCAGACACTCGAGCCATTGTCTCTTCCAGACCGAGGTAACAGCCGCACTTGCAGTGTAGGTCCTCTCCTGTCAAAGATCAGGTATCGAGTGATTGAACAGATAGAAAATGGCGGTCACGTCCACGGCGGTGCGTACCGTCACCGCTGGCGTACATCGTCATTGGCTCCTGGGACCCATAGGGTCCAATGTTAACCAATGCAGCATTGCGCTGCGGTCTTCGACGGCCTACTGCGACGGTGTACAACGCCAGCGCAGTTACCTCACATCCCATTGTCCCACTTTAGAGGTCAGGCAGCCGCCATTTCAGGGGCCCACATGGCTTCATTTTTAACTGCATCACACATACCTAGGCCTAGACTCAACACACATACAGGCCACTTTTCAAATTATGATTTGTGTTCTGTGTAAGTTGTGGGTACGTACCTCTGAGTTGGTTGACTCTGTGCTCGCTGTTGTCCTTCATAGTCACTGTCCGCTGGGACATGTGAGGAGATGGCAGCATCCTCCGGTGTACAGACCGCTGGTGGACCTGTCGACAATGGAGGAAAGACATGTGATCATCACATACAGGCTTGACCGTGCCACAATCCAGGAACTGTGTACCCAGCTGGAGCCAGACCTGATGTCAGCTATCTGCCATCCCACAGGAAACCCCCCTCAAGTGCAGGTGCTGTCAGTGCTCCATTTCCTTGCAAGTGGGTCATTTCAAACAACAGTGGCCATTGCATCAGGGATGTCCCAGCCTATTTTTTCCAACGTGTTGTCCAGAGTGTTGTCTGCCCTTCTGAAACACATGCGGAGCTACATCGTTTTCCCTCAGGTTGAGGATTTGCCTACAGTGAAAGGTGATTTCTATGCCCTGGGACATATCCCCAACATCATAGGTGCCATTGATGGGACCCATGTGGCTTTGGTACCCCCCCGCAGGAGTGAACAGGTGTACAGAAACCGGAAGAGTTATCATTCGATGAATGTACAGATGGTATGTTTGGCAGACCAGTACATCTCCCATGTTAATGCCAAGTTCCCTGGCTCAGTGCATGATGCCTGCATCCTGTGGAATAGCAGCATCCCTTATGTGATGGGTCAACTCCAGAGGCACCGTGTGTGGCTATTAGGTGAGCACCTGGAAGCAAGACAGTGGGAATGGTTGTCTGGGTCTGGGGTTATCCCTACAGGTTGGTGTGTGTCTAACAGTTGTCCCTCACCATTTGCAGGTGACTCTGGTTACCCCAACCTGTCATGGCTACTGACCCCATTGAGGAATCCCAGGACAAGGGCAGAGGAACGCTACAATGAGGCCCATGGGCGAACACGGCGGATTATCGAGCGGACCTTCGGCCTCCTGAAGGCCAGGTTCAGGTGCCTCCATATGACAGGTGGATCCCTATTCTACTCACCAAAGAAGGTGTGCCAGATAATCGTGGCCTGCTGTATGCTTCACAACTTAGCTTTGCGATGACAGGTGCCTTTTTTGCAGGAGGATGGTCCAGATAGCGGTGTTGTTGCAGCTGTGGAGCCTGTGGACAGTGAAGATGAGGAAGCAGAAGAAGAGGACATGGACAACAGGGACTCAGTGATCCTGCAATATTTCCAGTGAGACACAGGTAAGAATACAAACCTGCCTACTACATGTACTTTAACACTACTACCTCTCTACTGTCTGTCGTTTTCACCCAGTGTATGGTCACTGAGTTGTCACTTTCCCTTACGATTTCACAGATGTGGGTCCCGCAGTGTGACATCTGCTTTGATTCCTCATGGACTAGAGCTGTGTGACATAGGTATGTTGACATTACAATTGAAAAAGCTTTTTGCCACAGTAATTGCTAATAAACTATTCCGAAATCACAGACTGACTCCAGATTGTTTTGTGCTTCAAGGGTATTTATTTAAGTGCTCAATATTGGAGGGGGTTGCAAAATGGTGAGGGGTGATGGTGGAGGAATGTCCATGGCAGAGTCCAGTCTATTAGTCTCACAGGTGCATTGCCCAAATGGGCATAGGAAGTGGAGCTGGGGCAGTTTAAGGATGGACAGGGTGACAAAGTTGGACAGAAGGATGACATTCAGGGTGGTCATCGTCTCCTGGGAGTAGTGGTAGGCTCCCATGATGTTGGAGAGGGCCTCTTGGAGAGTGGGTTCCCTTGGCCTGTCCTCCCCCTGTCGCACAGCAGCCCTCCCAGTTCCCCTGTGTTCCTGGACCTCCGTCCCCTGGACCGTGTGCCCACTGCCACTGCCCCCAGGTCCCTGTTGTTGTTGGGGTGGTGGGTTAGCCTGGGTTCCCTGTAGTGGTGGACACACTGCTGATTGACGTGTCCTGGTGACAGAGGTATGGGCCCGCTGGGTGGGTGCTGTGCTGGTGTTTCCAGAGGGGGGAAGCTCTGTAGTGGCCTGTGACTGTGTGATGGGAACCGACTGTCCCGAGGTCCCGAATGGGCCGGGCTGGTCATCTAGATCCATTTGGACAGAGCAGACACTGTGGGCCTCTTCTGTTAGGGGTGTTGACATGTGTGGACCCTCCTATCCGGTGACGTTGGGTAGGGGTCCTGCAGGGGTATAAAAGGATGTTTTTTACATCTGTGTGTTCCATGGTGTGCAATGTGTGGGTGACCGTGTACCCCAGTGCTTGCATTCCTGTGTGGGACCTTGTGTGATGATGGTTTAGGGTGGTGTATGGGTTTGTGCAGTGGGCATGCTTTGGTGATGGGTGTCCATGCTTTGGTGTTGCATACAGGGCTTGGTGTTGGGATGTGTGGTTTGTGATGTTGGGACATTTGTGAGGAGTTGGAGTGATGGGGTGAGGGTGAGGGTGGGGGTATGTGATGGCATGCAGTTAGGGTGGGGGATGTAATAGTTAAGATTTGACTTACCAGAGTCCATTCCTCCATCTACTCCTGCGAGGCCCTCAGGATGCAGAATCGCCAAGACCTGCTCCTCCCATGTTGTTAGTTGTGAGGGAGGAGGCGGGGGTCCGCCGCCAGTCCGCTGAACCGCAAGGTGGTGTCTTGAGACCACGTAACGCACCTTCCCCCGTAGGTCATTCTGTTGTAACTTAATAGCGATTAGATTAAGCATTAGCAGAAGACATCTTGTATTTAGCAGCTATTGTGAACCTTTGGCGGAATCCATTTTGTATTCATGACAGCCATTTTCTCTGCCATGTGCTCGCCATGTGCTCTGTCCTACCTTTCTGTTAACTATTCTTGAAAATCTGCCTAGTGACAAGTTATATTTAGCATCTCCCACTTTCGCAGATGCCCAGTAAGATCTGCAGCTGTTAGTAATCAGTAACAGACAGTAATGTGTCATCTAGTCCTTGAAATTGTTAGCCCTTCCTACCTGTCGACTTTGCATTTCCATATGACCTTACATGTATGTAAGTCTTGCTTCTCTAATTGTACCACCTCCTTTTAACCCCTGCGTGGGTATAAAAGGACCATGCTATCTCAGTTCAGTGTGCTACTTCAAACATTACCGAAGGGTGCTGTTTGAATTGTATTACCACCTCATGAGGTTTAATAAACTTTGGTGGTCATTCTGACCTTGGCGGTAAAAGGCGCTTACCGCCGGTCAGAAGACCGCCATAACACCGCTGCGGTCGCGATAAACCGCCACAGTCATTCTGACCCGCAACAGGCAAACCGCCAAAAGCCCGACATCCACAGAAGTCCGCCACACCAACGGTCAGCAAAAAACTGGCGATGACCAAACCTCCACCGTCACGCCAACAGAAATACGCCCATGCCATTACGAACCACGAATCCACGCCTTTTCCACGAATCTTACAACCGCGGTATTCCATTGGCGTTACACACCGCCGCGGTCAAAATACACACCCAGCTCCAAAACACAGCCACATTGGACAATTTGAAATACACACACCTGAAACACATACACACACCACACCCACACATCCAATCAACTATAAAACACACACCCACATCACCCACAAACCCCTACAACCAGAAATTCTGAGAGAAGGCGAGAGAGAGAGCACAGCTATTGACAACCCCATCACACAGATGCACACAACATCATCACCCACACAACATCCACGCACAAAACACCACACACCACCACACTCACCACACTCATCACCGCAAACACCACCCCACACCTCATCCACACCACCCCATGGCACCCCAAAGACACCCCAGGTTCTCAGACGCAGAACTCAGGGTCATGGTGGAGGAAATACTTCGGGTAGAGCCCCAGCTCTTCGGGACACAGGTGCAGCACACCACCATTGCCAGGAAGATGGAGCTATGGCAAAGGATAGTGGACAGGGTAAACGCTGTGGGACAGCAACCCAGAAATCGGGACGACATCAGGAAGCGGTGGAATGACCTACAGGGGAAGGTGCGTTCCATGGTATCCCGACACAACATCGCGGTGCAGAAGACTGGCGGCGGACCCCCACCTCAACCCCCAGAATTTACAGCATGGGAGGAACAGGTCTTGGCCATCCTGCATCCTGAGTGCCTCGCAGGAGTAGGCGGGGGAATGGACTCTGGTAAGTCTAATCTTAACTACTTCATCCCCCCCACCCACCAGCATGCCAACTCATACCCCCACCCTCCCCCCCACCCCCCATCACACATCCTCCTTGCTAATGTCTCACCAGCACAACCCACCCATCCCAACACCAATCCCTGCATGCCACCACAAACCATGGACACCCATCACCTAAGCATGCCCACTGCACATACCCATCCCCCCACAAACCACCATCACAACTGCTCCCACAAGGGAATGCCAGCACTGGGGTACAAGGGCACCCACACATTGCACGCTATGGCACACACAGAAGCAATAACCATACTCTTATACCCCTGCAGGACCTGAACGCCACCACACCGCCCAGGAGGGTCCAGAAATGTCCATCTCACCCCCAGAAGAGGCCCCCAGTGATGACAGCAGCTCTGTCTCCCTGGACCCAGATGACCATCCCAGCCCATCGGGGACCTTGGGACAGTCGGTTCCCCTCAGACAGCCACAGGCCACAGCAGACCTACCCCCCTCTGGGAACACCAGCACAGCACCCACCCAGCGGGCCCATGCCTCTGTTTCCAGGACAGGTCAATCAGCGGTGTGTCCACCACTACAGGGCACCCAGGTTAACCCACCACCCCAACAACAACAGGGACCTGGGGGCAGTGGTAGTGGGCACACGGTCCAGGGGACAGAGGCCCAGGGAAACAGGGGAACTGGAGGGCTGCTGTGCGACAGGGGGGGGACAGGCCCAGGGAACCCACTCTCCACGAGGCCCTTACCTCCATCATGGGAGCATACCATCACTCCCAGGAGACGATGGCGACGGTCCTGGCCAGGTTCCAGGAGATCCAGGTTCTGCAGGAGGAACAGTACATGGGGTTCCGGGAAGAACTCAGAAACATTAGTTCCGCAATGGGTACCATCGTTGTGGCACTCAACCTGATTGTCACCACATTGCGGGACCATGTGACACCACAAAGGGCCCCTGTCACTAGCATGGACCAAGAACAGCCTACCACCTCCGCCGGCGCTAGTGGACAGGAGGCCCCGACACAACAACAACGGGCCACCCGAACCCCACCCCCTGCAGAAGGAGAACCACCCCGCAAGCGGGGCCTGAGATCTCGTAAGAAGACAGAGTAGGATGCCAAGACCCCCGCCAGGAAAGGATACCCCCTGATGTCATCCCACTGTCCCACATTTTCACCCTGTCCAACCTTAAACTGCCCCTGCTCCACCTTCCGCAGGCATATGGACAATGCACCTGTGAGACTGAGAATCTGGACTCTGCCATGGACATTCCTCCACCATCACCCATCACCGATTTTCTACCATTTCCCAAATTTGAGCACTTTAATAAACACACTTATTGCACAAAATTCATCTGGTGTCTGCCTTTATTTTTAAACAAATGTATTAGACATAACCGTTCCAAAATGTCCAGTTACATTGTGATGACAACATACCACTGTCACACAGCTGTAGTCCATGGGGAAACAAAGTAGAGGTCACGCAGTGGGGCCCACATCTCTGAAATTGGAAGGGAAAGTCAAACTCAATTACCATACACTGGGGGGAAGGTCAGACAGTAGAGAGGCAGTAGTCTTTAAGTAAATGTAATATGCTGGTGTTGATTCTTACCTGTGTGTTATTGAAAATACTGCAGTATTACTGTGTTCCTGTTGTCTGTGTCGTCCTCTTCGTCTTCCTCTTCTTCACTCTCTGCAGGCTCCACAGCTGCCACAACACCAACATCTGGAGCATTCTCCTGCAGGAAAGGCACCTGGCGTCGCAAAGCCAGGTTGTGAAGCATACAGCAGGCCACGATGATAGGACACACCTTCTTTGGTGAGTACATTAGGGATCCACCTGTCATATGCAGGCACCTAAACCTGGCCTTCAGGAGGCCGAAGGTCCGCTCGATCACCCTCCTAGTACGCCCATGGGCATCATTGTACCATTCCTCTGCCCTTGTCCTGGGATTCCTCACTGGGGTCAGTAGCCACAGCAGGTTTGGGTAACCAGAGTCACCAATTAGCCACACACGGTGTCTCTGAAGTAGTTCTATCACGTAAGGGATGCTGCTATTTCGCATGATGTACGCGTCATGCACTGACCCTGGGAACTTGGCATTTACATGGGAGATGTACTGGTCAGCCAAACAGACCACCTGGACATTCATGGAATGATAACTTTTTCTGTTCCTGTACACCTGTTTACTCCTGCTGGGGGGGACCAAAGCCACATGGGTCTCATCAATGGCACCTATTATGTTGGGAATATGTCCAAGGGCATAGAAATCACCCTTCACTGTAGGCAAATCCCCCACCTCAGGGAAACCGATGTAGCTCTGCATGTATTTCATCAGGGCAGACAAGACTCTGGACAACACCTTTGAAAACATAGGCTGAGACATCCCTGAAGAAATGGCCACTGTTGTTTGAAATGACCCACTTGCCAAAAAATGGAGTACTGACAGCACCTGCACTAGAGGGGGGATCCCTGTGGGTTGGCGGATGGGTGACATCAGGTCTGGCTCCAGCTGGGCACACAATTCCCGTATAGTGGCTCGGTCAAGCCTGTATGTCAGTATGACATGTCTTTCTTCCATTGTCGACAGGTCCACCAGCGGTCTGTACACAGGAACATTCCTCCATCTCCTCGCAAGTCCCAGCGGGCGGTGCCTAGGAAGGACAACATGGAGCACAGAGTCAATCAACCCACAGGTACGTTCCCACAGCTTGCACAGTACACGATTCTCAATGCATTGAATGGCTTGTATGAGTGTTGATGCAAGGCCTAGGTATGTGTGACGCAGTAGAAAATAAGCCATGTGGGCCCTTGAAATGGCGGCTGCTTGACCTGTGAAGTGCGACAGTGGGATGTGAGGTCAGTGCGCTGGTGTGGCACACCGTGGCGGTAGCCGGTCGAAGACCGCGGCACTAAGCCGCATTGGTTAACATTGAACCCTATGAGTTTCAGGAGCCAATGACGAAGTGCACCGGCGGTCGCGATACGCACCGCCGCAGGCATGACCGCCATTTTCTATCTGCTTACTCACTCGATACCTGATCATCCACAGGAGAGGACCTATAATGCAAGTGCTGCTGTGACCTCGGTCTGGAAGAGACAATGGCTCAAGCGACTGGGGAAAGGGCCCCTGCCTTCACTTCTGAAGAATTGGAGAAACTCGTGGATAGGGTCCTCCCCCAGTATGCGCTACTCTACGGTCCTCCAGACCAACAGGTAAGTACACTGGGACCATGCTTTATGGCCAATGCCTGTGTTGTGTCGGGTGGATGAACGATGGTGGGGAGGGGAGCGAATGAGGCATGCATCACACGACAGATGAGAGCATGTGCCATATGGCAAGGGTGGGGAGGGGGGGCCACTCACATCGAGCATGCAGAAAATGATGATATTTTATTTTCTCCCCCTGTACATGTCACATAGGTCAGCGCCCATCAGAAAATCGACATTTGGCGTGCCATCGCCAAGGACGTCCGGACCCTGGGGGTCCACAACAGACGGGGCACCCACTGCCGCAAGAGGTGGGAGGACATCCGCCGCGGGAGCAGGAAGACCGCGGAAGCTCTGCTGGGGATGGCCTCCCAACGTAGGAGGGGTGCCACTCGTCAATTGACCCCCCTGATGTCCCGGATCCTGGCGGTGGTCTACCCAGATTTGGATGGGCGCGTGAGGACATCACAGCAGACACAAGGGGGTTAGTACCAGCACATTTTGCTATCTTAGCGCGCAGTGGAGGTGTCTGGTTGGGGGAGGAGGGCTGTGGGTATCCCTAGGCCAGGGCGATTTCTGTAGGCTAGGCCCCTCCGTAAGCCATGGCCCTGTGCCCCCCGCCCCCCACCTCTGTAGGGTGCCAAGTACAGCTATCCATGGCCCTGTTTCACCTATGTGTGCAGTTGTCGTCCATAGGCTTGTAGGCCAAGTCCCAATGATTGAGTAGTGTACCCCAAGTGCGCGGCGTAGTGCGGGGGGCTTCTGTGTCTGTCCCTCCGCCAACTGTGTCGCCAATGCATGCACTCAACATGTCTTTTTCCCCCCCCCCCTTTTTTGCTGCTCTTCCTGTACATGTGTGCATTAGCATCATCAGGCGGAGGAGAAGTGGCATCGGAGCACGAGGGAGCTGCATCTCACATGGCCCCGGAGGGCCATGCAACCAACTCGGAGTTCACCAGTGAGACGGAGGGCGAGGGGAGCTCCACAACGGGGACACGTGGAGACATCAGCGACACAGACACGTCCTCGGAAGGGAGCTCCCTTGTGGTGGCGGCAACATCCGTGCCCACCGCAACAACAGGTACAGCCGCCACCCAGCGCACCAGCTCCGCCCTCCCAGCAGCCCCTCAGCGTTCGCCCCGTGCCCGCTCGCACACGAAGGTGGGCATCTCCTTCGCCCCAGGCACCTCAGGCCCTGCCTCAGTTACCCCTGCTGCCCTCAGTGAGGAGGTCATTGACCTCCTTAGGACGCTCATTGTTGGGCAGTCTACCCTTTTGAATGCCATCCAGGGGGTAGAAAGGGAGGTGCACCGGAGCAATGCATACCTGGAGGGCATTCATTCGGGTCAGGCTGCCCATCAGCGATCGTTCAACGCTCTGGCCTCAGCACTGACGGCAGCCATTGTCCCTGTCTCCTGCCTCCCTCCTCCAATTTCCTCATCCCAGTCCCACTCCCCTGTTCCTCTGCCTATCCCAGACACACCTACAGACCAGCCTGCACACACCTCAACACCCAAGGGCAGCTCATCCAGACATAAGCACCACACATCACACAAGCATTCACACAAGCAACATCCACATGCAGACATGCCAACAGCCACTGCCTCCTCTGTGTCCCCCTCCTCCTCGTCTCCCTCCTCCCTCCCTGTGACGTCTCCACTCACACTTGCATGCACAACATCATCAGCCAGTACGTCCATCACCAGCACACCCACCAGAACACTCCGCACACGTGCAGTCACCACCCCCACTGCCATATACACGTCTCCTGTGTCCTCTCCCAGTGTGTCTGTCACCCCCTCTTCCAAACCACACAAACGCAGGCAGCCACCCATCCACCTCACGACAGCCTCCGTCACAAGCACCTGCACCCAAAGACACCCCACTTGACTCTCCTACAACCACATCCTCTTCCTCCACTCCCATACCCACTGCACCTACCCTTCCCACTGCTCCTAAAAAGTTTTTCCTCTCCAAAATAAACCTCTTTCCATCACCTGACCCACCCCCTCCATCTCGTAAGAGTCCAATCAGCACCTCAGCCACCACAACCCCTGGACCTACAAGGACCATAGTACAAGGATATTGGAATCCACCACCTCAAGGGAAGCAACATCGGCCAGCAGTAAAGGGACAGCCAGCCCACCCCCTGGGAAAAAAACTAAGAAAGGCAAGGCCCGGCGCGAGAGGCCAGAGACGGCAGCCTCCAAAGGCACTACCCTGGCACCGTCAGGAAGTGGGGTGTCACCTGGCACATCTACAAAGGGAGGCAAGGGCCACAGAGAATCACGGAAGGATGGCAAGGGCAGCACGGCCGACAAGTCCGGCAGCAGGCGAGCTGCCCAGGAGGGCCCCACCAGCCCCATTCCGGGTGTGAAGGAGGACACCCACGGGCCCAGGACTCCAGCACAGGAGGGCCCCGCAAGCGAGAAGTCGGATGGCGAGTGAACTCCAAATATTGGCCGGATCTGGTGCCCTGGAGACACATGTCAAGAACCGCTGAACAGGGCCCTTCAAGACAAGCACCGCTGAATAGGGCCTTTCAAGACAAGCACCGCTGAACAGGGCCTTTCAAGACAAGCACCGCTGAACAGGGCCCTTCAAGACAAGCACCGCTGAACAGGGCCCTTCAAGACAAGCACCGCTGAACAGGGCTCTTCAAGACAAGCCCAGCTGAATAGGGCCTTTCAAGACAAGCACCACTGAACAGGGCCCTTCAAGACAAGCACCGCTGAACAGGGCCCTTCAAGACAAGCACCGCTGAACAGGGCCCTTCAGGACAAAGCACAGCTGAATAGGGCCTTTCAAGACAAGCACCGCTGAACAGGGCCCTTCAAGACAAGCACCGCTGAACAGGGCGCCGCCGTCTCTGCACCGCTCCGCTGGGCCCTTCATCTCAAGCACCGCTCCGCTGGGCCCCGCCGTCTCTGCACTGCTCCGCTGGGCCCTTCATCTCAAGCACCGCTCCGCTGGGCACCGCCGTCTCTGCACCGCTCCGCTGGGCCCTTCATCTCAAGCACCGCTCCGCTGGGCCCCGTTGTCTCTGCACCGCTCCGCTGGGCCCTTCATCTCAAGCACCGCTCCGCTGGGCCCCGCTGTCTCTGCACCGCTCCGCTGGGCCCTTCATCTCAAGCACCGCTCCGCTGGGCCCTTCATCTCGAGCACCGCTCCGTTGGGCACCGCCGTCTCTCCACCGCTCCGCTGGGCCCTTCATCTCAAGCACCGCTCTGCTGGGCCCTTCATCTCAAGCACCGCTCCGCTGGGCCCCGCCGTCTCTGCACCGCTCCGCTGGGCCCTTCATCTCAAGCACCGCTCCGCTGGGCCCTTCATCTCAAGCACCTCTCCGCTGGGCCCCGCTGTCTCTGCACCGCTCCGCTGGGCCCTTCATCTCAAGCACTGCTCCGCTGGGCCCTTCATCTCAAGCACCGCTCCGCTGGGCCCTTCATCTCAAGCACCGCTCCGCTGGGCCCTTCAAGTCAAGCACGGCTGGCCCATTGGCAGAAGGGGCAGGCCCGGATCTGTGTCGGGCAGGGCTGCACGATGCACTGTGGGCACCATTGCTCCTCCCGTACCAGTGGAGTCTGTAATCCACTTGAGAGACTGTGGCTTTGCACCCCCCAGGATATGTCAGTGGGCAACCCACCCACTGTAGAGACTTGAGAGACTGTGCCTTTGCACTCCCCAGGATGGCACAGTGGGCAAGCCACCCACTGTAGAGACTTGAGAGACTGTGGCTTTGCACTCCCCAGGATGGCACAGTGGGCAAGCCACCCACTGTAGAGACTTGAGACTGTGGTTTTGCACTCCCCAGGAAGGGACAGTGGCCATGGAGGCCCCTCGTGGATCTGGCGTCGTGGACTCATGTGGCTGAGGTGCCCCCCCCTTCCCTTCCCCCTGAGGTGCCTGTAGTTTTGCTATCTGATGCCCCTGCAGTGTTCTCTCCAATGGATTCGGGTCTCCTGTGTGGGCTTTGCCCATGTGTTCATGCCCATTGGTCAACGTACATTGACTGAAACCCAATTTGGACAGGACAATTTACATATGTGTATATAGTTATAGATGTTCGAAATAATTTTGAACTTAGCCGTACAATATATTTATATTTCATGATCATTTTATTTTGTCTTTGCATTCTTCCGGAGGGTGTGGGGGGTCTCACTCTGAGTTGTTGCTCTGCGTTGATGTGAGGTAGTTGTGGGTGAGGGTGGGTGTGTCGCGTATGTGTGTGCCCGTAATATTTTTGCCTTTCCCCTCCCCTGTGTCGTAGGTGCAGTACTCACCGTTGTCTTCTGCGCCGGCGTTCGTGCTCCTGGTAGAGGAGCAGGTAGACAATAGCTGGTAGGATGTGTAGTTCTGGTTCCATGCTGTGCAGATTCCTCGTGGAGTGTGTAGAGGTGAGCGTTTTCCCGTTCGTAGTCTGTTTCCGCCGTGTTTTTATCGGCGGGGCTCCCGCCCCGGAAAAGGTGGCAGATTGGTGAGTTGTGATAGGGTGGGTGGTACATTGTCTCCCGCCTGTCTGTTGGCGGTGACCGCCGCGCTGTTTGTTTGTTCCGCCGTGGCGGTCGGAGTGTTAAAGTGTCAGTCTCTGTTGGCGGTTTCCGCCAGGGTCGGAATTCCATTTTTTTTACCGCCTGCCTGTTGGCGGGTTGGCCGCCACTTTAACACCGACCGCCAGGGTTGGAATGACCCACTTTGTCTTTTATTTCAGTTTCTGTGCCAACTTCTTCCTATATGGTCTGAGGACTTTATGCAGAGAAGGGTAACCCCTTGCACTAGTAGGCCTTGCTGAGGCTTACTTCAACAAATTGGCACCCGAACAGGGACTCATCGGCGACTCGGACGCCCAACGGATTGGTCGCGACGAAGGATTGGGATCTCGCTGCATACGATCAATGCCTGAGTAGACCTGAGTCTTGGCAACCACGCCGTTTTTCCCTTCTTTCTGGTTTGACCATCCAGGTGGCGCCGGTCCTCAACTGAGATCCTTTTTGTTCATTCGTCATGCAGTGACCATTTGGTCAATTTTAGAACTTGGCAGTTGGAACCTGTGATTGGTAAGAGCCGTTTTAGGGCACTTGCTGTGGGGTTTGATGCCTTTGTTTGGTAATGAAGTTTAGCACTACTTACTGTGGCTCTCGTGTTTTGGGTGACTAGTCAATTTGTGTCCTTTGAATTGATAAATAAATTGCAATTTATATAGGCAGGTAATGAGGAGAATTTTCTCCAATTTAATTTTGATTTGAACGGCACCTTAAGTGCTACTTTGATTATAATATTGCATATTCTGCACTATTTTTGGCATGCCTGTTTTTAGCACACTTCATAGGATGTGTTGCTTTTGTAATGGTACCAATTTGAGACTGGAAGAATCGCAACCAGCACCCCCAGAGGGGACGCCCAATAGAGATATGTATGTTAAACATGGTCTTTCTTCTATAATGTACAGCACATTATGGAATAAATACACTTGTGCGGATCCTGAGTTACGTTGGCCTATGCATGGGTCATTTGATTTGCGAAAGATTAGGTGTGTGGAACAATGTATGTGTAAGTGAAAGTATAGGCAAGATATGTTTGACTGTGTACGAATGTGGGAGAAAGAAGTGCGTGGACGAGTGAACCGTGTGCAAGCCTTGCTTGAGAAAGAGCAGCGGAAGAATGTATATGTGAAAGCATTGGAAATGAGAAAAAAAGAAATAAATGACTTAAAGGAGCTAGAAGAGAAAGAACGTAAATTACAGGTAACTGGCCAATACACCGTTAGGCAACCTCTCTATCCTATCCTTAATAAACCACATGATGATTTTTTGTTACTAGATCGCCCTCCACCTCTGTATGTCATTCCTTCTGCCCCTCATGAGTTAGCTAAGGTCTCCAGTTCGAAGCAACAGAAGATGCGAGACAGTCGCTCTATGTTGCCTGCTGACTGTGCGCCTGAGCTTAGATCTAATGCTCGTAAAACAATTTGTAGCGTTGTCTCTGCTTCTGAACTTTTAGATAACATGAAAGGGTGGACAGAAAAGAATATTTTTTACTGACGCATTTGGCACAGAAGTTATTGAACTATATCGGAAATATTCTGATGAGTTAGAGCCTGATGATGTAGCAGCTGATCATAAGCAAATGCGTGATGGTCTTTTTGTTTTCTCCCAGGTGGCTGATGCAATCAGGCGTTTGGTGAAATTATGTGTTGTGGCAGTCCGTTTGCAAGAGGAGAAAAGGGCTGTGGATGTAGTTGCATGGACATCTCAGACCAGCGGGGTGCAAGCTTCCATCTTCGGAACAGATAAGACTATGATAGTTCAGGCGAAACCAATGCGGGAGGCCGTGCCTTTGTATGTTCCTCCTAAAGGTACAAGTGATGATAAAACTTCTGTTGATGCTAAGGGTTATTTTATTTATAATTGGGTGTATACACCTTGGAATAGGGCAGATGTAATGGCACTTAAAACAGTATTACCTGACCAGCGGAAAAATCCAGCCGCCTTTTATGAGGAAGTTGAGGGAGCAATTAGTTCTTGTACTATGACTTTGGCTGACATTGATTTATGTTTCTGATTGATATTACCGCCAGATATGTGGAGAACTGTTCGTAAAATTGATGATCATGTAGTTTTTGGGGCGTCATGGAAAGAATTAGAACAGATGGACGGGGATAGGGAACCTGCGAAAAAGCCTTTTCAGTTGATTCTAGATCTTCCCGCAGCCATATTAGTTAAGTCAAAAATGATTATTCCCCCTAAAAAGATAGATTGGACTGTTTTAGCGTCTTGTAAGCAAAAGGCAGATGAATCGGTCTCTGATTTCTTTACACGCTTTGAAGAAGCATTTCATGATTTTAGCGGCCAGTTATTGTCAGATGATACGGGCAGACATTTGTTTGTTGATAAATATGTTGCAAATCTGTTACCAGGAACAGCTAGTCGTCTAAAAGCTAGTGAAAGTTCATGGACTACCTCTACTCCGGTTTCTCTTTTGTCTATGGCTCAGTATTATGAACGTCAGGAATTAGAAGCAAAAGGTAGCGAGGAAAAAAAGATTAAAGAATTAAAGAGGAAGGTTATGTTGGTTCAGGCTTATGGTCCGCCTATTAGAGGTAGTGATAGAGGTGGACGTGGATCTTATGGTTCTTCTTACACGCGTTCGAATTTGTCTGTTGATCAGTGTGCGTATTGTAAGAAATTTGGGCATTGGGCTGCCGATTGTCCAGCACTACGTATTCAGCAGTGTTCACGTGGTCGGGGACAAATGAGAAAACGCTCAGGATATTCATGGCCTAGAAGAAGCACAAATGATCATGCTAGAGTTGATGCTAATGTACAAGGGCAGGATGGGTTTAACACTTTTGATAGACGGAACCAATACCAGATATCTAACTATGTGCAGCCTGATTTCCAAGATTCTGCTTATGTATAGGATTGCCTAGGATGGGGTAAGGAATCAATCAGTTGAAGTTCCAGTAGATCAGAGGGGTTCCTATGTTACAGCCCATGTTTTGGGTTCTACTGATCAGTTTCTGGTTGATACAGGAGCTACTCATAGTGCCTTGTCTAAACAATTGCTTCCAAGGGCTCCCCTGTCTGGCTTAACCATTACATCGATAGGTTTCGATGGAACACCTTCCCCTAGCCCATTATCATAACCACTTGCATTCCATGTTGATATATTTATTGCTCCATGTCCATTTTTGCTTTCTCCAAATACACCAGAAAATACTGTGGGTCTTGATATGCTCAAGTATTTCAGGGCTACAATACGATGCTCTCCTGAAGGGGTGCGTGTTATTTTGAATGATAATCATCCTGTGATGTAAAGAGTTTTTCTTGTTAAAGAGGATATTGCATTAGCTTCACGCCCTAGTACTTTGTGGGCTACTTCATATACTGATGTGGGACAAATTATTATTCCACCGGGACATATTACTGTCAAGGAGGGAGCTGTATTGCCACGTTTGTCTCAATACAAAATTTCACAGGAGGGCGAATAAGCACTCACACGAATTGTGCATGATCTTATTGCAGTTGGAGTTGTTGAGGAAGTTCCGTATAATGTTTGTAACAGTCCGATTCTTCCTATTCTGAAAAAGGATACTGATACTAGGATTTACCGATTCATTATTGATTTACGAGAAGTCAATAAGATTGTGATACCACAATATCCTGTGGTATCTGACATCACGACACTTTGTACATTGGTTCCCCCGACAGCAACTATGTTCTCTGTGATAGACTTGAAGAATGCTTTCTTTTCGATCCCTATTCATCCTGACAGCCGATATTTGTTTGGTTTTACTTTGAATAAACGATCATTTAGATTTTGCAGAGTTCCTCAAGGCTATACTGAGAGTCCTAGTGTTTATAGTCAAGCGTTAGAACGACAGCTTCATTCTTTTGTTTTACCTGAAGGTGTGGCTCTCATACAATATGTTGATGATATTTTGTTGACAGCTGATACCCCTGAGCAATGTGAAAAGTGCACTTTGTCGTTACTTTCTTTTCTTGCTTCACACCATCATAAAGTGTCGCAAAAGAAATTGCAATATTGTAGACCAAAGGTGACCTATTTAGGTCACCTTTTGTGTAAGGAGGGCCGTACACTTACATCAGATCGTATTCAAGCAATTTTAGACACACCAGTACCCTCTAATCAGAACGATGTTCGTGCATTCCTTGGTCTTACTTCTTTTTGTAGGCAATGGATATTAGGGTTTTCACACATTGTCAAACCTTTGCTAGCACTTTTGACTAAAGATACTCCAATCCCCCCCCATGGACAGATGAATGTGAGACTGCTTTCTGGCAGCTACGACAAGCCCTTTGTTAAGCACCAGTGTTAGGTACTCCAGATTACATGAAGCCTTTTGCACTTTACGTACATGAGAAAGATGGATGTGCATTGTCAGTTTTAGTACAGACACATGGCGATAAGCAGCGTCCCTGTGCATATTTTTCAGCAGTACTTGACCCTGTCGCTCGAGCGTTGCCTGGGTGTTTTCGTTCAGTTGCTGCAACAGCTGTGTCAATACGTCATAGTGAAGGGATAGTTTTGTCACATAAGCTGTTGGTGTTAGTACCCCATGCAGTTGATGCTCTTTTAAATCAAACAAAGACACAACATTTAACTAGCGCTCGCCTTACAGGATATGAATTGACATTGCTGGCTCCTCACATTACACTGAACAGATGTGCAACACCAAATCCAGCCACTTTGTTGCCATATCCGGTGACTCAGCTCAGTCACAAGAAACACATGATTGTATATTCCTTACCGAAGAACAGACAAAGGGTCGCATTGATTTGCAAGATACGCCCCTTCCAGATGTAGATGGGGAATTGTGGGTTGATGGGTCTTGTTTGAAGTTGCCAGACAGTACGACCTCAGCTGCATATGCAATCACCACAATACACACGGTAGTGGAGACAGCTCGTATACCACAGAAGTCAGCTCAAGCAGCTGAACTAATAGCTTTGACATGAGCATGTGAGCTTAGTACTGACTTATGTGTGAACATTTATACAGAAAGTCGCTATGCTTTTGGAGTGGCTCATGATTTTGGTTTGCTTTGGAAGGAGAGAGGCTTTCTCACATCCCACGGGATGCAGATAATGCACGGAGAATTAGTGCATAACCTCTTGACTACATTGACATATCCAAAGAAACTAGCTATTGTGAAATGTAGTGCACACAAGAAAGTGACCGATAAGATAGGGCAAGGTAATGCCCTTGCGGGCCGCGTAGCACGTGAGACTGCGATGCAGCGAAGTACTACTTCATACTCATAATGCTACAAATACTACTAACTGTTGGGTATGTGGAATGATACCTGCGCATCAAAAGAAAGGAGGAACACCTTTCATTCCTCTTCCTTTTTCACACAATGGTTCTTGTCAAGCTTGGTACACGCTTTTGTTAGCATCTGGAAAACGTACAGAAGGTGGACTTCTTTTTCGCCTTAATAAAGTATGCTACCAAGACAAAGATGAGTATCCCCAAGCCAAAGGAACTAAATGGAAATGGGAATAGTATCAACCGGACAATGTTTCAATACAATATGTCTTCACAAATATAAGAGACTCTGACAAAAAAGTACAATTTGTGATTTCTGTTACAAAAACTAAAGCAGATTTATGTATACATAGCACTGGCCGAATTCCAGTAGGGATAAGCGATTGTACCTTGATTTTAACTATTGAGGGTATAAATAATAGTAGTTTTACAGCTTCACATAATACATATTTTGTTTATGGTAACTATGGATATTACCAACTACCTGTTGGGTGGTCAGGTGTGTGTTATGTATCTTTTCTATTACCCCCTGTGTTTTTGGCCCCTGCATCATATCACCGAGATTTTAAACTGTTCAATGACATCATTAAAAATAGATATAAAAGGACAATAAGTACAAATGAGGTAGACCAAACGGATACTAACCTGCAACAATATGTTGATTTTCATTTAGGGTTGTTCTCCTTTGTGGGTGCTGCGTTAAACAGTAGGAAAGTGAGACGATTGACTAGGGTTGTGGAAGCTGTTACCAATCAGGCAGCTCTGGCACTTGGGAATATTACAGAGGAGCTCCAAACTGCGAGGATTGTAGCGCTCCAAAATCGTATGGTATTAGATGTGATATTAGCTGATCGAGGTGATGCATGTCGCATCATCGGTAGTAGTTGCTGTGTTTTTATTCCAGATCACTCACCTTCAGTATATGATGCAATATCTAAATTGCATGAAATTGCTGCAGAAATCCACACAGAGACTGGTACTTGGACTTTTTCTGGATGGTTTTGGGCACTTGTTTCCGCTTGGGGCTGGAAACTACTGACTATCCTGTGTGTAATGATTGCAATATTTTTCACATGCTGTATCTGTATTCAGTGTGGTCCAATGTTCTGCTCCATGTGTATCACTGCTTCTATGCCTACTAAAAGAAATATTACAGAAATGAAAGCACAACATATGTTAGATAAGGAAATAGCTGAAATGATGAGCATAAATATACAGGATGAATATTTAGATTATCCCAGAAAGACGAATGTCTTCAGCTAATGCTGAAAGGGTCATCTGTTGTAACTAAATAGCGATTAGATTAAGCATTAGCAGAAGACATCTTGTATTTAGCAACTATTGTGAACCTTTGGCGGAATCCATTTTGTATTCATGACAGCCATTTTCTCTGCCATGTGTTGGCCATGTGCTCTGTCCTACCTTTCTGTTAACTACTCTTGAAAATCTGCCTAGTGACAAGTTATATTTAGCAGCTCCCACTTTTGCACATGCCCAGTAAGATCTGCAGCTGTTAGTAATCAGTAACAGACAGTAATGTGTCAACTAGTCCTTGAAACTGTTAGCCCCTCCTATCTGTTGACTGTGCATTTCCATATGACCTTACATGTATGTAAGTCTTGCTTCTATAATTGTACCACCTCCTTTTAGCCCCTGCGTGGGTATAAAAGGATCATGCTCTCTCAGTTCAGTGTGCTACTTCAAACATTACCCAAGGGTGCTGTTTGAACTGTAGTACCACCTCATGAGGTTTAATAAACTTTGTCTTTTATTTCAGTTTCTGTGCCAACTTCTTCCTATATGGTCTGAGGACTTTATGAAGAGAAGGGTGAACCCCTTGCACTAGTAGGCCTTGCTAAGGCTTACTTCAACAAATCCACCTCTTCCTAATGTCATCCTGATTTCTTGGGTGCTGTCCCACTGCGTTGACCCTGTCCACTATTCTTCGCCATAGCTCCATCTTCCTTGCAATGGAGGTCTGCTGCACCTGTGATCCGAATAGCTGTGGCTCTACCCGGACAATTTCCTCCACCATGACCCTGAGCTCATCCTCCAAGAACCTGGGGTGTCTTTGCCGTGCCATGGGGTGGTGTGGGTGATGTGGGGGGGTGGTGTGTGTGGTGATAAGTGTGCTGATATGTAGTGGGGTGTTGTGTGAGGTGCATGGAAGTTATGTGGGTGATGTTGTTGTGTGCCTGTGGACGCTAGTATTGTTGATGGTGATGTCTCTCTCTGTGCTTCTTTTTCAATTGTGGTCGTAAGGGGTTTGTGGGTGATGTGGGTGGGTGTTTTATATTGTATTGGGTGTGTGGGAGTGGTGTGTGTATGTGTATCAGGTGTGTATTTAGAATTGTCCAATGTGGCTGTGTTTTGTATGTGTGTGTGTATTTTGAGCGCGGCGGTGTGTACCGCCAACGGAATACCACGGTTGAAAGGCCGCCACGTGGATTTGTGTGTCGTGATAGTGTGGGCGTATCTCTGTTGGCGTGACGGTGGAGGTTTTGTTTTCGCCAGTTTATCACTGACCTTTAGTGTGGCGGACTTGTGTGGGAGTCTGAATTTTGGAGGATTCTGTGCTGTGGGTCATAATAGCTGTGGCGGATTTCTGCGGGCACGGCGGTGTGTTGGCGGTCTTCTGCACGGCGGTAAGTGGCTTTTACCGCCAATGTTGTAATGAGGGCCTAAGTAATTTGCCCAGAATCACAGGATGCTGAGCAGGCACCGAGTCTACAACCGTGTTCCCCAGCTCCAAATTTGGCAGCTGTGGCTATTAGACCACATCCTCTCCCTTAGAGTCCTTTGTTTGGCGTGTGTAGAGGCAGTCTGGGAGTAACTCATTTTTTTTATATAATGATTGGTAATACAGATTCTGCCATTTCATAGCACTGCAAAGCAGGTGCCATTCTTAACAAAATCCCTATAATTCATCTGCATTTATCTTGTAGAGATGAAGAGGTGAAAAAGCTATGTCAGGTTTGTAATCTGTGACATTCTCGTTTTGTCAAGACCTCTGAAGTGGGTACATTAACCAACTGACTTGAGTAAAGCTTACCAGTAGACACTAGCACGTGCTCTTAACAACCTCCGGAGTGTCACCAACCATGCACATAGGTTATTTCTAGGAAAAAAGATGGCGAAATGTGTTGGCTCCAAAATGGTAGAAGAGGAGTCATGACTTTAGACCCAAGCACTTCACAGCCTCAAGCTTGAATAAAAAAAACATCTTGCATTTGGATGTAAATTTGGCCTCTTAAAATAGAGTTCAGGTAGTAGAAGCAGCCATTTTCCTAAAACTGTAGCACAAAGAAGCTAACAGAAAAGGTGCCACAGTGAGAGGAGCAGCGTATCATAGGGCCCAAAAGTAGAGCAAACTCCATCACTTCCCCCTCTCATAATTCACTGGTGTCATGGCTTTGATGACAGTTCCCTCAAAGCTACAATGACCTTGCAGATGCCACTTCTGGAAGTGCTGTCTAAAGCAGAACTCGAATAGCACTGCTTCCTGTTTGAAGAAGCACCATCTCGAATACTCCCCACGGTAGCTGTCACAGGCGCAGAGCACTTCCCCATCACCCTGTCCACTCCTGTGTACGCATTGTCTGTTACAGTCCAGTAATATTTCACCTGCTCACCTCTCTTCCAACCCCAGGCTTCATATAACCACTCTACTAAGTTCCCTTGCATCCTTTGATGTAAACTCTATGCATTATTTCTGGGTGTTGTGGTTACCAAGTACATGGAAAACCAATGTCAAGAAATAATCTTTCTGACCCTATCAAGTGGCCCTTTCTCATCTCTGCTCCTACTGGTGTTCCTCTCAGAGCTTAACCGCACCTCCCCGTGTCTATAGGAATATGCTTGTGTTTGGTTGTATGGTACACTCCCCAAGAAATACATCTCAAAGTCAATCCTGAACAGTAACAGTAAAGACTCCATGAGCAGGAGATGTTTTAAACAGGAGAACTGTTGTTTCAGAAAATGTGTCCAACAGGACAAGCCACTGCTTGTACTTATGTAACCCAAAAGTGTCATTGTCACTGGAATCCTCTTTTTATACGACAGCAAATAGGGAGGATCCGTGTAAGGCTTGCAGGGTAACCACTGTGTAAATAAGCTCCATATAAATTATTTTTTCTGTAATTTATCTTATGTGGGTATCAAGAACCTCTGACATGGTCCTGGACCTTCCTTGGATTCCCCAAAGAAACCATACATTTGAATCATTTTCATAGCCTGAAAAATGCCAATGAACCAGCCCTGCAGGAGCCTCACTGGGCACCAATGGTCTAGGCAAAAAACACTCTATATTCCAAACCTAGGCTTCCCGCTCTACTCTGAGTGGTCCAGCTTGCAAGGCCAAGACTTCAAATTTTGAGTAGCCACCAAACACAGGGATAATTCTGACTTCAAAACCATCCGGCAGTGCACAAGTGTATGCACCAAAAATGAACCGTCAAGACCCATGAGATTCTTGTACACATATCTGTTCTACAAAGTCTAGTCCTGAGCCGAGGGCTGTCATAATACTATTAACCCAAGGCAGTGCTTTAAGTTAATACAGACTACCAGCCCTTCTGTATTTCCATGTATAACACTAACCCAAGGTCACAGATGCCTTACCTCTGAAACTTTTCCTGTCAACCCATCTACCACTGAAGTACTGTTTCATCAATCTGCACACATTTGAATCCTCCCGTTCAGTTAAGCTGCCTCTTGTGTTATCCTCTTTGTATACAGTCAATGTTTTAAAAAATTCGGCTGGTTTTGCCAATGTAGAGGAATAATTCCTATAAAGGTTTAACACACTGACATGTATGACTGACCCTTTTCTTTGATCCTAACTCTTTTGACCTCCTCATTCTCCAGGTAAAATGTCATGAAGGTGCCTTTTTGTGGCTTGGTGAGTGCTATAAATGTTTAGTTAAACACACTAGAATAGGTTGCATCTCTAGGGTATCATAATCACTCTGTAGGAATGAGGCAAAAACACTCCCAAGATGGCTACTTTGGTGTGTCCGCTCTCCTGCAATGACAGGCCTGGGAGGGTTGTTGTGGCACCTGCCATACATCCACTACACTTGAAACCAAAACCTAGGTAAAAGACATTGTCATTTACAACACCAATAGCTCTAACTCTCACAAATGTGAGACCTTTGGCATTGCAAATGCTTGTTTTTTTGTGCACACAAGTGTGCGTGGAGCCTGCTTCGGTTCTTAAGACCTCTGACCTAAAGCAAAGCTGAACTCTGTTCTTAGACAGAAACATAGCAATGTGCCCTTTTCTCACAGTTAGAGATCCTACTAAGTGGAATTATGGATAGGTTAGGGTGACCAGATTTTGAGGAGCAAAAACCGGTACTGGTCAAACATAAAAGAAGGACTAAAGACTTTACATTCACTTTTATATCTGGCATGTCCCTTTTTTGTGTAGCTTTGTGAATGTGTGCCTAGACATGTGTGTTTATATATATGTGTATATATGTATATATATATATATATATATATACACACACACACACATACACACATTTACAACACTACATATATAAAATCAGCTATAGCTTGACCTCCCACCCTGTACCCCACCGACCCCTCTCTGCTCCCCACTCTGTCTCTCTGCTGGGATCATACAGGGGACTATGTTGCCTGACAGTAACAGATAAATTACTTTTATTAATTCATACTCGGTAGGTCTGTTAAAGGAGAGCATACCTTTAATGTATGCTTCCCTGGATAATCTGACCTTTGACCCAAAAACCGGGACATTTGTATAATGATCTGACCTTTGTCCCAAAAACCGGGACATTTGTTTAAAATTAGAAGAAGTGACGGGACACCGGGACAGTCCTCTAAAAACCGGGACTGTCTGTGGAAATCCGGGACGTCTGGTCACCCTAGGATAAGTACTGTATGGCCATTGTGCACAATTATGTTGTAATATAGAGGTTTGCAGACCACGAGAAGGTCAACGTGCAGTCGTGGCCGAGCGGTTAAGGCGATGGACTTTAAAATCCATAGGGGTTTTGTTGGAGTGTGGTTTTTATAATCGAAATTAACATGAAATGTTTATGAACTAATGCATAATAATGCTGCATAGGAAATATATTAATGTGTTTTACTAAACGTGATTCTGAAATGTGCCCACGGGGAGTGGCCACCAATGTATACGGTGATTAGTGAAATTGACTAATAATGAAATAATAATGTATTAATGTATGATTTTATACTAGTATTACGAGTTATCTGTTAAGGTTTTGCTAAATAATTCACTAGGCCTTAGTTAGCATGAGTCGAGGCCTAGCTGCCCGGTTTCATTTTAAATGTGTTTTTCTAACGTGCAGTGTGCTGACTTGCTGAAGGATATGTAGTTGTACTTTTCCAGAAGCTAGAAAATGAGTGTAACTGCAGTAGAATCATTCTCATGAAGACTCGACTTGCTCAAGGAGACATTCTTGCTGAATGCAACAGTGTAAACTTGCAACAGGTACAAGGTCACCTAAACTGTTTTAGACAATGGAACTAAGGACTGGCTCTGTGAGAGGACCATGAGAACATGAAATCATACCAGACGTTTTACCCGCTGAAGACGTCAATCACAGGCCAATAAACTACGTGACAACTGTTATGAGGTGACAATTTTGATGGGACGATCAGTAAACTATTGGATGGAGATGATGGTGCACCAAAACTTGCCCAATTGGAAATTAGGGGACTGTACCACAAGTTTGATATAAAATTCATGGACACAAGGAGAAATCAGCCATTAGGAGCCGTTAGATGCCATTCCGAGCCATTGCGAGCTATTACAAGCCATTTTGCCATTGCATGCTGTCACTTTGTAACTCTGCACCAAGACTTTGCTGTTTGATTCCTCAAACCATTCTTACTTTGCCTTGCCCGATTCTATACTTTTCCTCCTTATGAGGGAAGTATTCCCTTTTGCCTGGTCTTGCTGAACTTTGCTGTGCTTCCTGGCTGATGGCGAATCACTGATGTCCTGAGGACGAAGACTGACTCTGTATGCTGACCCATTATGGAGGGTAACTATATGATGATGAAATTGTAATTTTCTGTCTGCTTTTCTCTTTAGGTACCAAATGCTTCTTTTGACAGTGACCATAGCTAGATGTTTTATAAATTTGTGTTGCTAAATTGTTTTGCATGAAGCCCAACATGCCAATGCAAATCTGAGGTTAGTTAAGGAGTTCACTAAACGGACGCAAATAGACACATGACTGAATCTATGCTTTGTTGAATAATGCGCTAATGATACTCTACTAAAGGGGAAACCCATGTTGACGTTATGCTATGTTCTAATGTTCATGATCTTTGCTTTGATGAAATCTAATTAGAGTTGCCATATTATGACAATATTGATGTGTCTCATTGTTTGGAGACTAATAAACTTACTAGTAGAATTGTAATCAATAGGAAATAAATATCATAAAAGTGTACTAAACTGGTGTGGTTATTCATGACTGAAAGGGCATGGTGGTGTTCGATTTTTATTAATGTCATTGATTAATTTGACTGATCTGCTATTGTGATTATTGATTGGGTTATTGATCTATTGATTGCCATGTTGATTGGTAATCTCACCCTAAGGTGTCTTCAATCAGGGTCAAAAGATTCATCGGCCTGAAACGAGTCCCAGAGTGAATAAATTATCTACATTGGGACGCGTTAGCAGTTCCTCGTGTAGGTTCGAATCCTACCGACTACGCAATCGTTTAGCATTATGTTTAAAATAACTGAACACATTTACCAACTTTGTTTGTAAAGATAGATAATTTACTTTGAATGTTTATTTATCAGAGGTTCGATTTCTTCCACTTTGGGATAACAAATTATTTGTTAAACCTTACATTTGAAGGTAATCTAAGCAGAATGAAGCAAAACAACAGCAGCGCCCATCAGATGATTTCTTGGAGTCCACGGTTTAGGAGATTATTTAGAAAGAGTTTAAAAGCGTGAAGTGTAACTTTAAAAATTAGGGACGTATTGATAGAGTCACCGAGTATGCAAATTGCAGTGGTAGAGGGGAGGTGCGTCATTAAAATAAATTCCTGGCAGAGGTGGGAATCGAATTTACGCCTCCACAGAAGCTGAATCCTTAATGGAGCGCCTTAGACCGCTCGGCCACGCTACCTTCCGACCTATGGGTGTCTGTGCACGTCATGGACACCGAAACACTGATTCTACACAGTTGGTCTGCAAAGTTGAGTCGATAAAAGGACATGATTACAAGTTTGGGAGGGTGATGTGGTAATTGAAGATTATCTCTCTTACTCAGTCACTGCACAAGTCTTCTTCCAGCTGCTCAAATTTACTGCAATCACCTTAAAAGACAACACTCTCCGTGCAAATATTTCCGACCAAGGTATAAGCATCAGCTCTAAATATGACAACGTGACTCGATCATTTTGTAATTAAACAAATGTTCATACTGGTGGGGTCATTTGTTAGAGTGGGATCTAATGAATGAGCAGTTCATTCAAAAATAACTGAGGAGCTCCATATATTGATGACATCAGCCCTTTTGCCCCATCCAGTCTCCCCAACACACCCTTTGCTTTCCAGTGACGTCATGTCTTGTGTGGCCTATTCACATTCCGCTGTTAATATTTTTTAGCCAACAGAATTCCACACTTCCCGGTCTTTGAGCTCACATTGAAAAGGCACAAGTCCCAAAATGCAACCGGGTGCTGTTTAAAACTCCAGCACTGGTGGGCGGTGCCCCAGGTGACATGGGGCCCACCTGGATGCTCTGACTGCCTTTCACGTGACAGTCACAGACACACACAGGACAGAGGTTCAAAAGCTATTCTGAAAGAAGTAAGCACAACAGGCCCACGTGAAACTAAACTTTTTAAATAGATGATTTTTGTTTCTATTGACCGGGTTCTCACTCGTTCTGCGCGCCAAGTCAAATGTAAATGAGCCCCGCAATAAAAATGCACAGAGGATGGTAAAGTTCACTTCACTCTGCGCTCGTTGATGCTGAGAGCATGGTTGTCAGCCCGCACGCTTGTTATTTTGATGTGGAATTACTTGATTGCTTTGTGATAATTTTCATTACTCCGAATTGCAAGCTCCCCTACCCCAGTAATAACGTTTGAGGTATTGCCTCCCTACCACACCAACAAGGCCACCCTCTGACCAAGTCCTTTGCCTCTCTTCAGAACTACCATAAGGCCCTCCATGCACTAGGAACTTTTTGCTTGACGACCATGTAGGCGTCCTTGGAATATTGATATTTAGAAGTGACGTTGTTTGTTTTAGGGTCTCGCTTGGTAGACTCTGTAGTATTCAGTAAAGGCGTTGGAGCCTGCCTGTCACTCACCATTTTTTGCTTTATGTGGCATTCTTCTTTTCAGCTTCCTAATTCATTAAGGCATGTCTCGCATCATTTCCATTCCTCTCTGTAGAGCAGCGACCAAACATTGATTGATTCAGCTTAATCAGTGCCTGACCGCTGCTCCCCACCTGATCAAGGTACTATTGTATTCTTTTAACTTCTAGTGTCCTGCAAACAGAAGGCTTGTTACTGGAAAAATACATGCCCAGCAGGACAAACAAAATTGCTAAATTTTAATTTTTAAATCTACCTTTATTTTACTTTGCCAAATCGCTTTTCCCACTTTATACTCATGTTTTTTTTTTTTTGGTCGTGGGCACTCAAAAGATGACTATTAACTTGTTCGAAATATTGCAAAGCAACATTACTTCTTTATTATGTGTAAATTCTGAAATTATGCTTTAAAACATAATCATGTGGTACACTTCAATCCACCACACTCCACTCTGCCCCACTACAATCCACCCTAATCCAGCCCACTTTTCCCACACTAATCCACCTCTCGCCAATCCATACCACTCACCCCACTTCAATCCACTCTAACCCATCCCACAATCCTCTCAAACAACCCCATTCTAATCTGCCCCACTCCAATTTTCCCCACTCTAATCAAAAACAATCTGCACCACTTCAAAACAATCTGCCACACTCCAATCCAAAACTATCTACCCCACTCCAATCTGCCCCAGTCCAAAACCATCTGCCCCACTGCAATCTGCTGCACTCCAATACAAAAGAAAATGCCGGACTCCAGTCATGATGGCTGGGGCACTTTGAAAGGGGGGGACCCAATAGTTTGTCTGAAGCAAAGTGAAAAATTTGGGATCAAATAATGCATTTTAAAGCTAAATACTCATGTACATTTGCCAAAAAAAAAAAAAGCGATAGGCTCTGAAAGGGCATTAATTAAATATTTAAGTATTCTTGTGGTGTACTAAGCCAATGAAAGCAGATGCCTTCCATAAAAAAACTCCTTTATTTTGAAAATGTCATATATCGGTACTCCTAAATATCAACATTTACCTTCAATGTTCCAAGTCCAACATTTTGTCATGGGTGTCTCCTTCCACATGCTACTAGTGCCCCCTCATGCCATAATTTGCATACACTATGCCAGTGTTAGAAGTGTGCCATTAGTATCAACCATATATCATAAATAAACCTTTTGAAAAAAAAAGAAAAAAAAAAATATATATATATATATATATATATATATATATATATATATATATATATATATATATATATATATATTATGGACCAGCATTTTGTAAGCGTTGTCCCCCTTCCCATATGCCACTGTTCTTGTCTAATACACAAAAATGTCCCCTGTTGCAAGACAGATCATTTTTCCTTGGGTACTCTTAAGCCACACATTACTTCCAGTGTGACAGTGACAGTATGGGTGCCCTTTATGCCATGTGTTGCCTCTAGTATGTCATTGTCAATATTTCATCGCAGGTGCCTGTCTTTCCAAGAATTACCTCCAGTATGCCAGTGCCAGCATTTCTTCCATGGGTGCTTCTGTAAAACAAATATTATCTTCAGTATTCCTGGGCCAACTGAAGACTTTTAAGCAGGACACTACATTCACTCACTCACGGTCATTCCCATGCACTCACACTTACCTTGACTCACTCATACTTACACCCACTTGCACTCACCCATTCTCACACATTCCTTCAGTCACTCACCTTTCATTCACTTGCTCTCACTGTTAAAAATTCTCAGTAAGACTCACCCATTCTCACCCAGACACACACACTCATTGTCACTCACTCATACTCATTCTTCTCATCATTCTCACTCATTTTCTTTGTCACCCTTTCTCTCACTCTGTCACTCATATTAATTGACACTTGCTGCCTTTTACTCAGACATACAAACCTATACACACATACATACATACACATCCTCTGTCTTTAACAATAGCACTCTCACCCTCACGAACCTTTCATATATTTAAAAACATTTTATTTAACTTACATTAGTTGCTACCGAAGGCATTGTCCTATCTGCTGGTGCTTCATTAACACTAACAGTGAATAATATAGTTTTATGGACTATTAGTGTAATAAAAATGTTTATAAAACAGGGTTCTAGGCAGTGATTTTGCAACTCTGAGGAAAGGAGTTGGATAGGCAGTGTCTGGGGTTGCAGAGGTCAAGCCAGGGGTCATTGCTATGATCTCTGACTACCCCTATAGTTGAAGGAGTAAATACAGTTTGAGAAATAGTGGTAATTTAATCTGTTCAAAACCTGCTTTGAGGAAAGTGCACCCACAGACAAATGGTGTCTTCAGTGTGTTGTCTCCAAAAGAGGATGTTAACCTGGCAGATGGAAATCACAGAGCTGCAATTATCAAAAGCTCTATTGCCGAGAAGAAATTACATTTTTTTGCAAGAAAGACAAAGAAATGACTTGCATGCCATACATAGGTACAATAAAAACCTGTCCAAGAAACAATGCAGATTTTAAGCTTGTTGGTTTGCATTAGCAAAATCTTCGTAATGCAACATTCTTGGCTCTTTGTTGAACAGCTGCCAAAATACAGCTACAATGAATGGCAACGAGTTTTGAGCTTGTGTTTTTGTAGTTAAGCACTGATGTCCTCAGAGAGCACAAGCGATTATGACAGGCACTCGGAATTGGGCTGAAAATCACCTGTTTCTGGAATTACAGTACAATATGAGCAAACCTGCCTTTTAGTAGCAATGCATGCCTGTACAATAGTAAAAGGCAAACCTCTTTAGTGTAATGTATGAGCAGTGCATCCATCAATAACGGAAGAAAACATCAGCAGTTCTTAAAAGCTCAAACTTCAGAAGAATCCAATATTCTCTCTGGATTGCATACCATCAGGGCGGCTCCTCCTTTAGGGCAGAGGAGCGTTTCCACCCCGCCAACAATTTATTATTGTTTTCTGGTAAAGGGGTGGAACCATGGGGTGACGAGCCATCCAACCACACATGTGCAGTGGGACCTCACCAGCCCAGCAACACAGTTGCCGGGCTGGAGAGAGCATGCACAGGCTCCTAGTCTGCCTGGGAGAGCCCTGGCTGGGCGCTCCCAGCCAATCCTAATGCTGCTCTCAGCAGCGTCAGGATTGGCGCAGGGCAGGCTGAGAACCTGTGCCTGCAGCAGAGGAGCGGAAGGAGCAGTGCGGCGGCGATCGAGGTAAGGTTTTAAAAAATCTATATTAATTAAATGTGTTTCCCCCTCTTCCCATGCCCGAGAAGCTGAGAGTTGTGACCTGTGTAGTAGCTCGGGAAAACTCGTGCTGATGGCTGCGCAGGCTCCAACACTCTGTTTATGTTTTCAGTCACAGTAATTGTTAATCCCACCTTTCCTCAAGCGTCAGAGGGTGGGGTAGGGGTCAGTGAGGCTTGATGTCCCCACCCTACCCTTTGAGAAGCTGTGAAAGGGTGAGGTGTGATCCGGCCCCCTCACTGTGATTGGCATACAGCCCAAGTGTTGTAGGGCTTAAACCTGAAACGCCTGTGGCTCACTTTACCTGCGAGCTGCCTGAGGGTGGTCCATCTGCGTGGATTGAGAGAGTGTTACTCGGCTGATGACATCACAGACCTCAAGGCTGTGAAATCATCATCCCAGCAAACAGTAACTAGCTCTTCAGTTGCAGTGCATACATGAAAAGTGAGTACCATAGTGGCTTTCCGCCCAGGTGATCAGCACACTACAGCACAGGCATCTTTTATTCAATTTTCCCTGACTGACAGGAAAATATAAAGCAAAAAAGAAGGCCGAAAAAGCAGCAAGGGTGGAGCACTGGCGCTCCTTTTTAGGAGCCAACCATGACTCCATTCCAGCTCACTCCAATCTGCCCCACTTTAATACACAGCAATCTGCCCCACTCCTATTTGCCCCACTTCAATCCAAAACAATCTGTCCCACTCGAATCTGCCCCACTCCAATCCTTAACAATCTGCTCCACTCCAATCCAATCCTCCTCACGTCAATCCAATCCACCCACTCCAATCCAATCCACCCCACTCCCATTCAATCCACTCCACTTTGACCCGAAACAATCTGCTCTGCTCCAATCCAATCCACCCACTTCATCCCAATTCACCCCACTTCAAATAAATCCGCCTCATCCAATCTACTCCACTCTGATCCACTGCACCCCACACCAACTCAATCCACCCCACTCCCATCCAAACCACCTCACACCAACCCAATCCACTCCACTTCAATCCACCCTAATACAATCTGCCCCACCCCAATCTACCCCACTCCTATCCACCCCACTCAATCCAAAATCATTTGCTTCACTCCAATCCAAAACAATCTGCCCCACTCCAATAAGCCCCACTCCAATCTTTCCCATTCTATTCCAAAACAAACTGCCCCATTCCAATCCAAAACATTTTACCCCACTCCAATCTGCTGCACTCCAATTCAAAACAATCTGCCCCACTCCAATACCAAGGAACCTGCACCACTTCAATATGGCTCACTTCAATCCAAATCAACCTGCCCCACTCCAATCCATTTTAATTTGACCCACTCCAATCTGTCCCACCTTAACCTAAACCAACCTGCCCCACTCCAACCTACCCCACTACAATCCCAAACTACCCACTTCAGTAAAAAACAATCTGCTCCACTTCAATCCAGTCCACCTCACCCCAATCCAATCCACCCCACTCCATCCCAATTCACCTCACTCCAGTCCACCACAATCCACCGCACTACAATCCAGTACACCCCACACCAATCCAATCTACCCCCCACTAATCCAATCTACCCTAAAAAATCCAATCCAGCCTAGTGTCAGAGTGAAGCTACTATTCTTCAGGATCTGTACCCCGATTCAATCCACCCCACCCAAATCCACGCCCGTTCAATCCACCCCACTCCAGTCCAATCCACCCCACTCCAATCAAACCCAATCAACTCCAATCCAATCCACCCACCCACTCCAACCACCCTACTCTATTCCAACCACCCAACACCATTCCAGTCCAATCCACCCCACCTCAATCAATTCCACTGCCACCCAATCCACATCATTCTATCCAATCTACCCCACTCCAATACATCTACTTTAATCCTCCCCAATCCAGTCCAGTCCACTTGAATCCATTTTACTCCAGTTCAATCCACTCCACTCCAGACTACCTTAATCTACCCCACTTCAATCCAGTACACCACTCTCCAATCAGTTCACCCACACCAATCCAATCCACAGACTGCAAACCACTCACACACACCCCACTCCAGTCCAATGCACCACAGTCCACTCCACTCCAATTCACCCCACTCTAATCTACCCCAACCAAATCCAGTCCACTCCACCCCAATCCAGTCCACCCCAATCCAGTCCACCACATTCAATCCAATCCAGTCCACTCCACCACACCCTAATGCACCCTCCTACTCAATCCAATCTATGTCACTGCACTTCATTCCACCCCACCCCACCCAAATCTGATCCTCCCTACTCCAGTCCACCACACTGTAGTCCAGTTCACCCAACACCAACGCAATTCATCCAACACCAATCCAATGCACCTCATCTCAATGCCCCAGTCCAACGCAACACAGTCCACTACCCCTCTGCCCCTTTCCAACCCACCCCATCCCAATCCCAATCCACTCCACCCCCTCCAGTTCACCCACCCTAACCCACCCCACCCATTCCAATCCTCTCTACTCTACTCCAATCCACGCACCTCAATCCACCCACTTCACCCCAGTTCACCCCACTGTACACCACTCTACCCCAATCAACCCCATTGTATCCCAGTTCAAACCACCACACTTCAATCCCTTCCATCCAGCCCACCCCACTCAAATCCACCCCACTCCAAACCAATCTCCTCCACACCAATCTACCTCACTACAATCTACCCCAGCCCAGTCCACCCCATCTGAGTTCAGTCCATCACATTCCAATCCAATTCATCCACCCACCCCACCAAACTGCAATCTACCCAACCTCATGCAGTCAACTTCAATGCACCTCAATCCAGCACAACCCACCCCAGCCCAATCCACACCACTAAAATCCATTCCATCCCACTGAAGCCCACCACACACCAATCCAATCCATCCCACCCAATTTTGGTCCACCCAATTCTAATTCACCTGACTCCAATCCACTCCACCTCATCTCAATGCCCCACTCCAAATTCAACCCTCTCACTCCAGTCCACCAACTCTATCCCAACTTAATCCACCTCACCCCAGTTCAGTCCACCCCACTCCATCCATCCCACCACAATCCAATCCACTACACCACAATCCAATTCACCCCACTCCACTCCAATCCAATCCACCCCGCTCCAGCTGAATGTAATCCAATCCACTTCAACTCACTCCAATTCAGTCCACCCCACCACCCCAGCCATATTACTCAATCCAAACCATCTGCCCCAATCCAACCTAACCCACCCCAATCCCATCCACCTCTCCCCATTTCAATCTATCCCACCCAACTCCAATCTAATCCACCCCACCCAGCCTTATCAGTCCAATCCAAACCACCCACCCCAATCTAATCCACCCCATTTTAATCCACCCCAAGCCTTTCCACATCACCCCATTTCAATCCAACCCATTCCAATCCAATCCACACCAATCCACCCACTCCACTCAATCAAACTCACTCTACCCCAATCCAATCCTCCCCATCCTACTCCAATCCACTCCACTACCTCAATCCACTCCAACACACTACCCTATTCCACCTCACTCCACTCTACGACACTGTCTGCCACTGAACCACTGAATTCCACTCCCCTCTACTCAACTTTACAACACTCTACTCCTACTCCACTCTGCAACACTCAAACAAATCCACTCTATGAAACTTTACTCCCCCACTCCACTCTGACACTCCACACCACTAACTTTTACCCATACTGAACAGCAGCCACACTGGTGTACAACATGGCAAAACATATTGCCAAAGCCAATAGCTGTTGTAGAGGCAAAACCTATTGGCTTTGCCATTTTTTTGTTTTAATTGTTGCTCATCAGCTAGGCTTGTGGCAGATACTCCAGCATAGAAATGCCTATTGCTATTCCCACAGTGACGTGGCATGCTTTGAGGTGTTTTGGGGACCACAGAAGTCAGTCGCCGGCCCAGGGAACAATGCGTTTAATGCACAGTTTTATGGGTTAGCCAAGTGGGGGCGTGAGGACAATTATTAATAATGGGAGTGTGGTGTAGATTTTGAGTTTGTCATCCTTAAATAAAAGGTTAAAGTTTCAGTGCTTGGTATCAATATGTCCACATGTCTGGTCCTATGCAGATTTGCTACCAAACAATTACAAGTAGGGCTCCCGGTTCTATGGTATTTGTTGTTTTGACATTTCAGTCTGTGTATATACATATTTACTTTTTTTCAAAGTTTTTCTGTACCAATCCATATTTATTTTGGGTTTTGGGAAAAAATGAAGCCAAAACTAGTATCTTTCCACATTGATTTAACCGATACATATATACTTTTAGTTGAATGCCTGACAGGTTCTAATGACATGAACACTCACAAATGATAAGTTAACACACTTAATGAACACATGGGTATTTAATGTCACCGTGGTGAATATCTGCTGCTGTTTAAACCTCTTTACTAAATTACCTCTATTTGTTCCTCTTACCTGTCAATCTGCACAGTTATTGGCCTGGCAGTCATTTAGAATCATTAATGTTGTGATGGAAAATTATTTAAATTATGTAATTGTGCCCGCTTGAGTAATTAAGAGCAATTGGGGAAATATATTCACGGGCATCAGCTGCTAATACTCGCTAAAACTGCTCTTGAAGTAGGATTTTAACCCAACTTCCCTATGGCATTTAGAGTTACTTTTTTATAGCAAAATGCCCCCTTTGTGTCCAAAATCGGCGCAAGAAGGAATTTTGTGCTAAGAAATGGCACTAAATATGCTATTGTTGTAGAATTTTTCCTCAACTTACTTCTGGAATCCAGAACTACTTTCTTTGCTCACAATGTATCTTCATGTCCAAAATGGATGTGAGGATGCATTTTTCATTGAGAAATAATAAATATAGCAGGGTACATATAGTGAGTGCAAGTGGCTGCTCACTGTCACTAAGAGCCATATGTACGAACACATTTTCCCATAGACACAGAATGGGTAAAACCCTTTGGTACATCTAGCCCTAAACGTGCTCTTGCTGTAGGATTGTTTCCCCCAACTTACTCTTAACTACACGAGCAGATGTAATCACATTATTATTGGCAATTCTTGTCAAAGAGTAATTCAGAATGACCAAAATGACTCTGATTACACCAGTGGAATTAAAATGACACCCAGACCTAGTTACAAAGAAGAGTATGCCAGATACATCAAAATTAAGGGTGAAGGGGAACACATAGAGTTATAAATAATCATTAATTTTGATGAGAAGCATTAGAGCAAAACTCAATTCCATTCTTAGGGATTTGATCATGACGATGAGGATGCCTCAGGAACACGGCCAAGGCATTCAGTAACTGGGACAGACACTAAACCTGGATTACAAGCACTAAATTGCACTGCACTCCCGGCTGAACATTCAATCTTGTTACACAGTTCCAAACATGACTGAATAAAGCACTAGAAATTTGGGTCACCATCGAAGGAAATGGGAATAATTGACAAGAATCAGAATCAAACCAGGAGTACTGATAAACTTTAAAATGAGGCTCATGCTCAGAACCTAAAATGAAATCAAAACCAAAACTGCAACTTAGGTAAGCTTCAGGTAGAAGAATGACTATTTTCAAGGATCCTGAACTGTCTGTAACTCTAGGTGTACATTTTTTTGATCTTGAAAAGAGGCTACACTGTCAGGATAAGAAACGTTATTCTGTGTTAGTGATGTTGTGGCTATGATGCTCTCCTTTCTAATCTATCAGGTGATATAAGACAATGTTATTTAATCATTCTCACAATTGAGCAGTCCCAAAATGATGAGAAAAACCCACAGTAACTCAGGATAAGCTTTCAACCACAGCATTAATGCTGTGGATAAAACCAGTTGCTATCCCATCTCTCAGTTTTGTTTTTTCATAAGGCAATTTCTTTTACAGCATCTCAATGCAGTTTTGTGACTTATTTTAAGTATCTCCAATTCAATAGCCCAATGTCAAGTAATTTTCCTATTTTTGTATACTAATAAGCTACTTTGATCACTGTATCATATTTACTGTGTTCTTTTAAAATGTGATGAATGATGCACTCCTAACGATATTTGATGTACATTAATCTCTTTAGTTGGTCTTGTGCAATACTTACATCACAATGGGTGGGGTGATGTCATTGTCTGGCGATTGAGCTCTTTTCTTTTCATGTTAACCATGTGTGAGGAAAGTTAAAATGTAGCTTCAGTGCTCCTATTTGATAGCACTGCTTGTCCTCATATAATTTTCCAAGATAGAAGACTCTTTGTTGTTGAACACTCTTGTACCACGCATTAAAAATATGAATTTGGTACCTTAGAAGGAAATTGATATGCTGCATAAAGACATATTGCTATTTAAGATTTCTCTGTTAACATTGTACCAAATTATTCAAATAACCGTTGTCATGTTTAAGTATTTTTGAATAAATTCTCACTTGCTTTTAATTTTATGTGACATAGTATTATTTTTCATAGTGATTCATCTACTGCTTAAGGAAATATGGAGCTATTATATGTAAATCTTATTGTAGCCTTGAGAAAGTGACTGTGTCATGGAACAGATAAACATTATTCCATCTTTTTGGACTGCCTTCAACAAAGAAGCACATTAAATTGGATACTATTTAAAAAGAGCCTTTGTCATCTGACATTGCCCAGAATGGAGATTTACTCAACTTAGTGTCATAGGACGAGGACTGAATTGGCCTTATAATGCAACTCTTAATTGACCATTTTCAGTCTGTCATAATAATACAGTGCTGGCTAAGGAGTACAACAACTGTGTGGTCTCTCAATTTTGGAAGAAGTTCTTGGTGATTAAGGGAATAAAGTTGACAATAGGATTATTGTGGTGGTGACAAGGAACACCAACTTGTATCCTGCCTTATCTCTTATTATTTCATAAGACAAACACCAATGGTCAAGCAAAAAGAGGTGAAGGAAGCGATACGAGTTATGAGAAAATCTGGGGTCTACGAAGTTTTTTCACAAATGCTACTGTCTTAAAACTAACAGCCCAATAAGGTTTGACTTACTACTTAGGGTCACAGATAAACAAAATGCATGAACTTTAAGATTACTTTTAAGATTTTGTCATGGTAAGTAACAACTACTTTATTCACACCACCTTCTACGAGTTTAAAATTATGTGGGATATCCAATGCACTAGACAGGGGCTTTAAACAACTAAGCCACAGTGCCACCTTTATTGTTGTTGACCACATAGCTTTCTTGTGGTATTGTTAGTGGAATTAGATAAACATTTTGCTCATGTCCTATGTCATCCTGTTTTATTTTTACAACCCTTATCAGGCACATATTACTTCTATAGGGTAGATTGTGGTGTTTTTTGAGCTGCTGACAGGAAACTGCAAAATGTTTTCTGAAATTGTAAACATGGGGTGTGGATGGTGAGGCCTTACAATATGCTAAGGTGAATACACAACATTTTAAGAATAATAAGATCTAAGTTATATAAAGGAGAGGTAGATGCAGATATGAATTCACCCTATCTACATCCATCAAGGGAGTAAGTCTTCACTTCAATGTTCAGTGAAAAATATGTGTTTTTACAGGAAGTGTTGGAAAAAATGTGTACCACTGAATACACTTAAAAACTCAGAATGTTTCAAAGAATTTCACAAGATTGGTCTTTTCAAAGATACGAGCATTCTCTCCACTTTCAATGACTAATAAGTTTTGATGCTGTTGTGATTGTCATCTGTGAACAAGTAGTATAATTTCTGATTCAAGTAAGGGATACATAACACCAGAGTGAAAGTGGTTAAATACTGATCTTGGTCTGGCCAGATTACACCATGATTCAGTAGCCATAGACTCTAAGTGATGTGAAAAGTCACATTAAGTGGGCCAGTACAGATAATTGTTAATTTCAACGATAAGATGAACACTATTCGGTTCAAATTAATTACAGCTCAATGAAGAAGGGGTGTTGTGAGCTTACAAAATATGGAGCTATTATATGTAAATCTTATTGTAGCCTTGATAAAGTGACTGTGTCATGGAACAGATAAACATTATTCTATCTTTTTGGACTGCCTTCAACAAAGAAGCACATTAAGGGGCACATTTATACTCTGCTTGTGCCGGATTTACGTCATTTTTTTGACACAAATTTGGTGCAAAACTAACACCATATTTATACTTTGATGCTAGACCCCGCTAACGTCAAAATATCTGTGTGCGTCATTTTCTGGATGCGTGAAACCGCCTTGTGTTAATGACATGCAAGGTAGGCGTTCCCGTCCAAAAAATGACTTAAATATCCGTGTGCCATATTTATCCAACCATGCAAAAATCCCGCACAGCTGGGAGGCGGAGTCGGAAAATGGCGCACATCCCAATTTGGGTCAGGGCATGCGTTAAAATGGGGCAAACACACCAGTACTTAAGGAAAACCCACAGAAGCAACATTAGAGCTCCAAAAGGAAGACATGGAGGTGCTATTCATCCAGCATGCACGGAGATGCAGAGCACAGGAGCAACAGCAGCAGCTTCTACCACACCAACAGGGATTCCAAAGGCAACGCCGAAGGCAGGAGAGGATATTACGGACCACTCCAACCCTTCAGGGACTGGGGGAACATGACATCATCCAGAGGTCCAGACAAAACTGGCAAGCCATACAGCAGCTGCTGCGCCACATTGAGCCACAGTTGGCACCCAGCTTGCAGACACCGCGTGTCATTACAGCAGAAACCAAGCTGCTAGCTGTCCTCCACATGTTAGCAAGTGGATCTCACAGCCCTCATTCCCTGCCTTCCTACCCAAGGCACTGGATGCCATCATCTCCCTCACACCCCACCACATTTGCTTTCCCAACACACAGCAGAAGCAGCAGGAGACCAAACAGGGCTTCTATCAAATCAATGGCTTCCCACATGTGCTTGGTATCATTGAATGCACACATGTACGGATTGTGCCACCTGCTGCAATCGAGCATCTATAAAGCAACAGAAAGAACACACACTCCATCAATGTGCAGGCCATTGTGGATCACTAGGGATTGATCACCAACATGGTGGCAAAGTATCCTGGGAGTGTCCATTATTCATTCATCTTCCGCCACTGCACCATTGATCAACACTTCCAGGATGGACAATATGGCAATGGCCTACTTGTTGGTAAGTACAGAAACCTAGTCATACACACACTGCAGAGCAACCCTGTAGGACACACATCACATACACCATTGATACATTGATACGTGGCCAGGAAGACACTGAGGTTATGACACTGCTAGTCATGTTTGATATCCTGACCCAATGGGATACACACCTATGGACAAATGACAGTTGCAAATAACAACAGATGCCACTCCAGAGCCACAAGGGACCTATTCAAACCACACAGTGACAATGGCATGGCCTTAACTGGCAGTACAACTTGGAAGATTAATCTTCCAATATCACATCAATAACACTCAATCACATACCCTTCCAAGCAATACATACTGTATAAGAGGTGTGTAATGTATTTTGCTGCAGGTCAAACACCATGAGACACATAGCATGCTGATGCTGACTCTAATGAAGGTGACATGGAATCATTAATGCAGTACCAACATCTCCCATCACTCCTGGGGTGACATTGCCCGCTACCAATAAGCAAGTGGACTGCGCTAAGAACACATATTGATGTGACTATATTGCAAAGTGCACACTGCTACACATACGGATTGAGACAATTACACATATACACAACAGATGTACAGGCACATATGCCTTCTGACAGTTAAACCTTCACCTCACAACCCAGTTAGCCAGCTTACCTGGAGCAGGATCAGTAGTGAAGGTACACGTTTACACATGAGCCAACTCAGTGAGGGCACAAAATATAGGTTTGCATATAACTTGTCACACATGGGATATTTGTGCATTGTCAATTGTGAACACTTCAGTGCTGCCAACTTATGGAGATGTGTTGTACATTGTCACCTAGCCAAATCAAAGGGTCTCACTGTTGATTTTCACATGCTATTATTATATATGTTGAATTGGATGGGATGTTCAGGCCATATAGTACAACCGTGTTACCACCACAGTGAAATCAATTCTGTGTGTGGAAGTATCATGTCACCTCCAGTGAAGGCACATGGACACATCTTTCAAATGAAATAAAGCGCGGGAGATAAACAATGAGCTGCAAGTTTACAAATAAACCGCTGATATCCGGTTAATCAGCCAAACACCATTTTTTATAATTAAACAACACAATGCTGAAAGAACATCCTAGAACCCTAGGATCCCACACAATAACATAAACACAGATGAGTCACAGATGACACAAGATAACAACTGCCATGCAAAGTGATAATCAAGGTGCAACCAACATCCAAATATTTACACTCATTTTCTCTTTCAGCTGATCAGGGTTATGGGATCCAGCCATGGATCATGACCCCATTTGCCAACCCAAGCACAGCATCAGAGCGTGCCTATAATGAGGCACATAGAAGGACATGCACCATAGTCGAGAGGACCTTTGGCATCCTGAAGTCAAGACTCGGGTTCCTTGACATCACCAGAGGCAGCCTACTAAACTCACCAGAAATGGTGTGCAAAATAATTTTGACCTGTGCCATCCTGCACAACATTTGTGTAAGGAGGAACATTCCCCTCTATGAACTTGACCCACAAATGCCTGAAGAGGAGGAAGAGGAGGGTGCTGTTCATCAACATGAGGGGGGCCATCCAAACACTGCAGCAGGATTGCGTCGGAGACAACACTTTGTACAAAACTTCTTCTAACTATAGTCACCATCACCATTTTGTTAGCATATGTCATTAAACACCTACCTTCATCACTCAATCATGCTCTGGGTAATTGTGTATGCATCACATGATCCCTAAGAATCATAATCAGAGTTTAGCATCATGGAGCATTGCAGAAATACAGATTAGGATACTGAAAAAGCCACATCACATTTGATGGGTATGATTGTACACCTAACATCACACACAGTGTAAATGATATATGTCCTGACTATTTCACATGTGAAGGCCAATATCAGAGAACCACAGCTATGACACACATCCATGTTGCCAACATGGTTCATTGCAGCACATGAAACACAACTAAGACACCATCAATCATAAGGTAAAAAAGTGTTTCATACATGAGGCAGTGGATGTGCTATTGCATTGGTATCAGGAATGTATGACCAGACCCTTGACAGCAGTAAGTGTGACATCAACTATATTTGCAAGGTGCGTGTGTGACAAGGAGTCCATCTAAGCTTAAAATGGATAGCAGGAGTGCCCCAGGTATGACAAGCATTGCTCACAAGACATGCCCTGCGCAGTCCATCCCAGGTAATAAGTCCTGCCACTGCCATATTTTAAGTCTCTCTCCACCCTTCTCTAGGGGGCCCTGTAAATGGACTATCTGTACCTTGATAACCTTCATCTACACACACCCAGACTCCCATTCTGACTCATGTGTGCTTCTTTCTTCAGTATGGCATGCCATAGTCAAAGTTCATCAGTCTGCATGGACTTCAGGTCCGATAATGAACTGCCTGGTGGTCTATAGGACCTTTAAACAGCCTGTCCATTGCTTCCCATGTGAAAGGTCCAGTTGGCCCTTTGAACTTGATTCTCAACTCCAGGACTTGTGAGAGACTGAAGCTGCACACACCTGTGAGCATTTCCATGCAGACCAGCCATTTGAACCTGCCTTGCATTTGCTGCTGCCTGGGACTGCTTAGAAGCTGCCATTTTCTGAATCTCCTTGTTGTGCATTGGCGTACAAATCACTTGCATAACACAGCCCTTGGGGGATTGTGTAATGTTGCAGTCCACAGCACAAACACAGTTTTTAGTTCCCACATTGTTGTTCCAACTTTTCCCAGTCAGAGTCTGCTCACTGTGTATTTGCCTTGTTCATGTTTGTTCCTGACAGAGCTTGCATCCTGTTAGACTGACTGGTTCCTGTCTTTGCGTTAACTATAGACGGTCCCTGTGGCTACATTTGTCTCATAGATGCTTTCCATGCCCTCTCTTTCCTCATAGAGTATTGTGTCTGGTAGGTCTACGATGAATCCTCCAATATATAGTATAGTTTAATCAGATTCCTTTTAGTAGTCTGTTCTGGGACATGTATTCATATAGCCTATTCATTAGTGCCAAAAAGTGACAGTGCGCCATGGCTGTATGCATGGATTTGGTACGGTGCCTCCAGCACAACAAACAAGGGTTGCCAATGTGTATGTAAGGACAAAACATGTTTGTTCCCTGACGGTCAACACACAGATTCACTTCTGCCACCACCTTTTGATGGGGCTTGTGTGATGACTAGCTGTGACATTAATCAGCACAGAGGCACTTATGTTCCCCATTGCAGTGGGAATTTTAGAGACCACCCTGTGTACAAATGTTGTGATGAAACCTGGCTGTTTCCTATTACTGATGCAAAATGTTTTTAAGCACACCAAGGTTGCCCTGTCATGTGCCTTATTAAAGGTCTGCAGTGCAATAGCTGGACTATCCCCATGTGTGTCGTTAGTTGATCTTTGGCTTTAGGTCAAATCTGCTTTGAAGGATACTCTGTTAATTCAAGGGTTGGCAACACAGACTCATGTCTAGAACTGCACATAACTGTGACAACATATAGGCCAATACTGACACAGGGTACAGATGGCCACACACTTGAACTGGACACCTTTGTGCAATGAACCACTGGAAATATGTGAACACATGCAGCATGGTCTGCTGGTCCTCCACAGCCACAGGAGAAACATAGGTAATTATCATGACTCAAACTGTGGTGTACCATAAGTTTTTTGGATTAGAGTTGGGACTCTGTGTCACAAACACTGTACCTGCCTTGCATATTTGAATGCCTGACTCATGGGTAGTATACACACAAATGACCATGAAGTTGTATCCAACATTTCAGTACATGTGATGGCTTACCTTTGTAACATTGCCATTATCAACTGTCCTCTATCTATCCTGTGTATAGTTTGTCATGGGAGATGTTTTGTCCTCAAAGTCAGGGAAGTTCACACAGCATAAGATGCTACGGTTATGACAAACACATATCCTGACTGATGTACCTCAATGAATGGCATCTGATGGTTGTCCAAAATTACCACACATGCATACAAACACATTATGCAAAACACGTCTTGTGACGTTCACACAGAGGCACAACAACAATTGAAATAGCTAATTCACAGACATAAACAAACAGGCCATGCGTACATTTTTTAAGTTGCGTAGCCTTGCTATCCTCTATTGAGGCACCACCTACTCAAACTAGGGAATACAAATTTCAATTCCAAATGTTTGGGTTGCTGATGCGTCAGTTAAGAGTGCTAATCCGGCACAACAACATGAGTATTATGGTTCGCGGTAGTGTGGTCTGCCCCATGTGCCTAAACACTGGAACACACACAGCAGCCCCTAACAGCCTATATTTGTAAAGTTATAGTTTTCATGTATGAAACAAATGAGAAAAATGACACAAACACAGTTAAAGACAGATATTTTTATGCAAATGCGTAAAACATGACGCACATGCGTCCAAAAATGATGCATAGGTTTTAAAAAATGACGCTCACAGCCATTATACATCGATTGGTCCCTAGCTTTATTTCCAACACTGCACCCCATGAAATGGGTTATCCATGAAAAATATATTGCTCTTTGAATGCAGGGTAATTTTTAAGCATATGCATCAATAAATATTGACTCAAAGCCCGTAAGCGTCATAAAATGTCATGCATCATAATAAAAACGCACCGCATTTGAGACAGGAAGTGATGTAATAGGATATCCTGTTTACAGAAATGGTACAGTGGGTGTACTTTCACTTTCACTTTGCAGTCTGTGATTCTTCTAGACTGTGTGGCTGTGTTGAGAGTTGTGTCTGTCCAAATTGTGCTTTTGTCTCCTGTGTGCCATTCCAATTGTCATCTGTTTTTTTTTTAATTGTCTCAGTAATTCAGTTTAAGTGTGTTTTTGTCATTTTTTGTGTTTAATTTTGTCTTTGTACTGTTGGAAGTGTTTATTGGGTATTGTTAGTTGGGGTATTGTTGGGCTGTTTGTGGGTTCTTTGAGTTTCATTTTCTTACCTCCTTTCCCTGTATTTCCCTCTTTTCCCTTCCCTATCCCTATTATTTTCTATGATGTTGGGCAGGCCGCGTCTGGGGAGAATGGGTGAGGAGGAGCTGGGGGCTTTCATTTGGCTGGTGTGCCACTTCCTCCCCCTGATGTTAGAGGCTGGTGGCAAGGTGATACAGGGGTATCCAGGTGGTCCAAGGTGATGTTCCACCTGAAGAGGGTATTCAACAGCCAGCGCAACAACCACCAACTCAAACATTGCTGGACTGACCTTGTGGCCAGAGATCAAGACCTGCTGGACCACCTGGGTGTGGTGATTGGTGGCCCTGTTGGTGAGTACAAATCAGACTAATGTGTACAGTAAAATGCTCTGTAGTGACAGTAGCAGATTTGGTGACATGCTGCATGCAAGGACTGTGGACATGTGGAATGCAAGTTGAACATACAGTGGCCCTGATTTATACAATATTTGCTACGCATTACCATAAGTTGTTGACGCAAAAGCTGCACAAACTTACAAAACACAACTTGTTCTTGTAAATTAGTGCTGCTTTGATGTCAATAGATAATGGTAATGCGGCACAAACAAATGTTGTATTTATGGTCTGCGAGTGTACCAGGAATGAGATGTATTTCACATGGTAAAGCAAGGAATTAATGTAGTCCCCAATTATTTGGAATGCATGTCTGAACTGTATTCATGGCCATACGTACAAAGATCTTCCTAACCTCTGGTAATATCTTAGGCTGATATTTTGACTTGGTCTGGGCAGCATTTAAATTAATCATGGATGCCAAAGTAATGCACACTGGATAATATCTAAATGTTTGGTGCTACTTTCCATAGCTGTAGCATAAAAAAAGAATGCAAATGCTACACATAAAAAAATTAAAAAAAATCTGCCCCTATGTTCATTGTTCCTGTGTGTTTTAATTTGCCTTGGGCACAATTGCTGGTACAGAGCTGATGCATTTGCCATCTGTGTCACTTTATAGCCAAGCAATTTTCATGAGTTAATGGGTCATCATGGGATCCATGAACTTTGTGAATGCAGGGCCACAATTTATTTGTTTGCATGATGTTGTGCAAGTGAGCCCTGACTGCTTCCATCATACATTTAAAGTGACAAAATAGTTTGCTAGTTTACGTTTGGTACACCTCTGCTGATCTAGTGCAGCATATGTACAATAGTTAACTTCTCAGTATGAAGGCTATCACAGACATGTGTGTATGCTAAGATCAGCAGACCAGCATTCCTGTGACTGCTGCCACTCCCAAGGTGCATACAAATTGAGACCTACTTCATTAAGATTGCCACAGTAGGACATTTGCTAAATCATGTTTCACTTAGGAGACAGTGTCAGTTTGTTGTATAACCACAGATCACCCAATTTGGCAAATGTAAGATGATGAATGTGCCTAATTGTGATCTACAATACCTGATATAGGTACACAGGGCTCTGAGTAACACATTTCAGGTGCAATGGCTCCACCTGTGCCCATGCATTCTGTCACAGATGGTCAAATTCGACACTGTCAGCATATATTTCTTTGTTGTTTTGATTTAGATATATGGCCAATCCATGTTTAGCGCAACATTGTCTTAAAGTAACACATAGGATCCCTGCCATCATGGTGTCATGGGGGCATACACGGATGTGGGTACACTGGCAATGTGGCATTTGTAACCTACAGACAACACAGGCCCACATATAATGGACCATAGAAAGCACAATAATTCCTAAACTAAACCCAACTCACATGAGCATCACACAGTAACTGATTGTCCTTAGATACACAGGCCACAATACCTGAGTGACTGGTATTGCAGTGCACCAGGAATGTGGCTTTGCATGTCTCTCATAACAACAAATGAAGAAATGGAGTACCCTCTAGAAAGAATTCTGCACAAAATCGAGTAATCATGTTTTTCACCACATGATTGTTAGGACCAGTGCATGCGTGCATATGTGTGTCTATCAATTACTGGAGTGACAGGGTCAATACATGTTTGCAGTGGTATGTCTGTTAGGGTGTCTACATGCTTGACGTGCTGCTCTATCACCTAAAATGTCACACACAGTGACTTTTTGTTCCAAGGTTTGTACAGTGAGCAGACGTTGAGCACATTTCACCATTCCATGTGTTACAGGTGGACCAGCCTCCTACACAATTGGAGAAGTGGCTCGATTTGCAGACCCAGACATATTCAGTAAGTGTTGATATGTTAGTTCTGTGTTGTGTTTGAAGCTGTTGTGTGATTGACTCCTGTGTGTTGGACTCATTGCAAGGTATGATGTGCTGGCACATGATCTGATATGTGATTTGCCTGGCGTTTGTTATTTTGTTCCATGTTTGAGTTGGACAATCAGTGGCGGAGAGTCATATTTTGGGATTCTAGTGCTGTGCTATAGGCATGGGCAGGTGAACATGGTGATATTTGTTGCTACATTTATGCTAATGATAAATTAGGAGGTGGCCATGTTCATGATTTAGGGGGTCATTCTGACCTCGGCGGTAAAAGGCGCCTACCGCCGGTCAGAAATCCTCCATAATCCCGCCGCGGTCGCGGAAACCCGCCACGGTCATTCTGACCCGCAGAAGGCAAACCTCCGAAAATCCGACCGCCACAACAGACCGCCAGACCAGCGGTCGGCGGAAAGGTGGAGGTGACCAAACCTCCACCGCCACGCCAACAGAAATACGCCCATCCCATTACGACCCACGAATCCACGCGGCGGTCATTCAAACGCGGTATTCCATTGGCGGGACACACCGCCGCGGTCAGAATACCCACAAACGAACAAAACTCAGCCACATTGGCCGATTTGAATCCCACACACCTGATACACATACACACACCACTCCCACACACACAATACAATATAAAACACACACCCACATCACCCACAAACCCCTACGCTAAAAAATTCGTCAAGAAGGCAAGAGCGAGACACCAGCATCCAAAAAATAACAGCCACAGCCACTCAACACCATCACCCACACACTATCCACACACAAAACAACACACACCACCACACCCAACTCACTTAAATACACATACTCCACCCCACACATCATACACACCACCCCATGGCACCCCAAAGACAACCCCGCTTCACAGACGAAGAACTCAGGGTCATGGTGGAGGAAATCGTTCGGGTAGAGCCCCAGCTGTTCGGCACACAGATACAATACACCAGCATTGCCCGGAGGACGGAGCTATGGCAGAGGATTGTCGACAGGGTGAACGCAGTGGGACAGCACCCCAGAAATCGGGAAGACATCAGGAAGCGATGGAACGACCTACGGGGGAAGGTGCGTTCCATGGTATCCAGGCACAACATCGCCGTGCAGAAGACTGGCGGAGGACCCCCACCTCAACCCCCACAATTCACATCATGGGAGGAGGAAGTCTTGAACATCCTGCATCCTGACGGCCTCGCAGGAGTCGGCGGAGGAATGGATACTGGTAAGTTGAAGCTTCAATACTGCTTCCCCCCCACCTGCATGCCAAATCAGACCCCAACCCTCACCCCCATCCTCGAACCCCACCCTCACCCCCACCCCCATCCTCACCCCCATCCTCACCCTCACCCCCACCACCATCCTCACCCCCACCACCATCCTCACCCCCACCACCATCCTCACCCCCACCCCCAGCACACCTATTCCCCGCCAATGTCTCACCATCACAACCCACACATCCCAAAACCTAGGCCTGCATGCGTCCACTAAGCATGGACACCCATCACCAAAGCATGCCCAATGCATATACACATCCCCCCCACAAGCCACCCTCACCAAAGCCCCCACACACGAATGCCAGCACTTGGGGACACGAGAACCCACAGATACACCCATATGCCACACATTGAAACTATAACCATACCTCTATACCCCTGCAGGACCCGACCGTCAACACACCGCGGCGGAGGGGCCAGAATTCTCCACACCCCCCACCCAAGAGGCCGTCAGCGATGACAGCAGCTCTGTCGACCTGGACACCGATGACCAGCCCGGACCATCGGGGACCTCTGGACAGTCGGTTCCCCTCACACAGGCCCAGGCCACTACAGACCCAAACCCCTCTGGGAACACCAGCACAGCTCCCACCCAGCGGGCCCATGCCTCTGTCTCCAGGGCGCGTCAATCTGCGGTGTGTCTACCACTACAGGGCACCCAGGATAACCCACCACCCCAACAACAACAGGGACCTGGGGGCAGTGGTAGTGGGCACACCGGCCAGGGGGCAGAGGCCCAGGGAAACAGGGGAACTCGGAGGGCAGCTGTGCGACAGGGGGGGGAGGAGAGGCCCAGGGAACCCACTCTCCACGAGGTCCTCACCACCATCATGGGAGCATACAACCGCTCCCAGGAGACGATGGCGACAGTACTGGCCCGGTTCCAGGAGATCCAGGTGCTGCAGGAGGAACACTATCGGGGGTACAGGGAGGACATCAGAGCCATCAACACCACCCTGGTTACCATGGTAGGGCTGCTGCAGGACCTCGTCAACAACAGGGCGGACACTGAACAACACCCAAGGGCCCCTGCCACTAGCCTGGACCAAGAACAGCCAACCACCTCCGCCGGCGCTAGTGGACAGGAGGCCCCCGCACAGCAGCAGCCCACCAGACCCCCACCTCCTGCAGGAGAAGAACCACCCCGCAAGAGGGCCCTGAGATCTCGCAAGAAGACAGAGTAGGATGTCAAGACCCCCGCCAGCAATGGATACCACCTGATGTCATCCCACTGTCCCACATAGTCACCCTGTCCATCCTTGAACTGCCCATGCTCCATCTCTCCACAGACCTCTGGACAATGCACCTGTGTGACTGTTACTCTGGACTCTGCCATGGACATTCCTTCACCATAGCCCCCACCCACTTGAAACCACCCATCCCATTTTGAGCACTTAAATAAACACCTATTTTGCACCAAAATATCTGGAGTCTGGCTGTGATTTCAATAGATTGTAATTGACATGACAGTGCAAATATGTCCTTGTACATGGTGAAGTCAACAAACAGCTGCCACAAAGCTGTAGTCCATGGGGAAACGAAGCACAGGACTCGTAGTGGGGACCCCAGATCTGAAATAGGGAGGGAAAAGCCAAAACTCAGTCATCATACACTGGGGCAAATAGACAGGCAGCAGAGATGCTGGAGAGTAGTTAACTTTTACTAAATTATCTTTGAAATGTTACCTGTGTCCTATTGGAAGTACTGTTCAATGATTCTGTCCCTGTTGTCTGTTTCAGCCCCGTCGTCTTCCTCCTCGTCACTCTCCTCAGGTTCCACCGCTGCCACAACACCACCGTCTCGACCATCCTCCTGCAGGAAAGGCACCTGGCGGCGCAAAGCCAGGTTGTGAAGCATGCAGCAGGCCACGATGATGTGACACACCTTCTTAGGTGAGTACATTAGGGATCCACCTGTCATATGCAGGCACCGAAACCTGGCCTTTAGGAGGCCAAAGGTGCGTTCGATCACCCTCCTAGTACGCCCATGGGCCTCATTGTACCGTTCCTCTGCCCTGGTCCGGGGATTCCTTACTGGGGTCAGTAGCCACGACAGGTTGGGGTACCCAGAGTCCCCCACTAGCCATACATGGTGTCTCTGTAGCTGTTCCATCACGTAAGGGATGCTGCTATTCCTGAGGATGTAGGCATCATGCACTGACCCTGGGAATTTGGCATTTACATGCGAGATGTACTGGTCAGCCAAACACACCACCTGGATGTTCATTGAATGGTAATTTTTTCTGTTCCTGTACACCTGCTCCCTGTCTCTTGGGGGAACCAAAGCCACATGGGTCCCATCAATGGCACCAATTACGTTGGGAATATGTCCAAGGGCGTAGAAATCACCCTTCACTGTAGCCAATTCGCCCACCTCAGGGAAAATGATGTAGTTCCTCACGGATTTCATCAGGGCAGACAACACTCTGGATAACACCTTCGAAAACATGGGCTGAGACATCCCAGAAGCAATTCCCACGGTTGTCTGAAATGACCCACTTGCCAAGAAATGTAGTACTGACATGACCTGCACCAGAGGGGGAATCCCTGTGGGTTGGCGGATGGGGGACATCAGGTCGGGCTCCAGCTGGGCACACAGTTCATGGATAGTGGCACGGTTAAGACGGTAGGTCAGGATAATGTGGCGTTCTTCCATTGTCGACAGGTCCACCAGCGGTCGGTACACGGGAGGATTCATCCGTCTCCTCGCCCAACCCAGCGGACGGTGCCTAGGAAGGACAACATGGAGCACACAGTCAAGCAACCCACAGGTACGTACTCACAGCTAGCACAGTATACGATTCTCTATGCAGTGAATGGCGTGTCTGAGTGGCTATGCAAGGCCTAGGCCTGTGTGACGCAGTTGAAATTGAGCCATGTGGGCCCTGGAAATGGCGGCTGCCTGACCTGTGAAGTGTGACAATGGGATGTGAGGTCAATGCGCTGGCGTGGCACACCGCGGCGGGCGGCGGGCGAAGACCGCGGCGCGAAGCCGCATTGGTTAACATTGAAGCCTATGGGTTTCAGGAGCCAATGGCGAAGGGCGCCGGCGGTGGCGGGACGCACCGCCGCGGTACGCACCGCCGCGGACGTGACTGCCATTTTCTATCTACTTATCCACTTGCGACTTGAACTTTCACAGGAGAGGACCTATACTGCAAGTGTTGCTGTGACCTCGGTCTGGAAGGGACAATGGCTGCTGCGCCTGGGGAAAGGGCCCCTGCCTTCACTGGAGAGGAGTTGGAGAAACTTGTGGATGGGGTCCTCCCCCAGTATGCGCTACTCTACGGTCCTCCAGACCAACAAGTGAGTTTAATTCAATATGGATTTGGGGCCACTGGCTGGCTTGGGGGCCTGGCGGGGGGCCTGGCGGGGATGGGGGGCATGTTGGGCCTGGCGGGGGGCCTGGCGGGGATGGGGGGCATGTTGGGCCTGGCGGGGGGCATGGCGGGGGGCCTGGCGGGGATGGGGGGCATGTTGGGCCTGGCGGGGGGCCTGGCGGGGGGCCTGGCGGGGATGGGGGGCATGTTGGGCCTGGCGGGGGGCCTGGCGGGGGGCCTGGCGGGGATGGGGGGCATGTTGGGCCTGGCGGGGGGCATGGCGGGGATGGGGGGCATGTTGGGCCTGGCGGGGGGCCTGGCGGGGATGGGGGGCATGTTGGGCCTGGCGGGGATGGGGGGCATGTTGGGCCTGGCGGGGGGCCTGGCGGGGATGGGGGGCATGTTGGGCCTGGCGGGGGGCATGGCGGGGGGCCTGGCAGGGATGGGGGGCATGTTGGGCCTGGCGGGGGGCCTGGCGGGGGGCCTGGCGGGGATGGGGGGCATGTTGGGCCTGGCGGGGGGCATGGCGGGGATGGGGGGCATGTTGGGCCTGGCGGGGGGCCTGGCGGGGATGGGGGGCATGTTGGGCCTGGCGGGGGGCCTGGCGGGGATGGGGGGCATGTTGGGCCTGGCGGGGGGCCTGGCGGGGATGGGGGGCGTTGGGCCACTGGAAAGGAAAATGCTGAGAAACTTGAACGTGGTATTTCTCCCTCCCTGTACGTGTCACATAGGTACGCGCTCATGAGAAGATCGGGATTTGGCGTGCCATCGCCAAGGAAGTCCGGGCCCTGGGGGTCCACCATCGACGGGGCACCCACTGCCGCAAGAGGTGGGAGGACATCCGCCGCGGGACCAAGAAGACCGCCGAGTCTCTGCTGGGGATGGCCTCCCAACGTAGGCGGGGTGCCTGCCGTCAACTGAGCCCCCTGATGTTCCGGATCCTGGCGGTGGCCTACCTTGAATTGGATGGGCGCGTGAGGGCAGCACAGCAGACACAAGGGGGTGAGTACAAGCATTATCTACTCTGTTGTCGCGCAGTGGAGGTGTCTGGGTGGGGGAGGAGGGCTGGGGGTCCCCCTAGGCCAGGGCGATATCTGTAGGCTAAGCACCCCCGTAAGCCCCTGTGTCCCCAGCCACCACCCTCAGTAGTTTGTCAGTACAGCCATCCCTGGGCCGTGTCATCCATGGGTGCAGTTGTCAACTCTAGGCGTGTAGGGCATGTTCCATGGAATGCGTAGCGTACCCCAAGTGCGCAACTTAGTGCAGGGGGCATCTGTGTCTGTCATGTCCGCTAACTGTACCGGAGATCCATGTACTCAATATCCCTTTATTTCTCTCTCCCCCCCCCTTTTTGTTTGTCTTTCTGTGCTTGTGTGCATCAGCATCATCAGGCGGAGGAGAAGTGGCATCGGGGCAGGAGGGAGCTGCATCTCACATGGCCCAGGAGGGCCATGCCACAGAGTCAGACTGGACCAGTGAGACGGAGGGCGAGGGGAGCTCCACGACGGGGACGACTGGAGCCTGCAGCGACACGGACACGTCCTCGGAAGGGGGCTCCCTTGCGGGGGTGGCACCATCCGTGCCCCCCGCCATTACAGGTACAGCCGCCACCCAGCGCACCATCTCCGCCCTCCCAGCAGCCCCTCAGCGTTCGCCCCGTGCCCGCTCTGCCAGGAAGCCGGGCATCTCCTTCGCCCCAGGCACCTCAGGCCCTGCCCCTGTTACCCCCGCTGCCCTCAGTGAGGAGGTCATTGACCTCCTCCGAACGCTCATTGTTGGGCAGACTACCCTTTTGAATGCCATCCAGGGGGTGGAGAGGGAGGTTCATCGCAGCAATGCGTACCTGGAGGGCATTCATTCGGGTCAGGCTGCCCATCAGCGATCGTTCCAGGCTCTGGCCTCAGCACTGACGGCAGCCATTGTCCCTGTCTCCTGCCTGCCTCTACTAACTCCCTCCTCCCAGTCTCCTGTTCCTCTGCCTGTCCCACCCACACCATCAGACCAGCCTGCACACACCTCAACACCCAAGAGAAGCTCATCCAAACATAAGCACCACAGATCACGCAGACATTCACACACGCAACATTCCGATGCAGACATGCCAACAGTCACTACCACCTCTGTGACCCCCACCTCCTCGTCTCCCTCCTCCCTCCCTGTGACGTCTACACTCACACCTCCATTCACCTCACCATCAGCCAGTGTTTCCATCACCAGCACACCCTCCACTCCAGTCCGCACACGTGCAGTCACCACCCCCACTGCCATTTACACGTCCCCTGTGTCCTCTCCCACTGTGTCTGTCACCCCCTCTTCCACACCACACAAACGCAGCCACCCACCCACCCAACAGCCATCCACCTCACGACAGCCTATCCCTCATGCACCTGCACCCAAAGACAGCAAACGTGACTCACCTACAACCACATCCTCTCCCTCCACTCCCATTCCCACTGTACCTACCACTCTCCATTGTCCCAAGAAGCTCTTCCTCGCCACTACTAACTTCTTTCCTGACCCTGAGCCCCCCCCTCCTTCTCGTCGGGGTAAGAAGAGCACCTCAGCCACCACCAGCCCTGCAGCCCCCTTGACAAGGGTGCAGGGGTATTGGAGCCCGCCAGCCCGCATGTCTGGATCTTCGCCCAGCAGCAAGGGGACAGCCAGCCCACCCCCTGGGAAGAGGAGCAGAAGGCGGAAGGGTCGCCGCAGGAGCCCGCCTTCTACATCCCCCCCGGACACCACCCAGAGACAGTCACCAGCCACAGCTCCAAAGGGAGGAAAGGGCCACAGGCCCACGACTAAGGAGGGCAAGGGCAGCAAGTCAGAGAGGTCAGGCAGCAGGCCTGCTGCCCAGGAGGAGCCCACAACCCCCATAGCCGCTGCCCCAGGGAGGAACCGGCACAGCTGCCCCGGGAGAGCCCACCACCCCCATAGCCGCTGCCCAGGGAGGACCCAGCCCAGCTGGCCAGGAGGGCCCCACCACCCACAGCCCAGGTGGGCAGTGAAGGAGCACCATCCCCGCTGCCCAGGAGGGCACCACCAGGCAATTAGCAGTTGGCCATAGACCGTCCGCCGTCTCAAGAACCGCTGAACTGGGCCCCGCCGTCTCAAGAACCGCTGAACTGGGCCCTTCAGGGCAAGAACCGCTGAACTGGGCCCGCCGTCTGGGCCCTTCAGGGCAAGAACCGCTGAACTGGGCCCTTCAGGGCAAGAACCGCTGAACTGGGCCCTTCAGGGCAAGAACCGCTGAACTGGGCCCTTCAGGGCAAGAACCGCTGAACTGGGACCCGCCGTCTCAAGAACCGCTGAACTGGGCCCTTCAGGGCAAGAACCGCTGAACTGGGCCCTTCAGGGCAAGAACCGCTGAACTGGGCCCTTCAGGGCAAGAACCGCTGGCCCTTTGGCAGACGTGGCAGGGCAGGATCTATCTCGGGCAGGGCTGCAGGATGTCCTCTGGCCAACTTGCCTCCTCCAGTGGCAGTGGGGTCTGTTATGGACTGTATGGACTGTGGCTTTGCTCTCCCCAGGATGGCCCAGTGGGCAGGCCACCCACTGTATGGACTGTATGGACTGTATGGACTGTGGCTTTGCTCTCCCCAGGATGGCCCAGTGGGCAGGCCACCCACTGTATGGACTGTGGCTTTGCTCTCCCCAGGATGGCCCAGTGGGCAGGCCACCCACTGTATGGACTGTTTGGACTGTGGCTTTGCTCTCCCCAGGATGGCCCAGTGGGCAGGCCACCCACTGTATGGACTGTATGGACTGTGGCTTTGCTCTCCCCAGGATGGCCCAGTGGGCAGGCCACCCACTGTATGGACTGTTTGGACTGTGGCTTTGCTCTCCCCAGGATGGCCCAGTGGGCAGGCCACCCACTGTATGGACTGTATGGACTGTGGCTTTGCTCTCCCCAGGATGGCCCAGTGGGCAGGCCACCCACTGTATGGACTGTTTGGACTGTGGCTTTGCTCTCCCCAGGATGGCCCAGTGGGCAGGCCACCCACTGTATGGACTGTATGGACTGTGGCTTTGCTCTCCCCAGGATGGCCCAGTGGGCAGGCCACCCACTGTATGGACTGTATGGACTGTGGCTTTGCTCTCCCCAGGATGGCCCAGTGGGCAGGCCACCCACTGTATGGACTGTTTGGACTGTGGCTTTGCTCTCCCCAGGATGGGCCAGTGGTCATGGAGTCCCCTCGTGGATCTGGCGTCGTGTACTCAAGTGGCTGAGGTGCCCCCCCTTCCCTTCCCCCTGAGGTGCCTGTCCTATTTTCTTTCTGATGCCCCTGCAGTGTTCTCTCCGTGGAGTTCTTGTCGTGGGACTGGGCCTTGCCCCTTTGCACAGGACCCCTGTGATCCACGGACAGTGGTTGGACTACATTTAGTAGCTGTATATATTTTGTACATAGTTTATTTATTAATTGGGATTACTGGTGTACATATTTCAATATATCTGCCCGTTTATGATCTCTTCTTTTGGTCTTTGCATTATTTCGGAGGGGGGTGGTTTGTGGGTTGTGACAGTGATCTGTGGGAATGCATTGATGTGTGTGTTGTAGTGGGTGTGGGTGGGTGGGTGTGTGCCGGTAATCTTTTCCCTCCCCTGTGTCGTAGGTGCAGTACTCACCGATGTCTTCCGCGCCGCCGGGCGTGCTCCTGGTATATGAGCAGGAATAGGAGTGCGGGGATGACCTGCAACTCTGGCTCCATACTGCCGGAATCTCGCGTGGAGTGCGTAGAGGTGAGCGTTTTCCCGTTCGTAGTCTGTTTCCGCCGTGTTCTTATCGGCGGTGCTCCCGCCCCGGAAAAGGTGGCAGATTGGTGGGTCGTAATAGGGTGGGCGGTACATTGTCTGCCGCCGGGCTGTTGGCGGGAACCGCCGCGCTGTTTGTTTGTACCGCTGTGGCGGTCGGAGTGTTAAGTTGGCGGGCTGCGTTGGCGGTTCCCGCCAGGGTCAGAATTGCATATTTTAGACCGCCGGCCTGTTGGCGGCTTGGCCGCCGCTTTATCACCGACCGCCAGGGTCAGAATGAGGGCCTTAGTCTGCACGTCATATCCTGATTCACACAGACCAGTGACGCTGAAGTATTACCCACAGACTTGAGCCTCCCTGTTAACTAATGAACATGTAGGACTGTATGTTTGACCTCCTAGTAGCATCTGGCTCCACATGTTGTGTTACGTTTATGTGGCACCTAAGTAGAATGTCATAGGTGTGCATGCAGGTCAAGCCCAGATGGCTGCTTGCATCTATGTGCTTGTTTTTGGAAGGGTATTAGTGAGATCAAATGATGTTGACAATTGTCCGCAATTAGTTACATAAATGTGGATGTGAATGTCCAATGTTTGAGTCAATCCTATTTGGCAGCCCTCCCTACCTGTGGTGGACCTACTAAACCCATAGACAGCTGTCCAAAGCTTCCTGGCTGTCCTTGATGTTTGAAAGTATGAGTTTGTACTGCCATTTGTTAAATTTTGTTTTGACCAATGACTTTGTGTTTCACCACTGCGCATATTATTTGCTCAATGTTCACCAGTAGCACATGGTATGTTTTGTTCAGTTTAGCCGCCTATGGGCTTTGACATTGCATTAGTCATTACATTCTGTATTCTGCCTATTGGCTTTGACATGGCATTAGCCATTACTTTCTGTATTCAGTTGAGCCGCCTATGGGCTTTGACATTGCATGCCTATTGACTTTGACATGAGGTATTCAGTTTAGCTGCCTATTGACTTTGACATGCTATTAGATATTCTGCCTATTGGCTTTGACATGATATCATATATTACATTTTGTATTCAGCTCCGCTGCCTATTGGCTTTGACATGATATCATATATTACACTTTGTATTCAGCTCCGCTGCCTATTGACTTTGACATGATATTATATATTGCATTTTGTATTCAGCTTAACTGCCTATTGGCTTTGACATGATATTAGACATTGCATTTTGTATTCAGCTTGGCTGCCTATTGGCTTTGACATGATATTATACATTGCATTTTATATTCAGCTCCGCTGCCTATTGGCTTTGACATGATATTATACATTGCATTTTGTATTCAGCTCAGCTGCCTATGGGCTTTGACATGATATTATACATTGCATTTTGTATTCAGCTCAGCTGCCTATTGGCTTTGACATGACACTAGACATTGCATTTGATATTTAGGTTAGCTGCCTATTGCCTTTAACATGACATTGCATTTGATATTTAGGTTAGCTGCCCATTGCCTTTAACGTGGAGTTAGACATTGCAGTTGAGAATCCAAGCTGTATTTTTCCAAGCTGTGTTTTTGCACCAGAGAACCAAGATGTTTTTCTCACAGTAGACTAGACATGATAAGAGAGAGTACATGGGTGTTGTTTTTTCTCCGCTTGAGCTTGGGAACAGGATTAGTCTTGGAGACCTGGCCAGTCTCCAAAAGGCTTGCTCAGTTTCCCAGGTCTGAGAGGAGGGGGCACACCTTTGTAACAAATGTAACAGGCTGCAGAGAGTCAGATTCGAATCTGCCAGACCTCGTGCTGGAGCTTGGCGCAGGCTGCCAGCAATCCCGTGTGGGTAGATGAATCTCTCTTTCTCGCGGCTGACAGGGGTCATCAGCTTGCAGACCTTAGAAAGATGAAGCTGTAGATAATTCCCACACGGTGAAGTATTTGTTTTGCTTTGGATTCAATATCTTATAAATATAACCTGCTGTGTATATTGCAAACTGATATATTTTGTTTGATTAACGCGGACTTGAAAGCTACTAATTCGTCATTCATAAATATTGTGGTTGGGGAAGAATTAACAACAATAAAAGTCTTCTTTGACCTCAGAAGTGCATTTCTGTTGTGTTATGTTAGTGCTTAGAAACTAGATAAGAGGAAAGCACTACAGAGTTGCATGTCCATCACCCCCTGAGGCACAGGGTTAGGGTTATGAAATATGTGTACCTAGGTGTGAGGATCCCAGTGTAGAAGACAGACATGTAATTCCAACATTTATTTGTTCCAACCTAGGATACCCCCTCATGATTACCAACTGCATACTGTCCAGGAAATTCCATTTACAAATCACAGATCTTGTGGGCCTTGATTGTCATCCAGAAGATATTCATTAGTTGGCCTGTCACATGTGGAGTTCTTGCAGCATTTGTTATGTGACTAATGGCAGAACAATGATGCACAGATCATTTAACTAGGTACACAACTTTTTGAGCATTGCTGGGCTGTTAGGAGATGTGTAGGCTGTGTTGTCATGTCGTTCCTGAGGGACATTCTATGATCTGTACTGTGATTTGGACTGTTTAAGCTTATTTTGAGGAAGTGTTAGAATATCATCAGTAGATGTATCACACAATAATGTCACTAATGTTTCAGGTTCTCTATTTTTACAGCTGCCAACATGAATGCCCATCAGATCAGGGAATTCAAGAGGCGGGCGAAGCGTTACCGCCACATACTGGATGTGGAGTCTGGCTTCAACAACATAGCTCAGCGTTATTGGCATGAGCAAGCCACAGGGGTCTGGAGTGCATTTGCCCAATGGGGCCAATCTTGCCCACACCAACCACCAGCACAACCACTCCAACCACAGTCGCACAAATGATGAAAGCCACTGTTGCATGTCCCTCTACCTCATCAGCTCCAGGCCCTCAGACAGCAACTCCTACACCTCCCAATCCAAGCACGGCACCGGAACCAGCACTACCATCCACTAGTGGCACACAGACAACCCATGCTGCAGTGATAGACAATGCAGAATTCCCACAAATGAGACGTGACATGCACCGGATGTTGCACAGGATGGACAGGCTGCAGCAAGAGGTGTCCAGCAATAGCAGGAGACTGCGTGAAATAAAGAAGATCCTGAGGAGGGCAAACTTGTGACTTTGTGACCCTCAGCCATGATTCCCTCCCTCCTCTTTCCTGGTTCTTATATTAAGTGGGTTTAGGGTTGGTGGTAGGTTAGAATAGGCTGTTAGTTTAGTTAATATAAGTGGGTTGGGGGTGGAGGTGGTTATATTATTACATGTGTTATTTTTGTGGGTGGGTGGGGAATGATGTTGGGGTTTATGTGTATAAAAAATACAAATAAATATATTTAAAAAAGAATACCAAAAAAATATATATTTGTTTAGGATAAAATAGTATGTGTTTAGGTTAGTATATGTTGTCCTACATGTGTCCCGTCATTAAGGGGAGTGGGGGGGGGGGGTGATGTTTAGAGTGTTTAGTTAAATGTGATAGGTAAGTTTAGCTTAGGGTAGTTAGGGCAGTTGTGGGTAATGTGTAGTTAGGATAGGTTAGGTTAGTTAAGGTGTTTCTCCTAGTTTTATTATCCTTTTTTTTACTGTTAAATAAATATTTAGGTTCTTCTTTACAGTAGGTGTCATATGCTTGGGGGTCAGTGTCAATGTGGTATTTGCATTTGTGTACCATACTGCATCTGAATCCCATTATTAACATGGTTATTCACAATTCCTAATGTGCAGTCACATTAGCAGCTACACCACAGCTATTTCTCAATGCCTCTGCCATCCATTGCACCCACCACTCAAGGTAACTAGAGTTCCCAATGTGTTCTGAAGTTTGGATGTGTGTTTTAAATCTGTCATCGTTTGAGACCTGATTTGGACTCTTGGCCACTGTGGTACATCTGCCTGCAGCCTGATGTTCATGTGAACCCTGAAAAGCTGAATGATGTTTTAATCTTATGTAGTATTGTATACATAACTCACACCTATCATTTCTTACATTGTACTCCCAGGTTACATAAACGTCCATACACTCGTACACATCCATTCCTGCTGTATGGTGTGTGTGTGTGATGAACGTTTATAGTCAGAAGTCACATACATAAAGATAATCTTGAAGGGAATTTTGAACACATTGATTTTCTGCTTAAACATCCCTTGAAGCGGACTTATTCAGTCCAACACAGCATTATACTGTTAGTTCTCAATGTACTTCAGAAATAAGCCTCAGGAAGCGCAGATGATGATACAATCCAGACCTCAGTGCATAGTTTTCAGCCCACAATCTTTCAAGGCACTTGTATTGACATTCTATGGCCATTGACATGTGACATACAACACTAATCTCCTACACAGTTGATGTGTCACATTACACAGAGACAAAGTGGTTGTGTAAGTGCTATTTATTTGAAAGTGCTGTAGTGCAATATTTACATAGTACAGGATTGTGAGTCCATTAGTGTGACGCATTCCATTGTGATGCTACACAAGTGCAATGGGACATGTCATTGGACATGCTGGGGTGAAGTGTCATACAGTGCAGAGGAACATGCGTTGCTAATGAGGTAGTGAGAGACAATCACAGAGCATAGTGTCAAGGTAAAGAGTGTGCTGGAGAACAGTGCATGTGAGCAGCTGTTGCAAGACTGGCATGTTAACAAGCACAGGACCTAGGATGTCAGTGCCCATGTGGCATGGAGTTGTGCTACCGGGTACTCTTACGGCTGAAGGTGATCTGTTCCACGTCTTCATCTTCTGATGTGTGTGTCATCTCCTCTGACCTTGGTGGTTGTGGGTTTGAAGGGGCAACACACACTTCAGTGTTTGAAGACGTGGAGTCAGAAATCATGGTAGCTGCCAACTGTGGGGCTATTAAGGGCAGTACTGCAGCAACGAGGAGCTGCTGGTTCTTGAGTATAGCAGCTACATCACTGTGGTAGGCAGCCAGGTCGGCCCTGAGGGGGTCATGATTGCATTCGTGCATGCAGTGAAAGGTTTGGGGTGCAGGGTGTTGTGGCAACTCCCTTACTGCAGTGGTGAATTCCTTTACACTTTGTTTTAGTCCTTGCAGGATGGATGTTAGCACTTGCATGGCTGCTGGCTGTTCTGCGGATGACATCATGCACAAACGCATCCCCTCAATGCTGGCTGCCATATTTTGCATCCCACCGCGCCTCCTTGGACAGCTCCCGCTGTACTCCAACTGCAGTCCTCTCAAAGGTGGTACCAGTGTCCTCAGGGTCCTCAGCTGGGTTGGAGCTGGAAGGTCGTACAATCGTGGTGGCGGGTTGGTTTTTTCCTCTGTGATGGCTGCTACTTCTGTGCTCCTCCTTGCCACTGAAGGTGGGGTCTGGAGAGTTCCAAGGACATCCTGGAGGGTCTGCTGGCTAAAGTTTGTCAGCTCGTCATCCATGTCATCAGGGAAGTCCAGGACAGGCATATCCCCAGGAGAGCCTTCGTCCTCTGCAATGAGATATTGTACAATTAGTGTGCCTGTGTTGTGGCATTTGTAATGTGAGTTTCCTGACTTCCTATTAGTTGCACATTGTGATCTTGCTTCCTGTTCATTGTTCATGTCATCAATATTAGCATTCTCCCAGGCCTATGCCCCACCTGCATGTCACATGTAGTGTGGGCAGTTTGGGGAAATGTCTGCGTCACATCCTCTCGGGGTAGGTTCTGCCCAAATTGTGTGATGTCACCTTATTGTACAACTCAACCCTCCATCTCCTTCCATTATCATGGTGTGGCCTTGCACTGGCTGTGGGTGTTCTGATGGCACTTGCACCACACTTAACAATCTGGAAGTGACCCAGTCTCTGATATTTTACATCCACCGATATGTTGCTGAGACCTAGCATATACTATGTATAGCATTGGCATGACACGATACGGGTGTCAGTATTGGTAGTGTGTACTGCTGATGTTGGGGAATGTGTGCTACATTGGATTGCACTGATGGTCTTAGCAGTGTTCCGTTTCCTCTTATGACTGTGTGGGTGTGTTTCACTAGCTAGAAACATATGTCCTCCCCTCAATGCTGATGTCTCAGCATTATGAGACTTGAGATGTTGCATGGTGGCATTGCAGCTATTGTAACACAGGCTCAGGGTAGACCCTGACATGTGCAGCATGGGAATTATATTACTGCTGTGTACCTCATAATGTTATTTACAATACCTGATGTTTGTAGTGCCTATAGACATTAGCATTTGCCAGGATTTGCACATTTTTATTAATTACAGGGGATTGATAATGTTGTCAACCTGAACCCTCTATTTTGGGTGTGTTTGATCCATGGGCACGTAACTGCCATTGGTTACTTGACCTGCACAGACAGCAGAGGTGGTAGTGGGAACTGTTGTTAATGGTAAATACCACTTGTGGATATGGCCTGAGACTGGAAATTGAGCTCTAGTTCATTTAGCGACAATACCAGCTGTTGTGTGACAGCAGGCCAGTTTTACGTTGTACCCTACCCTCCTGGGCTGGCTTTGCCTTTCCAACATCCTTGGCATGGGAGAGTACCCCCATGCAAAGGTTGTTGGTGTAGTGTTGTGCTGTGCCCCAGGTTTCCCCTGCACAGCCGATGAACCCATGCCGTGCCCCTTTTCCCTTTCCACTACCTGATCAGCATGACTGACATGCATTGTGTAGTAGGTATGTCCCCTCCCGCTTGCAGTTAACAATTAGGCATTGTTCCCCATGCCACTTACCCTGCATCTGTGTTGTATACGGGTAGTCTGCGCTGTCCTGTCCTTGAATCCCTGTGACGATCTCCTCAGGGATGACGGCTGTCACCATCTCCTCCATGTGGTCCAGGGCCTCCTGGAGTGCAGTACTCCCACCTCCAGTCTGCAGTGCTGCCTTCCTGTTTCTTTACCATCTTTTCCTTGGTCCTGTGCTTGTAGTCATGCCAGCATTTCTTGCACTCGGTGACTGTTCTCTGTACTTCTGCCACACTGTTTATCTTATTGACAATTTGTTGCCAAATTGACTCTTTCCTACCAATTGGCAATTTAGAGGTGACAAAAAGTTGATGCTGGTGTTCCATCACCTCTTTCACCAGTATTTCATGCTCCTCTTCACTGAACCAACACTTCCTTTTCTTTTTCTCCCTTTCCTGGGACTTGTGTGGGTCCTCCTGGCTGGTTCCTGGTCGGTTGTCATCTTCCTGGGGTCTCTCATGGCTTCTGGAATCCATTTTGGGGCTCCTTTGAACATTTTGCTGTGTTTGTGCCGCTTTTTGATGCTATTGCGGCAAAAAAAGGCGCGTATCTGGTTTGCGATGTCGTAAACCAGATACAAGTCATTTTTGCCATGTTAATGTTGTTTTTCTTTACGACGTGGCGCATCGGTTTGAGTAAAATAAAATGACTCTAACCAGTGGTTTGTGCCGCCGAGCGTCAAAGTATAAATTTGACGCCTGTGTGGCGCTAAGAAATGGTGTTAGCTGGCGTTAAACTTTTTGATGCAAAACTGCGTTGGCACAGTTTTGCATCAAAAGTATAAATATGGCCCTAAGTTGGATACTATTTAAAAAGAGCCTTTGTCATCTGACATTGCCCAGAATGGAGATTTACTCAACTTAGTGTTATAGGACGAGGACTGAATTGGCCTTATAATGCAACTCTTAATTGACCATTTTCAGTCTGTCAAAAAACATAATACAGTGCTGGCTAAGGAGTACAACAACTGTGTGGTCTCTCAATTGCGGAAGAAGCTCTTGGTAATTAAGCAAATAAACTTTACTATAAGATTGTTGTGGTGGTGACAAGGAACACCAACTTGTATCCTGCCTTATCTCTTATTATTTCATAAGACAAACACCAATGATCAAGTGTAAAGAGGTGATAGGTGTTATGAGAAAGTCTGGGGTCTACTAAGTTTTTTCGCAAATGCTACTGTCTTAAAACTAACAGCCCAATAAGGTTTGACTTAATAGTTAATGTCACAGACAATCAAAATGCATGAACCTTAAGACGCTTTTGAGATTTTGTCATGGTAAGTAACAACTACTTTATTCACACCACCTTCTACGAGTTTGAAATTATGTGGGATATCCAATGCACTAGACAGGGGCTTTAAACAACTAAGCCACTGTACCACCTGTATTGTTGGTGACCACATAGCTTCCTTGTGATATTGTTAGCAGAATTAGATATACATTTTGCTCATGTCCTATGTCATCCTGTTTTATTTTTACAACCCTTATCAGGCACATATTACTTCTATAGGGTAGATTGTGGTGTTTTTTGAGCTGCTGACAGGAAACTGCAAAATGTTTTCTGAAATTCTAAACATGGGGTGTGGATGGTGAGGCCTTACAATACGCTAAGGTGAATACACAACATTTTAAGAAGAATAAGATCTAAGTTATATAAAGGACAGGGAAATGCAGATATGAAATCACCCTATCTACATCAATCAAGGGCGTAGGTCCCCACCTCAATGTTTAGTGAAAAATATGCATTTTTACAGGGACTGTTGGAAAAAATGTGTACCACTGAATACACTTTGAAACTCAGAATATTTCAAAGAATTTCACAAGATTGGTCTTTTCAAAGATACCAGCATTGTCTCCACTTTCAATGACTAATACGTTTTGGTGCTGTTGTGGTTGTCATCTGTGAACAAGTAGTATATTTTCTGATTCAAGTAAGGGATACATAACCCCAGAGTGGAAGTGGTTATATACTGACCTTGGTCTGGCCAGATTACATCATGATTCAGAAGCCATAGACTCTAAGGGATGTAAAAAGTCATACTAAGTGGCCCAGTACAGATAATTGTTAAGTGCAGCGATAAGATCAACACTATTTGGTTCACATTAATTACAGCTCAATGAAGAAGGGGTGTTGTGAGTTTACAAAGAATGTCTACAGTTTTCCTCTGACCTAGATGGCAGAGAGCTACAGAAGTTGTACACCTCATGAAGATATACATCTTTTCATTACATTTTTTGACAGGAGAGAGGATGAGGCCTGGGCAGAACTCACAGAATTACAAAGTAACTCTGCAATATTCTGGGGAATTCCACAATGGGGCAGAAATAGGCACTTCGTGCTACTCGCACTGTAATTTAGCTCCAGGAGCCTGTTTTGTGCTGAGAAATCAGTGCAAATGGCACCACAGGGGGTGCCAGTGGGTGCAGCTTCTTGAGTTAATTTTGATGCCACTGAAGTAGAATTTCTACTTTACGAGCAGATTTTTAACCACAAATTGTTAGGACCTCCCACAACTGCCTGTGTTGGAGAAATCTAGATAGTTGCCCTCCTAACAGTGAAAAACATACTTGGGGATGCCAAATTACCATTGGTGAGTCAGACACAAGAAAAATCTCCTCCACATGGGGTTTAGCAGAACTTGGATGGAACTCTTTGTTACAAGCATAATACGGAGTGACCAAAACTCTACCAACTCCACTGGTGAAGCAAAATATATCTCCCACCCCAAGAGAGGATGTAGCATTATGGCCAGAGCTGCCTACTGCGGAACCGAGTAACGAGTCTCTACGTTACCTCTAAATCTTGTGATTCTGGGCAAATCATTTGACCTTGCCATGCCAAAAAATGAATGTGCCTTGTCTAATGTAATTATGGCCCATGTGATGTGCTCTGATACCTTCAGGTCGAGTTAGTGCTATAAAAAAAAATGCAAAACATTTTTTGATTTATTTCAACCATTGGAAATCTTGAATATGGTTGTCACCACCACCCCCACCAATTGGAATTGCTGATAAAAGCTCAATGTCATGGTGGACACTCCTTCCTGTGAATGTGGATGGTTGCCAGGACCACTGGACTCATGCAGCAGGGACGGACAAAATTCAGTGGTACAGTTGAGTATATTACACTGCACAGAAAGGCAAAGCATGCGGGTTCATGCAGCACATGTTCTGACTGTATTAGTCATTATTTTTTGAAACTTCGAAACACTGTCTGGCATTGGTTGCCCCTTATTAGACCCAGCTTAACACCCAAAATACAATATTAAGCAACAGAAAGGTGACAAGTCAACATTTACAAAGGGCCTTAGTCTGCGTGACATTTGTTGCCTGATTTTTAGTAAGTTTGAATTCATTGAGCTAGGACGTTTTTGTTAAAATATGCAGGTTATGGAGCAGGTGATGGATTAAGTGGCAAATGCGGCAAATCTATAACTGTGCGAAAATCACCACTGCCGCCAATCGCATAGTTCCAGTGGTCTCGATTATTGCAGCAGTATTACATGACTCGTTTTTTGCCAGCTGTGTGCTGGGCACCTGCCCCCAGCATCTTCAACATTTTCTTTTTTGGAAAAACTTTATCTTAGAAAAAACACTGCATGGGTTTCACCTGACAAAAAGAGTTCATAAAGTTAGCAGTTAAAATGAGTGAGAAACTTCCTATGCACTCATTTCTCAAGCCAAATTAGCAATGTTACCAGTTCACATCAACAAAAACACCCTGCGCTTCCCTGGGCGGGATCGAACCACCAACCTTTCTGGATTAACAGCCGAGCGCGTTAACCGAATGCGCCATTAAGAGTGCTCCACAACAGTTGTTACTTTTTCAATCAGAAAGCGCTTTTCTAGAGTGCAATGTATGTTGGAGTGAATGCTTAGGGAGAAGATCTTGAACGTCCTGTTTGCTAAACCAAGTGAGACAAGCGGATTAGTCAGATGTTTCTTCCATTCCTATGGTGGCTCTCCTCTTTCCTCTGCTGCCTCGTTGTTGTGTGGTCATTATCTCCCTCTCCACTAGGGCCAACTTTCATTCACTCTCTTTTTAGCAACACGGCGTTTTCATTGGTTTTCTGTCATTTTTCTCCTTCAGGAATCATTTTACTACATGATACCCAAGGTCTAGGCACACTTTCCTCACATCTATATAGATGGCTTTCTACTGCAATTAGTGTAGCCAAAGTTAATATATTGCGTTTTTGGAAATCTAATATTTTACCATCTACTCAAATGTGGTTAAAGGATATGTTTGATATTGCCCAGTTTGAAAGAATGCTATATAAATTAAACGATAACTTACAACAATTTGACCAAATATGGAATGTATTCTTGACTAGCTAATAATTTCACTTCTCTTGTGTATTTCTTTAAATGTTCAATAATTCATAAATAATATCTCATGCCATTATTGTATTTTCAACATTTTTGACAATAATTTTTATTTTTTTCTCTCTAGTTAGGTTGTAGATAAGTGTAACTTTGTAATAATATATTTTATCATTTTGACATAATATATATTTGCTTATTATTTCTCTGTCAGGAATATCAGATATAATATAATTAACAATGTTTTATTTATGGAAAATATCTAAACATTTCACTGTACACTGGAATCTCTTTAATGTGAATCTAAGTTCTTTCTTTATCTTTTTGTACAATCTATAATTATTTGTTCACTTATAAAAGTTTAATAAAGAATTGAAGAAAAAAAAAAAAAAGGAATCAGAATTTGACGAGGGAAACCTACAACAGTGTCACACTCAAGAGAAGATTTTCAAAAACTTGTCTGTGCTGAGGGACCCGCAAGAGCGTCTCAGACAAGATGAAAGTGCAACAAAGTGTCCGATAGTGGAAACTGCACCAAGGTGTCAGGGCTAATGGAACTGTAACAGCATCTCAGACAAGAGGAATCCCAGCAAAGGGTCACGCAACAAGAAACGTCTCAGTCAAGAGGAAGCTGCAACAAAGTGTCCCGGAGTGGAAACTGCAGCAACGTTTCAGATCGAGGAAACAGAAACAGCATCTCAGACAGGAGGAAACTGTAAAAAGTTTCACACAACAAAAAATAACTTCTAAGTAAAGGGAAAGCTGTAACAAAGGATCACAGAACAAAAAACATGACAGACAAGACACTGCAACAATGTTTCAGCTAAGAAATGGTAATAACATCTCAAACAAAAGGAAACTGTAACAAAGGACCACAAAAGAAGACGCTGCATCACCATCTCAGATAAGAGGAAACTGTAACAAAGGTGCACACACCAAACAGAAACTGACACAACATTAAACTGTAACTGCACCTCAGAAAGGAAGACATTGAAAGGATGTTTCAACCAAGCTGCACTGCTAGAAATAATATGTATGAATCGCTAACATTTCAATCGGTTTGCATTCTCCCTGAAATTGGACAAAGCTTGCAGCAGGCATCAGTTTGGGATGGAGTGTTATACACCAGCCCACCGACGAGTAATAAACTCTCAGAGAATTCTGAAGGGCTCTGGGAAGGTTATTAGTCTAAGGTATAATTGTTCTGCTTTTTGCAGAATAATAATCTGCAAAGCATAAAACCTCACAATCTCTAATTAAGTAATAAGACCAAAAAAGATGTCTCTTTTAAAGTGTGAGATTCATGCAAAACTTAAAAAGTAATGGAGACTTGTTGAAAGATTTCTCCAGAATCCATGAAAAGTACAGCAGCCCTGCGAGGAGGTTGGGAATTGCCAGTAGTGTCCCTTTAAAGAACTTCAGCCTTTTAGGGCATTGCCACCACTACTGCTGCAGACCGCTTCCATCCTTTAATTATGTTTCAGCTGTCCTGAAGTTCCAGACTGTCTTATTAAAAGTAGTGAATCCACAAATAACCTCCCATGGTCCACACAATGTCCCCCAGCTGAGATGACCCAGTCCTGCCTAACCCTTCTACCCTCCAAACCTCATCTAGGAGGCAGCCTCCAATGTCAGGACTTCCTCAAGGGAAGGGGAAGCCCCCCCCCATTCCTCAAGGGATGGGGAAGCCCCCCCATATGGAAGCAGTCTCCATGTGTGCTCCTGGGCAGCCAGTGCATTGCAGGGAAGTCTATTTATTTCTCACAATATAGTTGCAGTTATTCGGACAGACTTCCAAGTGTCAGTGGTCAAAGAAACAACATACAACCGCACATCACATTAGCATTGGGAAATCGGCGTTTCTTCATTGAATTCATGCCCTTTGAACATTTTGCCTTCTTACATGAAGTTCAAGAATGTGTATTCCGAATCTTACTAAGTTACCACAAAATGATACCCTCTTCGCCTCGGTAGTGAAAAAATCACACTGGCTGCTGTGTGTCATGTTTCACCCCCAGGCCCATGCATACACAGGACACACCAGGCAGCACTGCTGATTGGTTCTGCTTTCCTCTTCCCGCACTGGGGACATAGATTCTCTTCCTACAATTGGTTAATGATATGCTGCCTCTATAGCCAGTCAAGGTTTTTTTTTCCTTAGAATTCTGGTACTGTAATCCTGAGTTTAAAATTGGATAATCAAATATAAACGCCCCAGAATGCAAAGAAAAAAACACTGAGCTGGATGACCCGCTCATGCTTGGACATGGCAAACTTAAATTCTCTGGGAAAATTACCCTCACCCTTTAAACACTTGTTTTCATCTGTTCAGTGGCTTCCTAAGTGATACATATTTAAGGAAAATGACGCTGGTCATAGTGCAGCGCGACTTTTCTTGCGTCCTTTACCGCCCCCTACTCCACCATGTGTGCGCCTTATTTAAAATGCGTGCACCATGGCGCAGGGTAGGGGGCAATAGCGTAATTTTTTATGTTGCTATTGGTGTGCTCTGCAGCGGTAGTGGCAACATTTTGCCACTGCTCCTGAAGAGTACATAGGGGATTATTGTTAACAATGGTGTGCCCCCTTTTAACGCCTGCTCCGAGCAGGCGTTAAAAGTGCCGGAACAAATGACACAAGGAAATCTTTTAGATTTCTTTGCACCACTTTTTTGACCCTCCTAACAACGGAAAATCACCTTTGTATACATTGTGCGTGGCGCAGACATAATGTAGCGCAAAGGGTTACAAAGTAGCGCAATGCATGCATTGCGCCACTCTGTAAACATGGCGCAGGGATTTTGGTATCGTTGGGCCACATTAGCAACTAAACTAATGACACTTATGTGGCGCAAGGTGGCGCTAGGGGTTCATAAATATGCCCCATAATGAGTTACGTTTTGTTATCAATTTCAGTGATGCTAGAAAGCGAGTGATGAAATATCAGTTTTGTGCACCCTGTTGCCAGGCAGCTACAGAGATAAGAAAGCCCACATGCGTGCCCACAAGAAAGCCCACGCATTCTCACACTGACACAAGCATACACGCTGTGACACGGACACGCATATGGCCTGGCACGTGATGAATGACTTGTGTGTATGTAAAGGTACCCAATACTGTGCAGACTACATGCACAGCTTAGTAGACGTCTTAAAAAAGATTTCATCCCCTAACGACGCACAAACTAATTGACTGACACTCCGTGGTGTGGGTGAGAGGCCGTCCTTCCCACAGTGCAGGGGACAATTTGTGCCTCTGCCAATTCTAACGCTGTGCACAATGCTGCTGGGGTCAAGAATCTGAGACCAGTTATGAGAGGAGTGAAGAGAGACCTGGTGAGAAAGTGTAAAGGACAACATAGAACAGGCTGAAGAAGGCAGTCCAGTTTTGAAAAGCCTGCCTCTCTTCCTAGAAGCCTCACATTCTAGTGCAGCGCTCTTTAGTTGGATTATTTTGGCAGAAAAATCCCACTTTCCAAATAAGTTAAAAAAAGTTGTCTTTACTGGTCCTGTGTTCCTGTTTATAAAATATTGAACATTTCATTTAATTGAATCTTTTATTTTTTTTACTGTTTGTGATTTGGATCGTGGTGGGGTGTGCCCCCCCAAACACCCCTACCCCCAGCTTTGGCTTTCACGCCTGTCCTTGCACCGGTAGGGGGCATCGCTGTGGGGGTAGGAGGGGCTTATGGGACGGGAGAGAATGCCCATTGGTTGGTTGTTGCAAGATCTGGAGACCTGCAGGACCGACGGACACCTCTTTCACTGCTCATAAAAGGCTGACAGGTGGAAAGTCCACTAGCTTGTGAGAGGCTTAAACAGGAAGGGATCCAAAATACGGATCAATGGGGATCCCACGGGTTTCTGGGAGGGAAGTCGGACGGAGACATGATACTGCAGGACAAAATGTGAAGCGGTTGGGTACCCCAGATCCGTGTCTTATTTTTCTATCAGTCCGGTCCCGTAGATTACCTACTAAAGAGATGCAGAAAGCCGCCTCAACAATCCCAAGGAATCGATTGGCAACGGATAAACAGAAAAGGTGAGGAAGTAAATTAAATAGATGAGTAATTCTGAATGTACCACACGCTTTAGAGTGATAGTGCAAGCCAGCAAAACATTTCTTAAAGTGCCGAAACAGAAGCAAGTGTGTGAATCCGCCTTCTTATTTTTCACACTCCCGGCCTCCCCCACGTGCCTGAGAGGAAGAAGCGAGCAGATAGACCAGGACAGCAGTTCCAGCTGCACAACTCCACCCTCTGCCTGTTTAGAAAGGTAATGCAGCTCTGGCTCATTGGGCACAGTTCCTGATGTTTGGTATCCAGTGGCTTGTTCTTATTGCTAAAGCAGCAGAGTGGCGCAGCGGAAGCGTGCTGGGCCCATAACCCAGAGGTCCATGGAAAACCATCTTCTGCTATAATCCTTTTACAATATCTTTTATCATTGTAATTAACCTGTGTTTAAGGACTTGGTGTACTCAGTTATTTTTTTCTCTATATATTCGTTCAATTGTTTTTATTTTTCCATATAATTAACAACCATTTTCAAATGAACAACTTGCTGCAGAACCATTGTGCCTGTAGAGTATCACTGCATGGGGTTAGAGAAGCTCCTTGTATTTACAAAACTTAGAAACAGCAGAAAGGTATTGTGAAGAGATATATAAACCAAGTCATATTTACAGAGAGGCACCTTAAATTGCTCTTGTCACCAGCTGATCGCCTGTTGAATGTTAGCCATTAGGTAACACAAGGGTTTATAAGAAATCCCACAGTTGAAACCCCCAACCTCCTGCTGCGCATGCACTCGCCAGAAGCCTTCCCGCTCTTCTCCTTTGCATCACTAAAGGATACCAAGAGACTGGATCTTAGATCATCACGATATATATACCATCATTAGCATGACTGGCATGATTATCTTGCATTGTAATAAAAGCACTGATTCCTAATACTATGTGTATCCATTGACCTTTATTGCATAGTAACATTCAAATCAGTTTGGTATTTAGGTGATCATTATGACATTGCCGGTGAGTGATAAAGTGGCGGAAATACCGCCAACAGGTTGGCGGTAATTACTGGAAAATTATGACCATGGCGGGGATAACTCCCATGGACAGCCAATGTACCACACCATCCACCAGGGCGTTAACACCATGCACCACGCCGGTAGCCATCAACAGCCAGGCGGCAGACAAGGTACAACCCACCATATCATGACACTGCAATCAGCCACGATTTCCGGGACCGAACCAATGCCATCAAAAGCCTAGCGGAAACACCGCACAGAAGATGAAAGACTCACCATCAGGGACACAGAGAAGAACAACGTTGCCATGGAACCGGAACTGCAAGTCTTCCTGATGCTCTTCTACGCCATGCTGCACCTGCAACACCAACGCCGACGAAGATGGCGACGGTGAGTACAGCCCCCTAGCACACAAGGGAGGGAGGGAAATGAGAGTGACACACACACCACAACATACACCATTTACACACACACCATACACACAACCAGCTGCAGAGGAAAACCAATGCTGTGAGGCATACCAAGGAACCTGTCTAGATAGTTGTACGTACCCGCTGTGAGACATCTCAAGGACCCTATCCGTGGCCATTGCCCTCTTTTGCCTTTAGTGTGAGGATATTTGTTGTTAACACCTTGCAACTCCCTCCACACTGGTGGTGATTTATCCACCTTCGACATCTCCCTCCAAGGATTAGGAAATCCCCAACAATTTGGGTGCCCCAACAATGTTCAATATGAACATATCCATCTCTAAATTAGAGAGGTGAACCCTGTTCCCAGTGCTAGCGCCTGGTCCTTAGTAAGTAAACTTACAAGGGGACGCGTATAGGCCGATGAACCTTTTGAATCGCATGAAGTATCCTAGCCATGTAGTGATCAGTGAACATCAATAATCAATGCACAATCAATAATCACTAAGAGAAAACATTAATCAACTGTTAGTTTCATCAACAATCCATGAATAACCACAACTCAATATACGTTTTAACAATTTTATTTCCCTATTGGTTACAATACTAAGGCATGAGGTTAATTCAAACTTGATTTAATCAGCTCAATATCAGTTCATTAGTGACCACCAATAACATAATCTAATCAATACTTGTGAAAACATTTGCTCTAAAACTTCAACATAAGCTAGCAAAGATGAATAAGTAATCAATAATAACAGAGTTGAGCAATTAGTTCGTCAATCATTCGTCACTGTCAGCGTCACCCAAGGTAACCCTACCTAACCCAGATTAGCATTAGCATGTGGGACTTCATGTGAAAACAATTTAAAACATAATGTTGGAAAATGATCTACTTAAGAGAAAAACTATAAAACAGCGCAGTTGGTACCTGAAAGAAAAGGCACAAAAGTTAATCAGTCACATTGTCATAGCTACCTATCCACAGAATGGATCAGCAAGAAAGTCAGTCTTCTTCTTCTGGTCATAAATCGATCAGCAACATATCAAGCTTTCAAGCACATAAGCCCAATGACAGGATCTCGGATCGCGTTTTCTGATGCCATCAAATCTCCCCTCACATCTGAAGTTTTAGCCCCCTGTCATGACTTTTTATTAGAGTTTCTCAGTCCAACCCCCTAATTCCTAATTGGTCAATTAATCTCCATATGTGACGCTACCCAATGCATTTAATTCTACAAATCTATGAGTTCTAGTATTTCGTCGTTCTCAGTTCGTTGATTGGTCCTCTGCACGATGTCCTCATCATCCGGCTCATCAGGTATCGAAAATGTTGCATCTTCCTCTTCAGTCAGTGTCCCTGTTGTTCAAGTCCTGAGAAAGTACATCCAGCCTAATCTACACATAATTGTATCCATTTAGTTCCATCATCTTCTTTCCATCAGTACATTGCAGAAGATTCTAGCTAAGCAAACATTATCATGAGAGGGTCGAGGTCAGTTCACATCTCAAGTTTAGTACAGTGTGCAATTATTCTGCTTTGAAAAGAGGCCTGGCAAAACTAGGCCATAACTCCAGCTAAGTTAGTTCCACAATACAATGCAAAACATACGTTCTACATCTCATTATGATATAGTATTACATTTTTAATAATCATTTTCATTATTTTTCATATTTTTAATCATTTTTAGTATAATTCGTGAACATTGACAGCCACTCTTCGTGGTCACATTTTCAAACATGCACATTAATTCTCTAAACTATTCATTTTAGCATTTCTTTCATTAATTAATACACATAACACTCATTAATTATTTTAATTAGCATATCTGCTTCAGCACCAGCATAAACACTCAGCGTCCTCAGGTTGATGAGCCTGTACCTTACGAACTTCCAACCCATGGATTTGCAGGCCTTTTTCATGGCTATGTTTAACTTCCTCCTGGATCTGTCTACCACTCCCTGGTTCACCTCCCCTCGCCACTGAAATGTTGCGATAATTTCTGACCAAACTACGTTGGCTGGATGGACCTGTCTTGATAGTAGTACTAAATTCACTTGGATGGCTTCCAGTATTGCTCTGGAAGCTGTCAGACTGATTCCTGGCTAGCACGCAGTGCCTCATCCAAACTCAGAAAGTAAAGGTGATTTGTGACAATCTGAACATGACACTCATGATGAACAGATCATAGACCTTTTGCTCAGTTATACAAGACTCACACATGCAGATGCAGAATAAGAGTTGCAAGATGGATTTCAGTGCATTTATTGAAAAATTTGCATTCTATTATATAAAGTATAGGCTGCGATAATCAAACTGATGAAATATAAAACAGTGATCATCATTACAATTAGTGTAAAGAGAATAAACAACCCCACAATCTTGGTAAGATCCTAAAAGCCTAAATTATTCCTACCTACACCCTAGTTCTAAGATCTGTGAGCATAGCGATGGTAGCCCTTCTGCCTATTCCAGTCTAAGAGAAGGACCCCAACCCTATACCTGAAAAGTCTGGCAAGGGTCTGCTTGTTGTCTGCATGCCATTCCTCTTGGTTGGCTGAAGAGTCAGGGGAGTGGTACTGCCAGACATCTGAACTGTCAGGGCACCCCTAGGGGTCAACCCTCTCAGTTCTCCTGACACTAGGGGAAACTCATTCCCCAGAATGCAGTCAAGGGGCAGCTGGGGACTAACTATGACCCACCTCTGGGTCACCTCCCCACCCCACTCTAGGGCCACCAGGGCCATGGGGGGGAAGAAATCTTCCCCAATGGCTGGAGTCATTCTACACACCTGTCCGGTGTACTGCTCTGGTGACACTAGTCTCTCCACCATCATGGTAAGACTAGCCCCTGTGTCTCTCAGAGCGGTGACTGGGACCCCATTCACTCCCACCTGGTGGAAGTGATGACTCTCACCCTCAGGGATCACCAGTTTACCCTCTGAGTCCACCTCCCAACTAAAGGAGATAAAGGCATGGTCTACGACCTGCCCCTGGGGACTACTTTCCCCTAAGGCCACATGAGCCACCCCTGTAAAGGTCCCAGTTCTGGGTGATTTTTTTGGACAGACAGAGTCTTCTTTCCTGTGTCCTAGCTGGGAACACTCAAAGCAGCGGGGTTGGGAATGGGATGCTTTGAGCCACTTCCCACCGGAACCACCAACCTGTTTCTCAGATGGGGCTTGGGAACCCTCCCCCCCTCCCTTACTCGGGGACTTGTCTGGGTCATCTCTAACCTCCCCCTCGCTCTGTCGGGGGGAACCGGAACCACCCTTCTTGGGGTTACTCACAGAAGGGTTACTCACAGATACCTTTATGGACACTCTGGTGCTAGCCCAGAGGTCCGTCTCCTCAGCAAGCTTCCTGGGATCAGTCAGCTTACTGTCTACTAGGTGCTGGCGCAACTCTGTAAAACAAATACTGAGCATATGCTCTCTCAGAATCAAATTATACAATCCTGTGTAATCATCTACTTTGCAGCCCCGCATCCATCCATTCAGTGCCTTACTGGAAAAGTCAAAGAAATCTACCCATGTTTGTGTGGACTGCTTGGTGCTGTCCCTGAACCTCTGACAGTATTTCTCAGGGGTCAGTCCAAACTTGGCAAGTAAAATGGCTTTCTGAAGTGGATATGTGTTTTGATCCTTTGGGTCCACTGTGAGAAGTGTGTCCCTCCTCAATGCTGGCACATAACTCCACATAGCTGTACCCCATTGCCCTTCAGGAACCTCATGAGCCCTTAGAGCAACTTCATAAGCAGCTAGCCATTTATCCATATCATCTCCCACCACAAAACTGGGCACCTCATTTTTGGGTATACAAACCTTCTTTTCTCCAGCAGGTCCTACCCATATGCTGCCACCATTACTGCTGGATTCAGACTGCTTTGCCTTAATATCCAGCTCCTTGAGACTCAGTTCATGAGCCAACAAAAGTTTATTTTCAGCCAAGGCTCTCTCTGCTCTCCTTTCCTCCTGTTGAGCCTCAATTTTCAGTCATGCCATTTGCAATTGCAACTCCCTCTCCTCTCTCCTTTCCTCTGCGGTCAGGCCTTGATCAGAGACATTGCTCCCTGGTCTGGAAGGTAGCACAATTGCAGTGGTAACATCACCCACTGATGGCAAAACATCCTCTGAGGGGCCATCTTCTGGCTCCTCATCCTCAGCATCCTCCTCTAAATGGGCTCCTGCCCAGGCCCTCAGCGCCACTTGAAAGTCCTCCTTACTGGACGCCCCTTGGGTGGGTACACTCAATTCCTTGCAGAATCCTTTTAGCTGTTTGACAGTATATGTCTCCAACAGGGCTAGGTCAAAATCTCCTGCTTGAGACCCAGCCTGAGACATGTTGAGTGAGGATTTAGGTTTAGAAAATTGTCAGGAAAAATGAATTTGCAAAAAGAGATAAAAATCAAGTTGACCTTCAACTGTGGGTAGGTAGTGAAATACTAAGCTACTGTATGTCACTGCACAAATACAAGTCCTATCCTCACCGCTGATCACCAATGTTAGAAATGGGGTCTTTGGTGGGCAGTCAGGTTACCCCCTGTCCAAGCAAGGACCCTCACTCTAGTCAGGGTAAGTCACACACAATCCAAATTATCCTGTGCCCATCCTCTGGTAGCTTGGCACTGAGCAGTCAGGCTTAACTTAGAAGGCAATGTGTAAAGTATTTGTGCAATAAATCATACAATAACACAATATAGCACCACAAAAATACACCACACAGTGTTTAGAAAAATATAAAATATTTATCTGAATAAAGGCAGGTCAAAACGATTAAAGTTCAAATAAGCAATTGTAGGGATATTACTGAAAGTGATATCAAGTGTCTATAGAGTTCAAAGATTACTGTAAAAGCAAAAAAAGGGTCTTAAGTTCTCCTAGAAACAACAAGTGTCTCTTGCAGGGCAAAGTACCTGGTTCGCGTTGAAAAATCCTCGCAAGAGACCGCAGAGGAGGAGATGCAAGGAAAATGGTGAGTGTGCGTCGGTTTTGCCCCTTCGCACACAGGCTTGCGTCATTATTTTCCACGCTTGGAAAGGCGTTGCATCGATTTCCGGTGCGCAGACTTGGATACTCCTCGGGTTGCGGGGTTTTCAGACGCCCCGGGGATGATGCCTGGAATCCTGGGCTTGCGAAGCGAAGTCACAGCGGCTGCGTTGATTCCGGTAGGCGATGCGTGGAATTTTCTTCTGCACGGCAGGCTCTGCGTCGATTCCGTCGGGCGGCGTCGTTCTGAGTCGGCTTGCGTCGATCCAGTAGGGCTGTGTGTTGAAGTTCCGGACACGTCGCTGGCGCTGCGTCGATCTTCTGTTGCGAAGTCGGGCTGCGTCGCTCCGGACCCGGTGTGCAGTGAAATTTTCACAGCGAGCAGGCTGTGCTTCATTCTTGGCAGGCGGTGCATCGAATTTTCGCCACACGTGGATTTCAGCTGCAGGAGAGAAGTCTTTTTGGTCCTGAGACTTCAGGGAACAGGAGGCAAGCTCTATCGTAATCCTTGGAGAGCACTTCTGCAGCAAAGCAAGAGAGCAGCAAGACAGCAGGGCAACAGCAAGGCAGCAGTCCTCTTCAGAAAGCAGTCAGGTGAGGCTTTGAGGCAGCCAGGCAGTTCTTCTTGTCAGGGTGCAGGTTCTGGTTCAGGTTTCTTCTCCAGGAAGTGTCTGCCTTGGTAGGGCTAGGGCCCTGTTTTCATACCCAAAAGTGCATTTGAAGTGGGGGAGACTACAAAGAGTTGCTCAGAAGTGCACAAGTTCCCCTTTCAGTTCACTCCTGTCTGCCAGGGTCCCAGTAGGGGTGTGGTAGTCCTTTGTGTGAGGGCAGGCTACTGTCCATTGTCGTGTAAGTGTCAGGCCCTCCACCCTCCCAGCCCAGGAAGACCAATTCAAAATGCAGATGTACGCAAGTGAGGGTGAGTATCCTGTGTTTGGGGTGTGTCTGAGTGAATGCACAAGGAGCTGTCAACTAAACCCAGCCAGATGTGGATTGTAAGGCACAGAAAGATTTAAGTGCAGATAAATGCCCACTTTCTAAAAGTGGCACTTCTAAAATAGTAATAGTAAATCCAACTTCCCCAGTCAGCAGGATTTTCCATTTCCATTCTGGCCATACTAAATATGACCTTCCTAACCCTTCCAGATCAGCAGCTACCACTCAAACACTGTATGAGGGCAGCTCCAATGTTAGCCTATGAAGGGAGCAGGCCTCCCAGCAGTGTAAAAACGAATGTAGGAGTTTTACACTACCAGGGCATGTAAACTATATAGGTACATGTCCTGTCTTTTGCCTACAGAGCACCCTGGCCTATGGGTTACCTAGGGCATATCTTAGGGGTGTCTTATATGTAGAAATAGGGGAGTTTTAGGCTTGGCAAGTACTTTTAAATGCCAAGTCGAATTGGCAGTGAAACTGCACACACAGGCCTTGCAAGGGCAGGCCTGAGACAAGGTAAAGGGGCTACTTCAGTGGGTGGCACAATCAGTGCTGCAGGCCCAATAGTAGCATTTAATCTACAGGCCCTGGGCACATATAGTGCACTCTACTAGGGGCTTATAAGTAAATGAAATAGTCCAATTTGGTATGATCCAAGGTTACCATGTTTAAAGGGAGAGAGCATATGCACTTTAGCACTGGTTAGAAGTGGTAAAGTGCGCAGAGTCTAAAAACCAGCAACAATTAGGTCAGAAAAAGAGAAGGAGGAAGGCAAAAAGTCTGGGGATAATCTTGCAGAAGGGCCATTTCCAACAAAAACTATAAAACATCTACTTTGAAAGCAAGTGTAATATAAAATATATGCATTAAAGAGATAAAATGTGCATGCTGATGAGCAGACCAGGCCAAACCATAAGGCCGAATAAAAACAAATCAAGTTGTAAAAAGGATGCCACATCAAAAACCATTGGAATCATGCATGAGGTCATCAAACATATCAGTGGAGATGGAATCCAGGATACACCCCGCTTCAGGAGACGATAAAACCAGCAATGCCTTCTTCAAAAGGTGAAATAAGCACATGTGATCTGTCGTCTCAGCCATAGCTTTCCTTGATATGCCATATGTTGGGGCACCAGGAGTCAAAATATCCACCAGGGGTGGCTCATAGAAGGAGTCAAGTAGCAACCACAATCTAATGCGACAACTCTGGCTATGAACCCACATTGAGAACATCAGCAGATTAATGCCCATAGAAAGTACATTTTGCAAAGCCTGAAAAACTTCCAGTGCGCATTTGAAAGGACACCATAAGCAGAGAACTGGTTGAAATGGCAATGACCAATTCTTGTCAATTTCCTCTAATAGTGCTGCACCAAAACACTGCATCATGCGTTCATGACACAGATGGATTGGTGAAAGCTCCAACACTCCTATTACTTTAGATGGGGCAACCATTGTAAATTAAAAATAGTAACAACAAAATACGGTCAATTAATGCTAAAACAATCAGGAATCCTCAGAAAACACTCAAAAAAAGTGATTGAATGGATGAAGGTATAATTCCAAACACAGTCTGGAAGGTGCTGACAAATGCAGATCCTACTGCTTTAAAAAGTGTACAATCCCTGCAGTGTTTGATGTATTGAAAATGTGACTGACCAATTCACCAAAGTGTCTTGCAATGTTTGTATCTAAAAGGGATTGTATCTCGAGACAATACTTTGCCACTTGCAGGTCATATGTTTCACTGGCTGATGTGACCGCAATGTGTCTCAGAAACAAAGGTGCTTTTATTGTGCTCAGCTTGTCGAAATTTACATTATAAGTAGCAAAGTGCGCCCACAAATTTGCAACTTTTTTCTCATGCGTGGGAGGAAAAAGTACATTTCCACAACAGGAAATTATTTGAGAAACAGAAATGAGATAGTCAACACCTGCTCCAACCCACAACAGCCTTGATCACTCAGCATCAGGTAACTCCCATTCAAAAGCAACTGAAACACTGGGTGAATCAAAGGGACGGGAATTCCCTTCAAGTAGCATGCTAAGTCTGTCATAGACATGCTGCATGCGCTGTGCAATGCCACCTGTTTACAAATCATAGAATGGGTTACAGAAGTTTCACAATCACTCCCACTAAGAAAAACCTCCTTGTCGCTGTTCAAACATTTGAAATCTAATGGCAGTTCCCACCCCTCATGTATTTAGCTGTCTACTAACTTCTCAAACCTGCCAACAGTAAAGTGTTTCAAACACAAAGTGAATTCAAATGTTGATATTGGCAGTGAGATCACTCCATGTATTAACCATACTGATGATGGTGTTTTGGCTACAGTCAAAGGCAACTTTTCTAATTTTTCACTATTAAGCGTGATTTAACTCGCTCTCTTCTTAGCCATTATCTGTTGTTTGCATTTGAAGGTAAATGTGGCATATAACTCCTTAGAGTTAACGTACTTACAGGGCATTCAGCTACTTTTCAGACCTAACTGACTTTGCCCATGGTGTAAAAATGACATGTCGTTTTCAATAGAGTCAATAGCAGAAGACACAATGTTGCTTAATGTGTAAATGTGAGTGGACAATGTGTTTATACCATTATCAACAATTGCCAAAGCTTTCTCTACAATGCCCAAAGCTTTCTCTAAATGTTCCTCATCTATTTGCCTTAAACGTGCAGCTGCATAGATTACCGAAACCTTCCATATTTCATTATATATTTCATATAAAAATCTTTTAGTGCGTGCGCTGGACCTGGCCCTTTTACAGGGTCATTCCTCAGACTTTATGCCTTTTTCCTTGTCGCTGTTCAAACATTTGAAATCTAATGGCAGTTCCCACCCCTCATGTATTTAGCTGTCTACTAACTTCTCAAACCTGCCAACAGTAAAGTGTTTCAAACACAAAGTGAATTCAAATGTTGATATTGGCAGTGAGATCACTCCATGTATTAACCATACTGATGATGGTGTTTTGGCTACAGTCAAAGGCAACTTTTCTAATTTTTCACTATTAAGCGTGATTTAACTCGCTCTCTTCTTAGCCATTATCTGTTGTTTGCATTTGAAGGTAAATGTGGCATATAACTCCTTAGAGTTAACGTACTTACAGGGCATTCAGCTACTTTTCAGACCTAACTGACTTTGCCCATGGTGTAAAAATGACATGTCGTTTTCAATAGAGTCAATAGCAGAAGACACAATGTTGCTTAATGTGTAAATGTGAGTGGACAATGTGTTTATACCATTATCAACAATTGCCAAAAGCTTTCTCTACAATGCCCAAAGCTTTCTCTAAATGTTCCTCATCTATTTGCCTTAAACGTGCAGCTGCATAGATTACCGAAACCTTCCATATTTCATTATATATTTCATATAAAAATCTTTTAGTGCGTGCGCTGGACCTGGCCCTTTTACAGGGTCATTCCTCAGACTTTATGCCTTTTTCCTCCTTATTTTTCTGTCTCTTGTTGGCTGATGTTATGACTCTGAGCACTTTTTCACTGCTAATCAGTGCTAAAGTGCATGTGCTCTCCCTTGTAAACTTGGTATGATTGGCTTATACCTAATTGGCATAATTATTTTAACTATAAGTCCCATGTAAAGCGTATCCCTATACCCAGGGCCTGTAAATTAAATGCTACTAGTGGGCCTGCGGCGCTGCTTGTGCCACCCACTGACGTAGCCTCTCGAACATGTCTCAGGCCTGCTAGCGCAGGGCCTGTGTGTGCAGTTTTCTGCCACAGAGAGCTGGCATCTAAATTTACTTCCAAGGCCCAGAACTCCCCCTTTACTACATGTAAGTCACCCCTAAGGTACGCCCTAGCTAGCCCTATAGGCAGGATGCTATGTATGTAGAGGCAGGACATGTGCTTAGTAATGTGGCCTGTCCTGGTAGTGACAAACTGCCTATTTGGTTTCTCACTGCTGTGAGTGCTGCCTTCTCATAGGATTGCATTGGAAATGCCCTGCCTTATGTGTGAGGGGTATTGTCTAATTTATGAGGGCTAGCATAGGCATGTTTGTATGGTTGCGATGGTGGTAAGGAATGCTGCTTACTGGTGTAGGAGTATTTTTTATTGCTATCACAGAAATGCCACTTCTAGAAAGTGAGCATTTCTCTGTGCTTATGACTCTGATGTTTTGCAGCTTGACTCCAATCCACGTCTGGGCAGAGTGACAGTTGGGCTTTGTGTATACTTTTCAGACATCCTGTACACAGGGAGACTGGAGGTGTCACATTGGTGCATCTGCATACTGAATAGTCTTCCTGGGCTGAGAGAAGGGAGAGGCGGGGCAAACCTGTATTTGTAAAGGCTGTGCCCTGGCCTCACACAATAGGGTCGCTTACCCCCCATTGATGTTTGGAGCCTGTGCTGGAGGAGAGAAGGGGGCACTTCCAAAACCAGTTGTAACTGGTTCAAAACCCCTCTCCTCCTCGTTGTAAAATACACTGTAAACTGAGTAGAAGTACAGGGGACTTTTACCCTCAATTTAGACATTCTTGGCACTCCAGAGACTTACTTGAAACTGGACACAGGATACTGCTGAATGGACTCACCAGGACCACCTTGGACTGCTGCTGCTGTGCTGAATTGTGGCCTGCTTGGTCACTAGGAGGAACGGCCATCGCCTGCACCCCTTGTTCTGACCTGTTGTTGGGCCTTCTAGCCCTGTGCTTCCCCCCCCTTTTTGTCTCTAGGAGCAGGGTGGTGTGGCCCCTGACCCCTGTAAACTTTCCAGCATGAGGAATGTGTCATCTATTTCATATAGCACCTGGAGGGTGCTTGCCTGTGCCTCCCTGTAGCACCTGGTGCTTCCAGGGTGCATTGCTGTGAAGACTAATTCACCGCCACGACCCGGGCTAATAAACCTGCCCTAGCACTTTGAAAAGCGCTCCTGTGCTGCCGAATTAAGCGCTGTGTCCTGCGCTGAGGAGCGCTCATCGGGGCTCGTAGATCACCGCCGCAGCCCGGGTGTTCCTAGGTTACGAGAGCGTCACCAATGGCACTCCAATAAGTGCCCCCAGGGCACCAACAGAGTAAAGAAGGAGCGAGCGCGCTCCAACCGTACCCCTGGGGCAAAGAGCACTCTAAGAAGCGCCCTGGGGGCACAAGAAGGCACCTGCCTTGGTGGCCCGGGAAAGGCAGGAGAGTGGCCGCTCACTGTGTCGGGTGCAGCCACCTCCAAGCAGGAGGGAAGCCTCATTGGAGGCCCCTGCTCCCCTCTTTGCTCCCCTCTTTGCCCAGGCAGCCGGGCCGAGAACGGGGGCGGCTGCCTCCAACATTGCAGGGTACAGAGGGTGGAAAGGGAGTTCCTTTCCCCCTGGCCACTGCCTTAGGGGCGTGGATGCCCCAGCGAACTTTGGGCATCTTTTTGTTTAGTGGCCCCCCGCAAGAGGGTCAGTCGTGACCCGTGGGGGGCCCACAGAACGTGTTGGCGCCCGGTTCAGGCTCAGACCCCAGGTGGGGCCCCAACATCCGACATCAGAGGGGGTGCGTACCGCCCCCCTCCCCTTCAGGATCAACCTCTGGCCCCGTCCTGCGCACAGGAGCGCCTGGGGCCCCCCACTATGATACCCGGGGCACTGAGGTGCCTCTCATCATAAACCAGGTACTCTGTGAGGGACATATATATGTCTGATGGTCCTGAGATGGACCTTATTGGTTTATATCTAACTACCTATGTTTATGATGTTTTCCTATATGGTTTCTACTGTTCCTTTTAATGGCATAATCTGCTAATATGTGATTTTTATGACTTGCCATATGCTTCTGATGTTCCTGACATGGGCATTTGGATTTGTTTATGACAAGGGCATTTATTTCTTTACTGTGATTCCTGACTACTGCTTATGTTGCAGAATCCTGAGTAATTACATGTTCTAATGTGACAACTGATTATTCTTGCAGAGTAATAGTAACTTGTGTAATGTTTTGACAACTGCTAAGGTAGCAGGGTGCTACTGACATGTAATGTTTGATCTAATTATGTTTTGTGCAATACAGTTTATTTTTACATAGCTCAGTGTTGTGTTTACTTTGTGGTGTACATACTGCATCACGTGTTTTGTGTGTGTTGTGCAAATGCTTTACACATTGCCTCCGGGTTAGGCATGACTGCTCGTGCCAAGCTACCAAAGGGGTGAGCTGGGGTTATCTTGGATGTGTAACTCCCTTGCCCTGACTAGAGTTGGTGGGTTCTGTCTGGCTTGGGTGCATAACCTAGCCAACTAGAAACTCCATTTCGAACAGCGTGGTTTACTGGGACCATCCAAGAAATCTTTTACATCAATGTCTTCAGAAAGGAGAGAAAGGTGTTATATTTTGTTCTTTATAGCTGTTAGAGTGGAACTCCGCAACCATTGCTGACAACGTTTGCCCATTCTATATGTGGTGATGATACCCGAGTGCTGTGTGATGGGGTAACTAGGGTCCGGTCTGCTCACTTTAAAAACCCTGTATAGAATTAATAAAATGAGCATGCCTACCATTTGTATCCACTGGCCAATATAATCACCTGTTGGGACCTGAAAGTGATGAATTAAATAAACCATTCTTAACCAAACCTTTGAGTTGTTCTTCTGTAATGTTCATAATGTTTGTCAATTTGCAAACTTAGCTAAAGAGGGAATACAGGGTGCATTAATTTCCTTTTCTTTGGTCTACCCCAGCCAAGTTATTTGCTGGACAGTGGCATTTAGAAAAATCATTTGTAATGGAATTAAACATGCTGTAAAAGCCTCTGTGTCTTGTATTTGCCGATTTTTAATTCCCCAAATACTTTTTAAGTCAATCGACTTTTTACAATATTCAAAATCTTCTAAGGCCAACTGTGAAACAAAGGAATCTGAATAAAGTAATTTAGTAGCAGTTAGCAGTATTTTTATTGCTGTCGCATTTGGTAATTTTAAATAATAGGATTTGGCATTTGTAACATCATGCCCAGAAAAATAAGCACATTTGTTTGCATATGTTTTGGAACTCCCCACTGGTGGAGTTGGACAGTGTCCCCATTGGGTGTAATAAACACTACTCCTGGAGAACTAGCTCAATGTAAATAATGATGCCTATAATGATGGTAACAGAACATTTCCCCATAATTTGCGGTATGCATATACATCTTCACTTTCAACCACAGAATAACATTCAATCTTAGCAAGCACAGAATCAACTGTTTTTACCTCCCAGTCATCAGAAACAACCCCAGTTGTAATAACATCATTCATAGACATGTTGAAAAGATGTGGAATTTGAATCATTTCATTAGGACCAAATATATCAAAATGTACTTTATCCCAAACAATCCTAACAGGAACTGGAACAGCAGAAATGTTCACAAGAGACAAGTTTCTCTGCACTTTGTGTGGGAACAAGTATTGCTTTAACACCTAATCCAGCAGTTCAACAGCAGAGCGTTCAGGAATATAGTGGCCATGTATCCGCAGAAAGAAGACAGTAACAAATCTGATCCATAAGTGAAAGGCAAGCAGTGTCGATATTATCCACAGATAATACCGTGGGCAAGCAAATAATTTTGTTTAAGCCAGTTGAAAAGGTAATGTATATCTTGCTTTGATGTAATAGCTGATGGTGAAGAATCTAAAGAAAAATCGTCAATGTTGGCAAAGTAACCAGAAGCAATTTGTGCAAAGACTGGAGCCAGTGTTGTTGAAATTGAACTGGTATATGTATACTTACCGGATTGATTATATACAATTCCGTATAATAGTGAGAGGGGCAAGGGAACTACCCAGGACTCCTCATAGGCTACTGTTCAGGATCGGCCACAAGATGCAATTTGTTATGATCAAAGGAGACATAGCAGTTTTCTTTGAAACCAGGCAGCAGCAGTAAGATGACAGTTCAGGTACCGTCTGTCCTAAGAACTGGCACCGGTACCTGGTAGGATGGGCCAAACTCCTTCTTCACAGGTATCTTTTCTTGTCCTAGATTCTCAACTTTTGAAATCCAGTCTCTGGATGTTGGTAAATGCATCATTCTCAATGTGGCGGCACATGCTGATAACGTTTCATCACAAAACTGTTATAATTCCGGCAAGATAGTGATACTTTAATTTATGTCAAAAGGGGTTTCTTCTGCCACCGCGCCAGGAGAATCAGGATCTAAGACATATATTGGGATGCCAAATTGGACGTCATAAGGGGCATGACCTTTAAAATACCTTTTTGGCAGATTATATAATGCTTTCTGGACTCCGTGCAGAATATGGAGCTAACTAGGACCTGAACTTAATACCCTAGAGGTAAGTCTCATTTTTTGCTCTCTACTACCAAATTTCCCTCAGAATGGTAAGGTGAACAATAATGCACCTTAACACCCATCGTTTCCATGGTGTTCGTGGATGCCCTTAAGGCAAAAGCAAGGCTCTGGTCAGAATGGAATGCTGCAACTGCATAGGTCATGATGAAGACTTGCAAATCTTTAATAATACTTCAAGCATCAGCCGGTCGTTGTGGCCAAACCCAGAGAACTCTGTAGCAAGAATTTACAGCAACTAGAATGCACTTCTATGCACCATCTGAATATAAGGGATTGAAATGGTCCAATTACACACGCTGCCAGTTCTTGATGGAAATTAAGAGGGGTGTCTACGGTGGGCATTTGATGGTGGAGCCTTTAATTTGTGGGCAAATGTCACAACTAAATCAAGCTGCTTTGCTTGTATAGACCCGACCACCAACAATACTTATTATAGAAGAGAGATTGTTGCTGCCACACCAGCATGGGCAGAAGGAACACCCCCATGAGCTGCTATAATCAGTTCTGCTCTTTGGTTTATGTTGGGGATCACACGATCACTCACCCTTTGCATTGTAAGAAAGGCAATATTTTGGACACTTAAATGGTAGGAATATGTGGTAGGGTATACTTCTGGTAAGGCTTGCCTTCAGCTGAGGCATTTATGGCAGCCAAGATGTCATCATCCACCCTTCTGTGAGAACGAGTTATAGCAGCAACAAAGCGGTAGCAACTACAGATCAGGCCGCTTCATCAACAATGAGTTTCCTACAATGTGTATTCCAACACGTTGATGGCCCAATGCATGTATAACACAAGACCACGGCAGTTTGTCTTTGAGACCTGCCCTTCAAGAATATTTGTTCAATGGTGTTCTCTTCTGAATCTCTGAACTCATTAAGGCGCCAGTAGTGCACGTGCTTGTTAATGGATGGGACACAATAATATGAATCACACACAAAAAAGCTGGTAATTCTGGATCCGTTTGCTCCATTGCCAAAATCAAAGCTTTAAGCTATGCAAGTCTTGCTGTGCAATCCCCTAGGGCATGCATTTAGGTCTGTTGCGGGTGGAACATGCCGTCCCACATCACTTTACAGATGGCTGTGCAAGCAGTGGAGTCTTGGTGATTAGTATCTACAGCTGGTTGAGGTGAACCATCAGTGTGAATGATGATTCTGTATTGATCAAGAGGCATCACATTAGTGGGCATGGGATCCTCAAGTTTATTTTGGAGAAATTCTTGGATCTGTAGTTTTGGGTCAAAAACATAGTCAACATCAGTGGCAGTCAAGGAAGTATCCCATTGTATCCAAAGTGGAAGTAATATATATTTTTTTTAATGCTGGTTTTGGTATCATCCTCAAGGATTGGTATTGGGATCACAACAATGATGCATTTTCCCTAGGCTAGTGGTTTCTCCTTGATGACCACCATCTGAACTGCAGTCAGTATTTTTTCTGTTTGGTGCAAAATACATTTCTGCATTGGAGTATAGGTATGATTTGTATGCTATAGATACTGTGTCACCTTCATTGAACATGACATATGTGAATCGTATGACAGAGAATGACTCGAATTACCAAATTTACTTTGTTCACACAAGTGTGTAAAATGTTTTGCTTCAAGCATGTCAGTCTGTAATGATCTGAGAATCTGTGTTTGTTGTGGTGTCCAGTGTTTGCTTGAGAAACCAGGACAAATTAAGTCATACAGAGGTTTGATGTGTTGTGCATAGTCTGGTATGTACATTCTGACAAAATTAAAGAACCCTAGCCAAGATTACAGTTTTTTTATATTGTTTGGTGGTTGTAGTTGAGCACACTCCTCTAGGAACTGCGGTGCCAAACTTTTTCCCTCATTTGAAAGCTCATGTCCCAGGAACAGTGATAAAAGCACTCTTACGTATCCTACTTCAGTTGGTTAATGCAATCCTGCAGATGTCTACCAGAATCTCAGAATTACATCCTGGCAGGTGCATTGGGGAATAGAGACGTTTGTATTTAGATTGTGACAAGGTCCCAGTCTGCGATAAAAAGCACTATGAATGTGCCATTATTTAAAATTGTGTTACACATTGCATAAGGCAAGCTGCAGCAAAATTATTTAGATCCAGATTTGCCAATACTTTGCAACAGATTTGTGTTACTTTTTAATGCAAAACCAACACAAAGCATTGTGCTGGCATTTACAACTTCGTACAAACCCCAATTTGTGTTGTATTGTAACCAAAAGTAATGCAAGGCTGCACAATTCTGCTTTATGGCGCAGATTTACTAATGCTTGTTGATGCATTTGTGTTACTTTTGTAATGCAAACCTGACTCAAAGATTTATCCTGGGATTTCCTATACAATGAAACTTCCCAAAGTAATACAAAGTTGTGCTACTTGCTGCATCACATTAGGTTGCATCAAGGGGACATTTCTTAGGCAGTGCATGGGTATTGCTGTACAAAAAACATGTGTTTTGACAAGGGGTGGTTGGAACTCATTGAATTTGACTCCATGGAATTCAGCAGAGTTACAATACAAACTTTGTGAGATTCCATGGAGTTTCACCAATGGACAGAAATAGACACATTGCGCTGCTTGCACTGTGATTTAGTGGTAGTAGGAGCATGTTCCATTCGGACAAATCAGCATGAACAGCATCACACAGTGTGCCAGAGGACACAACCACTTGAGCTGATTTTGATGTGGTACGTGTATATTTTCTACTTGAGTGGCAGCCTTCTGTCTGCAAACCGTCAGGACCGCCCATGTTGAAAAAACTTTCTGGCTGTCCTTCTATTGACCAACAAAAGTGCTAGAGGATGCCAAATCTTCCTCCAGCTAGCCAAGTTACTGTTTTGAAGCATTGTATAATAAAAATTCCACCATGCAGCGATAGGCGGCCATTTCCTGGAACTGTGTGTTACTGGTGTAACTTTGATTCGGCAAAATTATGTTAAGTGTGTGAAAATCTTTATTGCTCGATTAATAAAAACCATTGCAATATAGTAGATAATAAAACACCCATACTGGGCAGATAAAACCAACTACATAATTTGTAAGAGAAAAAGACTTTAAGATACATTAAAATAACGGAGCAAAAGTTATATCGAGAAGCATTGGAAACCCAAAAAGGATAAAGCCATTTAAATGGATTGCAAGAATGAAAGCGCCTTCATGTTTTCACTTGGTGCAAAACAATCATTTACAGTTCCATGAATAAATTTGAAGAGTCTGATTTTATGGAATAAAATGTGAAGTACTTAAATCCTTTGCTGCCTCAAACAAGGCAAATACCGTGGCCTGTTAGACTCAAAATGCAAAAAAGTAAGAACTGATTTCATATTCTGACTTAGTGCAAAACAATAATTCACAGTACCATGGATACTTTTAAAAGTCAGATTTCATAAAAGAATATGTTAAATATGTACAACCTTTGCTGCCTGAACATGGCAGATCTCGTGACTTGTTGGTCTCAAGATGCAAAAAGTAAGGACTGAGATCGATGTCCAGCCGAGGCCAGGTCCCTCTACTTCATGGTTATTCTGCTCAAACAAATGCCCAGAGTCCACACTAGCCAATTTCTCGTGAAACAGCTGTAAATACTTCACTCTCCTGTAGCAAAATTGAATCAACTCACCCTTTAGCAAACGAATTATGGCCTGTCTACAGGAACGAACGTTTTGAAGTAAAATATTCTGTTTTAACAGAATTCTTCTTTCTAGGCCCAGCACTGGACAGGTACAGGAGGCGTGCAATAGAGTTTCTCGGTTATGGCCACATAATCAGCAACTTTGATCGGCAAACTATTTTAACCATGGAGGGGGTGCATCTTTGGTGGGAGGAGAAACCCCATTCGATGTAACGAGAATTGCTGTTTTACATGGGTCAAAAAGTGTTCTGATAGGTATCCTTGGTGGGACAGTGTCAAATAGGACCCCAGTACTGCCCAGGCATGCCATCTTTTAGCAAGAGAGTCCTTGTCTGTTATGATTGATAAAGTGCGTACAGAGGTGTTTAGGCTTTATTAAATGCAGCTTTCCCAATGCTGCACTTCCAGGCTTCTTCCATGCCTAGATCTTGGATCATCTGTTTTAAGTAGTTTCCCCAGGTCCCTTGTCTGTTGCTAATTTGTTGACCTTCACTTCTTGCCGACAGGAGTGGTTTATGGAGGTATTCTCTGCGGCCCGCAGCCTCCAAGATGCTTTAAGGAAGGCTCCTTTGCGCTGAAAGACCTGTTTTTTTAGGCCAAACTCTAGGCTAACCTGGGCCGGAGTTGCACTTTTTGGAATATTAAAAACAGCCTTGTATAATTTAATTTGGCTTTTATTTAATGAAAGGATCTCCCAGCCTTCAAAACTTCAGTGGCGTATTAGATGGCAAGGAGCATCTGAGCTGACATGACTTTGAGAAGGTGAGACAAATTGGGACAGTCTAGTTTCTTCATAAACAGTTTAAAGCTGTATTTTAATGAATGGATGTTTGCCTGAATTACAAGCAACTGATGCTTCCATTTCAATTGAGGTTTGAGATGAATTCCTAAGTATTTGTATGACTGCACCACCTTCACTTTTTTCCCCCACAAAAACCAAGCAAAGGATTTATAACTCGCACCAAGGAGCAGCATCGATTTTGTTCTGGCCAGATTTATTTCTAGGCCTTGCTGATCCAGAAAGGTTTTTAGGGCTGCCATGCTCTGTTGCAGGCCCAATGGAGTATGACTCAATAACAGGTTGTCGTCTGCATATTGTAGGCACCCAATTTTCTTTGGACCTCAAGCTGGGGCATGGCTATGCACTTGTGCTAGAGCACCGGCAAGATCTACTAAATATAAATTGAACAGGCTTGATGCCAAGACACAGCCTTGCTTTAAGCCAGTCTTTGTGGGTATTCTTTTTGTTAGTCTTGTGCCATCTCCTATTTTGACCTGAACCTAGGTGTTAGTGTATAGATCTATGATTGCCCTTAACAATTTATTCGGGATTTCCCAGTTGGCTAGTTTGGACCAAAGCCTTTACCTAGGGACCCGATCGGAGGCAGACTTAAGGTCTACAAAGCAGGCATAGAGGCTTGTTTTCCCTATGAATAGCTTTTTTTTTACGATAAAAAGATTGGCTATTAGGTTTGTCGATGTTCCCATGACAGCCCTAAACCCTGTTTGAAATCTCAGGATTAAGTTGTTTTCATCTTCCCAATTTTGGAGGTTAGGTAGCAGACCAGATGCATACAAATTTGCCTCCACGTCAATTAAGGCAATTAGCATATAATTTGATGGCTTTTCTGGGATTCTGTTCTTGTGAATTATGTGCACTATATTGCCTCTCCACAATTCTTAGATTTGGCCAGAGTGATGATGGTAAAGATTGGCGTGAAATAATGTGCCCAGTATTCTGGATCTCCTTTAAAGATGGCATGTGGGAGGCCATTTGAATCACTAGCCCCTTCAGACTTCATTTTCTTTATCAGTCCAGCTATTTGTTCTGGCACCGAGACTTGGTTGTTCTCTGCTTTCTCTGAAGTGGCCATAAGCTTCCCCTCTACTTGATGCCTTGGGGGTGTCTCGAATCCTGGGTGCAACTGAACCCTGAGCGACCAGGTCATGGATTGATCTAACATTATTCCACTGTCCGCTGGGCCATACAAATTGGCACTCCCAGGAGCTTGAGTCGATTCCAATGTTATGGCATCTGCCTTTGCCAAGTGCCAGCTTATTTACCAGTTCCCAAAAGGTCTTGCTGTTTGGCATTTTACATGCCTAGAGTTCCTTGGACCATGAATTTTCTTGGAATCTTTTTTTCACTCCAACAAATCATTGCAATACTTTTTTTCATGGCCGTAAAATGAGTTTGTCCGGGGCCTCCCCCGGATAGCCACTTTTAGTAGTTTCCTGGAATGTCAAACTATTTGGGTTTTCTGAATGCTCAGGGCCTTATTAAACTAGACCTGTCGTTCATGACTACTCTTTTTATTTAAGACGTCAGGCTGAGTTGGTGAGTTTGTAGTAGCCGTGAATTTTACTAACAAAGAGAGAATTAACTGAGCCCATTCCTCATTCCAGTAGTTTTTGAGATCAGGCTCCTCTTTTCTCAAAAACTAAGCTTGTTCTCGCCTCCAGGGTGCCTGCCCTACAATACACCTCGACCATCACGGCCGTTATCCCTCGCTGACCCCATTTTATTCTTTTGTAATTAAACATAGAAGGGTGTGCAACTAAGCCACTCGAGGTTTGCAACTGCACACTAGGGGCATAGCGGAATTGTTTATCAGCGTATAATCGATGATTGAACAAGTTCTGCCACTCGCAAAGGTTATGGAGGGTGGAATATCCTCCTTGCTGTTCCCATTTAGCATCATTAGGCCTAAGTTAGCCAGGGGTTTCCTATATTTACCTGCAACTCTGTTCTTTGCATTTCCCCCTTTTGAAGCCACCAGGTGAAGATTGAAATCACAGAAGACAATAAACATGATCTCATTATGCTGTCTTTATAAGACCTTAATTAATTTGCCCAACGTTTCCACTTTGACCCCTTTGCGTGCCTTTTTTGGGTGAATGTAAACATTTATGAAAATTAAGGTGGTCATTATGACCCTGGCGGTGTTCCAACCGCCATGGTGAATGTTGCGATATACAGCCAACAGCCTGACGGTGAATACCGGCACATTATGAGTGTGGCAGGTTGGCTGCTCTCCACTCATACCGCCATGGTGGTATAAACCGCCAGGCTGGAGATGTTCATCTCCGACCCGGCAGTCCACAGAGGGCAGTATTATGAGGCGTCCTACCGCCATGGTTTCTTCTGTGGTAGCACCACCACGAAAACCATGGCGGTAGGGCTACCGGTGACAGGGAATTACTTCCCTGTCACTGGTAGATGGCTCCCCCACTTCCCCCAGCAAGCACCTGACCCCCGGCCCCTACAGTCACAGTGCCCCACCCCCCCACTCACATAGCACACCACACCCCCTCCTCACATAGCACCCCCAACCCCCCTGCTCACATAGCACCCCACCCCTCCACATACATGCACACAGACACCCACATGCACCATGCATACAACCATTCACCTACACTTCCAGACACTCATCCACTCACAGTAAACCATATATGCATTCACTCACACATACTCACACCCATCCATAGATGCATTCACTCACACATACTCACACGCATCCATACACGCATTCATTCACACATACACACATCCATACACGCATTCACTAGTACATACTCACATGCATCCATACAAGCATTCACTCACACGCATGCAACCATGCATACACCACAACACTCACAGTCGCATTCACACATGCACACACACATACATACACACACACAGACATCACACACAACACCAAACACCCTCCAATCCTCCTCCCCTGTTAGATGACTGACTTACCTTGACGGTGATGAGGGTGTCCGGCAGGGAACGGGCACTGCCACCGCTGGCAGCGCCCCACCAGCAGGACACCACCAGGCCATATTAATGGTCTTAATACAGCTTGCAGTGTACTGCTGGTGGGGCAGTGCAGGCGGTAGCAATGGCAGAGCACCACCCCCCGCCAGCATGGCTACTGCCGGATATCTGCCCACAGTGTGGCAGACATCCAGCAGTACCCATTATATGACGGTCGGAAGACCGCCAGCCCTGGCTGACTTCTGGCACACGTGACTTTGGTGGTCTCGCTCAGAGACTGCCAAAATCATGAGGGCCTGAGTCTTTTTTGCTGCTATTGTTTCTCCCGAGTTTGACCTTAGTTGCCTGGATCCAATTTAGCCCTGTGTCAATTGTGACTTTGTTCCCTTTGAGTGTCGATGATGCCAAAGTTTCCAGTCCCCCTTTTGGGTGCCCATATTTGTAGGAGCTCTTCGCTGGAATGTGCATTTCTATGTAACAGGGCACCAATATCAGCCCTGGGCTCCAAGCTTTCAAAGCAGGAATATATTGTGTTCCTGGAGAAAAGACTGTGCATCTGGGTCTTGCAGTATTGACTCTATTCCATGGACATTCCATGAACAGATGTTGACACAGAGCCTCTCTGAATTGTTGTCCCCCGTGCTCTTGATATTGTCAGGAGCAATTATAGTCTTTTGTCCCCACCCAGTTTTTCACATTTTTGCAGTCTTGGGGCTGGTGCTCTTTATAACCCCCAAAAATTTGGCCTGGGCTAATCTCGTCTGCTGGCTTCACGACCTTTAGCTTTTCTACTTCTGCTAAATTTGTATCAGCTCCTGTTGCCCCTCTTAACACTAATTTGTTAATGGTCGCTGCAGCCCGCAGCAGTCCTGGGTAGCGAGGATGTTCTATCTTTCAGAGCTCAATGGCCCAGGACTTGAAGATGTCAGAGTAAATGAGTCGTTGATGGACTAGGCCTGACGTGGCTCACATGGTTACTGTGACTTCTTGGTCATCCCATGAAAGTTGGAGTTTGAATTCTACAGAGAATAATTCTGCTGATGACATGCGGGAAAGTTCTCTTATTTCCCCTATCAGTTACAGAATATTACCTTTGTTGAGGGTATCAAAACCTCCCTTTGACTTATAACTATATAACTGCCGGCAAGTTTTACGTTTTCCATTCTCTTTGTTGGGTTTGTGGAACACCCTTGTTGCCTGCTTCCTGTGTATATTGAAGCGATTGATTTAAATGCGAATTGATGCTGAATGTGCTCCTCTCCTTCCCTCTTTGATGCCAGTCCGAGGTTGCAGGAATCATTGCTTGCTGAGATGCACACTGGCACCTTTTCCACATGGGCTTATATTGCATTTCCTGGCTTACTTGCCATATTGACCTCTGTCCTTTCCCCTCGGCGAGTTGTCCGGAGTTAGTTCTTTGTTCCTCGTTTCTCAATCCCCCACCTATTAGGGTTGAAATTAATCTTTGATGGCTTAGACTTTGACTGATCGGCATGGGAGAGGGACTTTCCCCTACTGTTATTATCTGCTTAATATCTAATGAGACTAATGACTTCTCATTTTCTTTACTAGTTTTTGACGAGGTTGCATATTTGCATTGTGCAAAGTATTTCCATATATTTTTCTTGTGAGCTAGTGTTTCCTTTTTCTGTGCTTTTCTTTGCTTTTTCTTTTCCATTTTTGTTCATGGATGCTCAGGGCTTCAAGGGTCACTCATCTCAGTAGACATGCTTATACTCTTGGGTTTTTCCCCTGTGTTGTGATCTCCTTGATGTGGGAGATTTGAAATGCATCTGGGCTCTGCAAGCCCTCTTTTTCACTGTGATATTGACGTCAATGGCCCCTTTAGAAGAGATTTTGTAATCACTGTGTAGTGAATTGAGGCGGTGTTTAGTGGAGCTTTTTCTTCCATTTCTAGGACCCAAAAAGGGCCTGGGCCCTAACTTCCAGAAGTATCTTGTTAAGGATTGAGGAGATGACTTGTGGCTTTTCCCCAAATGTGGCACAGTGGCATACAGTTTGCTGTACATAATTAATCAAATCAAATCAAAATCAGCTTCCTTCAATGTTTGTACATAATTTTGTTTTGGGGCGAGCTGAATCAAATCATAAAGAGCTTGCAACTGTGAGTCTATGCCCACTATGTATTTGGCCATGATGTTGTGCAAGTCCTCTTAGATGTCTTGTATGTCGGCCTGATGCTTTATTGCTGCTGATATGACATCCACTGTCGACAAGAGTGCACCCCACATGCTGGCTGGTACCTCCAATTGTGACAGGGAGTTTTGCGTGCAATCCCTTTGGTCGTGTCCGAGAAGAACAGCTGAGGAGTGCTTGACCTGTATGGTGTGAGCGTCATCAGCAAGATTCTGGCCCTCATTATGACCTTGGCGGGCGGCTTCAGCCGTCCGCCAAGATCTGACCGCCGGGCGCGGTCACTCTCGCTGCGGTCATTTTGAGCACCTGGTTTCCGCCCAGCGGGGATCTCGGTCGCAACACAGTAGCCAGCTCTAAATGGAGCCGGAGGTGTTGCGGACGTGCGACGGGTGCAGTTGCACCCGTCGCGCTTTTCACTGTCTGCTATGCAGACAGTGAAAAGCTGCACGGGCCCGGTCAGGGGGCCCCGTGACTCCCCGTACACGCCAGCCTTTTCCTGGTGGTTCAATCCGCCGGGAAAAGACTGACGGTCGGGGACGCGTAATCCCCTGGGCAGCGCTGCAAGCAGCGCTGCCCTGGCGGATTATCACTGCAGGGGCAAATGTGGCGGGAAACCGCCGCAGTCGTAATGAGCTTGGAAGCACCGCCAGCCTGTTGGCGGTGCTTCTGTCAAAACAGCCCTGGAGGTCTTGGACCGCCAGGGTTGTAATGACCGCCTCTGTGTTTAGGAGCTCAATTAAGGGCTGGTCCTGGGAGGCAACGGGGTCCAGCTGCCCTGGATCATTCCTTAGTCATGCATGTGAGGAAAGGTCATCTCAATTACTAAAACTCAAGGCAAAAGTCTATTCCAAAAGACCATCGCTGTCAATTTCCGCCTTCCTACTCCCTGATGGGAGGGGTGATTGCACTTTTTGTATGCGACTGGGATCTGGTTGCTCAACTGGGTTTTGCACCTCTTGCAGTTTGCTATTTTGGGACCGGATGGGTGCATCCCCGGAGAAGACTTGTTCAGGGTTTGCCCCTCAAGAAGCAGCCTTTACTCCTGCGGCCTCTGATGTCGGGACACTAAAAAGTCCATTATGTTATGCCCCTCTCTTTTCTTGGGTAGCGCATTGATATCATTATCCAGCTGATCTACAAGCTGATTACCTTTGTTTATGGAAATGCCTGGGCATGGTGCAGATAAATTTACCGGGAAGCTTTGCCTTGTCCTTTTGGGTAACCTTTTCCTTCCCCCATGCGGTCACCCACTGGATCGCATGGTTCTTTCCTGCTGGTTCGATAAGTGGGATGTTCACAGGGAAGTTGGCACATGGGAAGCCAAGATGTCCTGCTGCTTTTGACTTCCCAATTCCCGGACCTTCTGTTTACGATGGGTTGCAAGATACTGTTGTTGATGGTAGCACAGCAAGGGATGGATGTTTGAGGGGCCCAAGGTGGGTTGTGAGAGGGCCTCACTGGAAGGTCCACAAGCCGCACCCAGACGTAGTTGGGCCGCTTCAGTGAATACCCCAGGGCTCACACTCTGCAGCGGCTGACTACAGCAGCTGTGCTAGACTAGCCCACCTGGTACTCCTCCACTCCCTGATGAAACACTTGTGTTGGCAGTGCCATGCAGTACTGTCTTTACACTGCTCTGCTCTGGTCTGGGGGACCTCTTTCTATGGCGTGATGCATGATGCATAATGCGCTGCTGGAGCTTTGGTACTCTTTCACCTTGGGGAGAAGGAATACAAGTTGCAGGGCCACCAAAAGACAATGCAGTTCATATGACCCTCCTAACCCCTGAGGACCCATCTAGGCTGCCCTGCATAACCTGCACCAATCCTATACAACCCTAGCCCATCTGTTGCACTGAATCCTGAGTCACGAAGTGTGCAAAACACTTCCAGGTGCTAGAACTGCTGATAGGAGGGAGAAAGTAGGCGGGGAGGTGAGAGGGAGCAAAGGGGGCATACAATGGTGGCACGAAGATATATAGTTCATGCCTGTCTCTCGCTGCCTGGTACACAGCTCCTGGAATCATGGAGTCCTTCAAGACTGTGGGGTTCCCCCCCCCCATCCCCAGGTTCCAAGTTCCCGGTATTCTTGATCACGCCGCACAGCAGAGCCTGGTCTAATACTTTGTTCAAGGGGTCGGGCTGAGGCTGCTGGACCGTGCCGCACCGTGCCCCCGTGGCAGATGTGCTGTGACTGTTGGCTGTGATCAGGGCTAAGAACTCGGTGCTCCTCTCTCCGGGCTGCGCTAATGTCTATCGTCAGTGTCCCTGCATAAGAGTACTTTAGGTTTGAGTGCTGATTCAATTTCCAATGCCAAACGTCACAGAATTGGTTGAAGTGATTTCTTGTCCCTCCTAGACTGCTGTAATTTATTGTATCTTTAAGTGCCTTTTGCCTCATTAATCTCACTCTCTTTCATTCAAAAAAATAAAATAATGTTAATTCCATGGAGAAACAGAGGGTGTCATTACGAGCTTGGCAATCGGAAACATCTGACCACCAAGCTCCCGACGAAGAGACCTCCACGGTGCTGGTCATCTCCGCACTGGCCCCATCACAACTTTCCCACTGGGCTGATGGGCGGGAACCAAGGTTCCCACCCATCAGCCCAGTGGGAAAGGTGCAGAAGCATTGTACCCGGCTCATAACTGAGCTGGAGGGAACGATGCTGCACGAAAGGTAAACTACAACACTTAAAATAAGCAAACAGTGTGCATTTCAAGTTGCTGGGCGGGGGACCCCCTGCACTGCCTATGCCCTGGGCAAGGCCTGTGCAGGGGCACCCCTGTTGCCCCCTGCACTTGTTCTCCGCCAGCCTTTTCATGGCGGACAGACCGCCAAGAAAAGGCTGGCGGAGAACAAGGTTGTAATCAGCAGGGCGGTGCTGACTTCAGCAGGGACACACCGCCACACTCAAAATACACACACACTTACAAAACACAACAACATTGGACAATTCCAAATACACACACCTGATACACATACACACACCACTCCCACACACCCAATACAATAAAAAACACACACCCACATCACCCACAAACCCTTACGAACAGAATTGCTAAAGAAGGCCAGAGAGAAACAACACCATCAACAAACTAGCGTTCACAGGCACACAACACCATCACTCAGACAACACCCACGCACCTCACACAACACACACACATCCCCTCACACATCACAACCCACACCACCTCACACATCACCCACACCACCCCATGGCACCGCAAAGACACCCCAGGTTTTCGGAGGAGGAGCTCAGGGTCATGGTGGAGGAAATCATCCGGGTAGAACCACAGCTATTCAGATCACAGGTGCAGCACACCACCATAGCTAGTAAGATGGCGCTATGGTGCAGAATCGTGGACAGGGTCAACGCAGTGGGACAGCACCCAAGAACACTCGAAGAGGTGGAACGACCTACGGGGGAAGGTGTGTTCTGTGGTCTCAAGACACCACCTTGCAGTTCAGAGGACTGGTGGCAGACCCCCACCTCCTCCCCCACAACTAACAACATGGGAGGAGCAAGTCTTGGCTATACTGCATCCTGAGGGCCTCGTAGGAGTAGCTGCAGGAATGGACCCTTGTAAGCCAAAGCTTTTACTACTTCATCCCCCACCCTACCTGCATGCTATCACATACTGCCACCCTCGCCCTCACACCCATCACTCCAACTCCTCACATATGTCACACTATCACAAACCACACATCCCCACACCAAGCCCTGCATGCAACAACAAAGCATGGACACCCATCACCAATGCATGTCCACTACACATACCCACACAGACCCCTAAACAATTATCACACAAGGTCCTACACAAGAATGGAAGCACTGGGGTACAGGGTCACCCACCCATTGCACACCATGGCACACACAGATGCAATAATCATGCCTTTACACCCCTGCAGGACCCCTACCCAACATCCCCGGACAGGAGGTTCCAGACATGTCCACTACACCCACAGAAGAGGCTCACAGTGATGACAGCAGCTCTGTCCATCTGGATCTAGATGACCAGCCTGGCCCATCTGGGACCTCAGGACAGTCGATTCCCCTGACACAGGCACAGGCCACCACAGAGCCTCCCCCCTCAGGAAACACCACCACAGCACCCACCCAGCAGGGGCCCATACCTCTGTCCCCAGGACACGTCAAGCAGCAGAGTGTTCATCACTACAGGGAACCCAGGCTAACCCACCACCCCAAGAACATCAGGGACCTGGGGTCAGTGGTAGTGGGCACACGGTTCAGGGGACAGAGCTCCAGGAAAACCAGGGAACTGGGAGTGCTGCTGTGCGACAGGGGGAGGACAGGCCCAGGGAACCCACTCTCCACGAAGCCCTCTCCAACATCATGGGAGCCTACCATCATTCCCAGGAGACTATGGCAACGGTACTGGCCAAGTTTCAGGAGACCCAGCGGCTCCAGGAGGAACAGTATTTGGGGGTTCAGGGAGGAACTCAAATCCATCAATACAACCCTGGGCACCATTGTAAGGGTGCTGAAGGATCTCGTGAACACCAGGAGGGACACTGTGCCACAACAAGGGGCCCCTGACACTAGCCTGGACGATGAACTGCCCACCACCTCTGCAGGCGCTAGTGGACAGGAGGCACCGCTACAGGACCACGACACCAGCACACTTCCCCCTGCAGATGGAGAACCACCCAGCAAGCGGTCCCTGAGATCCAGGACAATGACAGAGAACAATGCCGAGACCCCCGCCAAGAAATGAGACAACCCTGATTGTCATCCTTCTGTCCCACTTTGTCACCCTGTCCATCCTTAAACTGCCCTAGCTCCACTTCCTATGCCCCTTTGGATAATGCACCTGTGAGACTAATAGACTAGACTCTGCCATGGACATTCCTCCACCATCACCCCTGACCATTTTACAACCCCCTCCACTATTTAGCATTTAAATAAACACCCTTACATCACAAAACAATCTGGAGTCAGTCTGTGCTTTCACAATTGTGTACTTGCAGTAACTGAGGGAAATAGCAATGTCCATTGTATTGTCAAAATACCTATGTCACACAGCTCTAGTCCATGAGGTAACATAGCAGAGGTCACACAGTGGAACCCACATCTGTGAAATCGAAAGGGAAAGCGACAAATCAGGGTCCATACACTGGGTGAAAGTGACAGACAGATGAGAGGGCGAACAATTTTATCAGATGTAGGAGGCAGTGATGTCTTCTTACCTGTGTATGACTGGAAGTATTGATGGATCACGTTAGTTCTGTTGTCTATGTCCTCTTCTTCTGCCTCATCTTCTTCACAGTCCATAGGCTCCACAGCTGCCACAAGACCTCCTTCTGGACCATCGACCTGCAGAAAAGGCACCATTTTCTCTCTCTTCACTCACTTGATACCTGATCTTTGACAGAAGAGGACCTACACTGCAAGTGCTGCTGTAACCTCAGTCTGGAAGCAACAATGGCTCAAATGTCTGGGGAAAGGGCCCCTGCCTTCACATCGGAGGAGTTGGAGCAACTAGTGGATGGGGTACTCCCCCAATACACGCTACTCTACGGTCCTCCAGACAAACAGGTGAGTACACTGTGAGCATGCTGTATGGGCAATGCCTGTTTGGAGTGGTGTGGATGGGAGATGGGGGGGGGGATGAGGTGTGCATGATACGACGGTGAGTGTATGTGCGTTAGGGCAAGGGTGGGAACGTGGGCCAATGACTGTGACGGTCCGGACGGTAAATGTTGGACCCTCCCCCTGTACTATTCCTGTAGGTCAGCGCCCACCAGTAGAAGGATATTTGGTGTGCCATCGACAAGTACGTCCGGGCCCTGGGGGTCCACCACAGACGGAGCACCCACTGCCGTAAAAGATGGGAGGACATTGTCCGCTGGAGCAAGAAGACGGTGGAGGCCCATCTGGGGATGGCCTCCCAACGTGGGAGGGGTGCCCGTCACACCATGACCACCCTGATGTTCCGGATCCTGGCGGTGGCGTATCAGGAGTTGGATGGGCACTTGAGGGCATCACAGCAGCCAGGTATAAGGGGGTGAGTACACTCACATCCATCTGATTCAGCGCGCATTGGAGGTGTCTGGGTGGGGGAGGTGGGCTGTGTGTTCCCCTAGGCTAGGGCGAGGCTTGTAGGCAAGCACCCTTTGTGAGGCAGGCTCAGTGGCACCCCATCCCACCAGTGGTGAGAGCCATCTACATCAGGCTCCTGTGACTTCCATGTGTGCAGCTATCAGGCATAGGCCTTGTATCCCATGTCCCTGTGATGAATTAGGGAAGTCTAACTGCATGGAGTAGTGCAGAGGGCTACTGTGTCTGTAGTGTCCGCCAACGATAGCGGTATTGCATGCACTGAACACGTCTTTCTACTTTCTTTCCCCCCCTCTTTGTGGTCTCCCTGTTCTTGTGTGCATTAGCATCATCAGGCGGTGGAGCTGTGGCACAGGAGCAGAAGGGAGCTGCATCCCACATTGCCCTGGAGGGCGAGACTACGGACTCAGAATTCACCAGTGGGACGGAGGGCAAGGAGAGCTCCACGGCGGGGCAGGAGCTAAGACCAGCAACACCGACTCCTCCTCTGATGAGATCTCCCTTCCGGTGGGGGGCCCCTCTGTGCCCTTCACATCTACAGGTACAGCCGCCACCCCTCCTACCAGCACCGCCCTCCCAGCAGCCCCTCAGAGTGTGCCCCGTGGTCGCTCACACAGGAGGGTGGGCATCTCCTTTGCCCCAGGCACCTCAGGCCCTGCCCCAGTCAGCCCTGCTGCCCTCAGGGAGGAGGCCATTGACCTCCTGAGATCCCTCACTGTTGAGCAGCCTACCATTGTGAATGCCATCCAGGGTGTAGAGAGGCAGTTGCAACAGACAAATGCATACCTGGAGTGCATTAATTCTGGCCAGGCAGCCCAACAGCGAGCATTTCAGACTCTGGACTCAGCACTGATGACAGCCATTGTCCCTGTGTCCAACCTCCCCCCTTCAACTTCCTCCACCCAGACCCAATCCCCAGTACCTCAGCCTATCCCAAGCACACCATCAGACCAGCATGCACACACCTCAACACACAAGGGTAGCTCTGGCAAACATAAGCACCACACATCCCACAGGCACTCACACAAGCATCATACCCATGCACACATGCCAACATCCACTGTCTCCACTGTGTCCCCCTCCTCCCTCCCTGTCACATCTCCACTCTCACCTGCATGCACTACATCTTCAGCCACTACCTCCATCACCAGCACACCCATCACCACACACCGCTCACGTTCACTCACCACCCCACTACCATTCACACATCTCCTGTGTCCTCTACCAGTGTGTCTTTGAGCCCTCCTCCCAAAGTACACAAACGCAGTCACACACCCACCCAACAGCCATCCGCCTCACGACAGCCTCCAGCCCATGCACCTTCACCCAAACTCAGCAAACGAACACCTCCTACAACCACTACCTCTTCCTCCACTCCCAAACCCCCTCCATCTACCCGTTCCAGTGTGTCTAAAAAACATTTCCTGTCAATCCTTGACCTCTTCCCTTCACCTCCCCCACCCCTTCCGTCCCCTAGGGCCCTCCTTTCCAGATCCCAACCCAGCACCTCAGCCACCACATCACCAGGAACAGTGGTGCCAGCAGTAACCGACTTCTGGAGTGCGCCAAACAGCAGGGCAGCCAGTGTCCCAAGGAGAGAGACCAAGGACATTCCCCCAAATACAAAACAAAAGAAGTTGCCCACATCCTGGTGGGAGAAGGCCAAAACACCTGCCACCAAGGTCTCAACCAGGACAACAGTTGGGAGTGGCAAGGCAGCTGTGCCAACATCCAGGGTGGGGAAGGGTCAGAGAAAGAAAGGCAAGTCGCTGCCAACCTGCACGGTGGACAAGACCACCACCGGCACCGCCACATTCACTGCCGCCACAGGCACCACTGCCAGAACCCAGGATACTGTGCCCTTCACCTGCACCGCAGACACTGTGCCCTTCAGCAGCTGCAAGCTCAGTGAGGCCGCCACGTGCACTGCCTCTCAGGACACCGCCACCAGCAGCAAGGTCAGTGAGCCCCCCACCTGCACTAGCGCTCAGGACACCATCGCGAGCAGCAAGGTCAGTGAGCCCCCCACTAGCACCACTGACCAATGACCACTGCAAGCACCGCCGCTACTGAGCCTGCCGCCAGCACCGCCAGTAGCCACGCAACATCCTGTGCCAGTGGCACAACCGCAGACATGGCTGCCATCCCAAGTGGTCATTCGTGCGAGGCTGGTGGTCAGTTCCAGGGGCCTGGACAGCTTCCATGTTGCCCCACTGTCAGTGGAGTGTCACATCCACTATCTCAGTCCTTGGCAGGATGAAGCACTCTGGGCACAAAGCCCCCCTCCAGAACCAGTGGAGTTTCACATCCACTACCTCAGTCCTTGGCAGGATGAAGCACTCTGGGCACAAAGCCCCCTCCAGAACCAGTGGAGAAAGGCATCCACTACCTCAGTCCTTGGCAGGATGAACCAGTGGAGAAAGGCATCCACTACCTCAGTCCTTGGCAGGATGAAGCACTCTGGGCACAAAGCCCCCTCCAGAACCAGTGGAGTATCACATCCACTACCTCAGTCTTTGGCAGGATGAAGCACTCTGGGCACAAAGCCCCCTAATGAACCAGTGGAGAAAGGCATCCACTACCTCAGTCCTTGGCAGCATGAAGCACTCTGGGCGCAAAGCCCCCTCCAGAACCAGTGGAGTATCACATCCACTACCTCTGTCCTTGGCAGGATGAATCAATCTGGGCACAAAGCCCCCTCCAGAACCAGTGGAGACTGTTATCGACTTGAGAGACTGTGGCTTTGCATTTCCCAGGATAAAGCAGTGAGCAAACTACCCACTTGAAAGACTTGAGAGACTGTGGCTTTGCACTCCCCAGGATACAGCAGTGGGCAAACCACCCACTGGAGAGACTTGAGAGACTGTGGCTTTGCACTCCCCAGGATTGAACAGTGGGCATTGAGCCCCCTCGTGGATCAGGCGTCGTGCACTCATCCGGCTGAGGTGCCCCCCCTTCTCTTCCCCCTGAGGTGCCTGTTGTATTTCTATCTGATGCCCCTGCAGTGTTCTCTCTGTTTTGATCTGGTATCAAGTGTGGGCCTCGCCCATGCATTTTGGGCCCAGTGGTCCACGGACTATAAATGGTGGAATACCTGGACTTGTATTATTGGTGTATATATTTGTTTATAGTGTATATATATATTGGAGTACTGGATTTTAATAGATTACAATGGTTACAATCATTTCCTTTTGTCTTTGCATTTTTCCGGGGGTCTTGTGGGGTGTAACTGTAATGTATCAACATGTATTAGTGTGTGTGTTGTAGTGGGTGAGGGTAGGGGGTTGGGGTGTTGCATGTGTGTGTTCCTGTTTTTTGCCTCCCCCCTCCCCTGTGTCGTAGGTGCAGTACTCACTGTGGTCTTCGCTGCCGGCGCTTGTGCTCCTGCAGGAGCAGGAAGACTATTGCAGGTAGAATTTGGAGTTCCGGGTCCATGGTGGACTCGTTTCTCATGGGGTGTGTAGAGGTGAGCGTTTTCCCTTTGAAATTCCTGTTTCCGCCGTGTTTTTAACCGCTGTGAATTCACCCCGGAAAAGGTGGCGGATTGGCCTGTCATAATAGTGTGGGCAGTGCATTGTCTCCCGCCTGTCTGTTGGGGGTGACCGCCGCGCTGTTTGTTTGTACCGCCGTTGCAGTCTGAGTGTTAAAGTGGCTGTCTTTGTTGGCGGTTTCCACCACGGTCGTAATTGCAAATTTTTTACCGCCGGCCTGTTGACGGTCTTACCGCCGCTTTAACACCGTCCGCCAGGGTTGTAATGACCACCAAACACAAATTTGGATCTAGGCTGACAATGTAGATCTACCTCCACAATATCTGCACGGATAACAGAAAGGCATTTCCTCTGATCTCTCAGCCAATATATAATCTTATTTAACAAGGAATCCCGGATTTCCATAAGACCCTAGAGACAATTTGGGTACTTCAAACATGAACAATGTTCCTCCTTGGTTCCCAGGAGCTTGAGCCTGCTTCTTAGGTGCAAGCCTTCTCATCCCAACCAGATGTAAAGCATCATGAAGTGACTCAAAACAATGATTTGGTGAGGTGGCTGCTCCACTTAGAACCTGAGAGCCAGTTGCCCCCCGGGATTCTTGGTGCAATCAATAGATGTAATTTTACCAGATCTCTGATCTCTAACATCGGTCGCGCACTTATGCTGAATGACCTCAGGAGGAGCCTGTTGACCTTCAGTATGTGAAGCAGGTGGAGTAGAGGTGGGGATTGAACCAGGTTGTAGGTACTGATTATCTGCTTAAAACTGAGAATCAGATACAGCTGGGATAGTGGATGTGCCCTCATAACAGAGTAGGGTACGTCCAATCTTGGTCGAGAGCAGCTACAAACACATGGCAATCCGGAATCCCTCGTCAATTGTTTAATCAATAACAGCGTCAAATTCTTCACTTCATCTAATTTACAATGGACAGAAGCCAAGTCTGGGTTGTCGTGCAGTCTCAGTAGTCTATCTGAGCCCCAGGGTGGATTGATATCGACACCGCCAACCATGCATGTCCCATTACGTTTCTGTGCAGTAGCATTGTAAAGTCCTTCATCATTTCCTAAAGGTCCGTACCAATTTGTGCATGGGATCATAGATATTATTAAAACCTCAGGGCTCAGGGGAAGACAGGGAGCCTCATCCTCTACGGGAGGGTCATCTGTGATACTCGACGCTATGTCTAACCCACTACAGGGTATTCGGGATAGTTCCAACCCAGATGTTTCAGTGGTCCATTTTAATTCAATCTCCTTTGAGGAATTAGGCTGCTGTTGTTTTTTCTTAAATATGTCTGGTATTTTTGTAATGGGGGACCCTGTTGTAAAGGCAATGAGTTTGAATTATCTCTTAAAATAGCCTCCACTTCTTCTATTAGAATGTCTATGTCTTCTAAGAAATGACTTCCTTGATTGGATATAAGACTTGTTTTATTTTTAAGCCGTTGCCTGGGGCAAAGAATGTTACTCCATTGAATGTGAATATTTTTCCCCATATGAAGAAGTTTGGCTTTGCCTGCATTAATTTTTAGCAAGTTGGACTTCATCCATTTAAGTATTGTGAGTACAGCGCTTTTCAGTCTGATTGATGAGTTTGAGGCAATCTGTTCTAGTCCAGTAATGATTTGTGTGCCATTAGCATGTGAACAAGAGTTTAGCCCAATGAATCTAATCAGGAGTGATGGAGGGAGGACATGTATGTTAATACTAGACCCTGAAGAGTTAACGGATTTCTTCTATGCGGAGCTCCACAAGGTGTTGAAAAAAACTTCACTGCACCACATGGAGTTCCGTGAGCATCGGAATTTAGGTAAGTTGTGCTGTTTGCACTGATTTTCAGCACCAGAGTCTTCTCCCATGCTGTAAAATCAGTGTGAACAGCATCACATGGAGAGCCAGAGAGCACTAAGTTCTTTCTGCCGCTCAAGTAGATTTTCTACTCAAGTGGAAGCTTCCTCAACATGAGCAGCAGCTTTCTCAATGCGAGAGGTAGCGATCTGCCACGACAGCCCGTGTTTAGAAATCTCTCTTGCCAACTTAGTGATTTCTCGTGCTCGGCAACTTAATGTCGGCCAGCCACATGAGAGAAAAAAACTCTGCTTCCTGTCACTTTGCAGAGTTTTTCGGAACTCCGTGTGGAGGGTGGAGCGTGAGTGGGGAAACTTCTGTGAACTCCACCAGATGAGCGGTATTCTTCACCCACCTCTAGTTAAAACAGGGTAGAGACGATGAAGACTGTTGGGGAACTCGCAGTTAATAGGGGCCTCCTCTGATAGACAGAATAAAAGGATTAAAGTTTAAGCACAGTTAGATGGAAAGAAGTGATACAAAGCTAGGACTACAGATGTGAAGAATTTGTGTAATTTGCTTTTACATAATTAGAGAAATGTATTACAAGTAATTACGCAAAATGCAAATTTACAATGTAGTTATTTTTGTATTTCAAGAGTGTTTTATTGTGATTTTATAAAGTAGGAAAATTAAATAACATCAATGAAAAGAAACAATACATTGTATAGTACTATCAAGTCAAGTGGGAACAGTAGTTTAGGGTATATAATGAGGAGTCGGTCCACATTTACAAAAGTAGAGGGTAGAGATAAGTGTATTTGTTTGCAATGGTGAGGTAAGGTTAATCATTGTATGCATTGTGATGGAGCATTTTTTGATGTTATGGTGAATGATTACGGTACCTCAGTTGTAGATGAATGAGTCAGAGTAAATGAGTGAAAATGAGAGAAGAGAAGAAGAAGGTGATAGGGGTGAAAAGTAAGGTATACTTGGGGAAGTGGGTGGGTAGGGAGGGGAGAGGAGGAAGTGGGTGAGTAGGGAGAGGAGGTAAAGGGTGGAAGAATGAGTGAATGAATGTGTGAATGATCGAGTGATTGGATGATTGTGGTTACATAGACTAGTGAGACATAAAGTTGTCTAATTTTTACCAGAGTTTACCATACTTCATTGGTGTTGTCATCAAGTATAAGTTTAGTGAGTTACAGGCAGTTCTGGTGAATTGGACCCATTCCCATCATGTGTGGGGGATAGTTTGGATGAGTCTTTCCATTCATTGAGGATAACTTTAAGGCCAGTTGTGGCTAGGATGCCCCATAGGGGACGGTCCTCCTTCTTTAATGCCTGTTTAATGTCAGTGGGGATGATACCCAATGTAATAGAGCCTAAAGTAGGAGTCCATTTTGTATGAAGAATTTGAGATATTGTATTATTAATGTCCTGCCAGAATGTTTTGATGGAGGTGCTCTTCATTAGAATGTGTTTCAAATCTCCTATTTCCTTCTCACAGCTCCTTCATGTGTCGGAGGATCGCAATCCTAGTTTATAACATTTGGCCGGAGTCCAGTGGTACATATTGGCAATCCTGTATCTGCTTTGTGCTAGTGAATGGGTTTATTATGTTGAAAGTGAGGTTACTCTAGGTAGATGGCCAGTCTAGTGAGACCTTTGGAGTGTTGTTGGAGTATGATAGTAGAGTTCCCCACTTGTCTAGTGTTAGTTTATTTAGTGAAGTTTTTGTGGGGATACGAGGGAGTACAGTTTGGAAGCTAGATGACTGCCTTGGATAAATCTTTCTAATGTGTTGGGCAGGTCTGGGGAGTTGGAGGTTTATGCTTGGCTATAAGTGATTTTATTTTAAGGAAATGATAAAGTCTGTGTCGTTTAGGTCAAATTTGTCTGTAATTTGAGAGAAAGGTATGGGTTCTGAAGGGGTGCCGATATCTCTCACCCGAAAAATATCTTTAGTTCTATATGCAGTGAAATCTCATCCACTCAAGGTGTTTTCCTTGCCTTTTGTGACATAGTCATGATTTTGTTTTGGGGGTTAACAGGACTGCAAATACCAGAATGCCAACAAAGGACCTGCACTATATGACGTGTGAGCACACATGGAATTGGGAAACCAAGTAAGTTGTGTCTGTCCTCTGGATAAAGCAACCAGAGACCGACACAACTGGAGCAGATAAGGAAATACAGCCTAGGTAACCTTCACCCGACCTTTACAGGTCCACCTTGTTCAGAACCACATACCGGGACCACAACCTGACTCAGAAGCCCACACAAATGACCACACTATTCCCTTACTGCCTGGAAAGAAGTGAGGCAGCACAGAAATCATTGAATACCTTGGCTTCACCCACTACCCAGGCAGCCCTGCCAAGTTTCCCATGTCCATGCGTCATGTGCTGCTCTATTCTAGTTTTTTCTTTGAATTTTGTGACTTGTAGTCTTGTTTTTTTTCCATTGTAAAACAGACTGCAACACCCAGAATGCAAAGAAAAAACCTAGAGCAGCTATGCCCGGGGATGGAATTCGTCATTACTGATCCAAAAATGTTTATGCAGCACCTACAGATTACGTACTATTGAGCTGCACATACACCATACAATGCACTCACTCAATCGAGCTGCTTTCTGTGCCGCGTCTCTAAAGCTACCAGATAACTCCACGTCACAACGGGCACATTGCTCGTGTTCAAAGCTTTTCCTTTACATATGATTGCTTCAGGTGTGGTATTTCAGGTGGAATAACTGAAGTGACTGAACCAGGACTTCGACTCTCATAATGCACCTGGATAACAACCGACATTCCAGGAGTGGAGCACCGCATCCCTCGTGACTTGGAATCGCCTTGTAACTTCAATGCACGTCACAGGGGTAGGGAAATGTGGCTGTGAACTCATAGAAAGGCTGAGCTTGAAAAGTGTAAACTCCACAATAGTCCTTTTTATACAGAATGTGCATAATAATCCAAAATGTGATGTATTAGTTGAAAAATGCAGTCGCCGAGAGCAATGGAACCTACAAGGGAGATCCCAATATATATCTAGTACACAGCCTTAACCATTCGCACTCGCTTACTCGCATCTGTCAACGTAATGAAATTATATCAAAATATAATTGATGTGGTCTGACCCACTATATTGTAGAAAATAGAATTCCGATAATTCATGAAGGGTCGGCGCAGCGAATAATGGGCTACAGGGGACAGCATATGGTGTTAAAAAGTGTAAACTGTGTACTCGAGGGGATCATAGAACAAGTGCAGCAAGTGTCGAGGTCTATGAACGCGTGGGAGCCGGGAGGGATTAAGGAAGGAGTACAGAGAACAAAGAGTAAAGTAAAGGGTTAAAAAAGGCGTGTGATGGTGGGTGGTGTGGATTGAGCTCGGGTGTGAGGAGAAGATGCAGAATGCTGAGCATGCGCAGTGCTGATGTGCTGCGGGGAGACCAGTACTTTTTGGTCTGTGTGTGTTGAGGGGGCACCGTGAAGTAATTCTACTCTTTAGTTCATCTTTTCCCCGGAGTAAAGCCCGTGTATATCTTTCTACTATAGCCCGTACTGCGTAGTTCATGTAATAATTAACGTTTTGTGGTGTGTGCAGATTTTGCGTGAGTCAGGACTATGTTACAGCCATAATGTATTGACGGTGAAACTATTAATGTATATGAAAACAATATCGCTGAAGAGCCTGTCTTCATCATTATTTCACCTGTTGGCAGGTTAGCTCAGTTGGTTAGAGCATGGTGCTAATAACACCAAAGTTGCGGGTTCACTCTCTGTACGGGCCATTACTTCCATTCTTTATCTCACTAAAAATAAACTTTATGCACACTGTACAAAAAGTTTAAAACATCTTAGGATTCTTGTAAAATAGCTGGGCCCTGGTGGCTGAGTTTGTACAAGACACACTGCGTATGTTACTAGTGCCATGTTGTGAGCACTTCCTTTTGCTGTGACACCAGCCTCCGCCATGTTTTCACGGGGCTCTCAACCTCCACTTTTTGAAGCGCTGTTTGAACCGGGCGGGGCGCACATGATAATAGATTACGCTTTCACCCTGAGAGTGGCGATTCCCAGCTTGTTGGTGGGGTGACCAGGGGTCACAAGAGGTGAAGGAAAGAGCACATGGGTTATATAAGCATTCATGAATGTAACTTGTTTATATTGGTGACCTTTATTCAGTGCACTCTAGTTTAGTTTTAAGTATGTTTGAGCACTTTGTCCACCAGTATGTGGTCTTCATACTTCAAAACATTCCAAACTAAACACAAACGTACTTATAATGATGTTCGTTTTCCATGACCCCTTTCGCAGCTTTTCCATTCTTTTATAAGGTTTTGTTCTTCATTGCCTTTGTGAGAGTTACTGAAAAGTATAACCGTTTTATGAATAGAAAATTGTGTTTCACATTCATAATAGGACAGGAGGCAGAATGCAGAGCTCTTGATTGCACCTGCCGCTGTGGCTTAGTTGCTCAAAGCTCCTGTCTAGTAAACAGGGGATCCTGAGTTCAAATCTCAGCAGTGCCTCATTTTATCATACTCAGTCCAGACATAAATAGAACGTGCTGTTTTGAGATCAACAATTATAATCTGTCTACTAAACCCCATTGCTGCTATTCTTCTAATTAGTGACATGTCCATAAGTCTCCTCTTTGGAAGCTAAAAGGTTTATTTAGTGTTTAAATACCAATGTATATGTAATGTTCCACCAACCAGAGTACTTTTGATTTTCTAAACCAACAACTGTGCCTTTGTGAAGCGAAAAGATTTTCGGGCAGCAGTGATGTAAGCTTCCAACAACAGGAGCAGCACAGGCAGCAGCATCAGTTACTGACACTGTTACAGAACATCAAAAACAAAACAATGGAGAAGGAGGATACAATGCTGGGCCTGCCCTCCTTAGAAACTGAGGAATGTTACATAAAGACCCAGCAGGAGGGGAGTCCCCACAAGAAAGAAAGATTGCCCTTGGTGGCATGCTTCATTGGAACGGCCGATGAGATTGGTGCTACGACCTATGAGATATGTGGGAGCACTTGTATCGGATCCTCAATGTGACTCAGGAGAAGGGAAAGATAGGAGTGGGGGGGGGGGGTTCTTGAAGAGGTTAAAAATACCTGCCTCCTAGCGGTTCCAATAATTTAATAGATCTCCTAGAGGCAATATGTTTAAAAAAGGGGGTACGTGGAAGTAGGGTATACAATGTAGACAGGTAGATTATGTACCCTACTTCCACATACCCCCTTATCTCATAGGTCGTAGCACGCCCCCTTCCGCAGCGGAACAGGGGGAACCTAATGATGAAGAATGACACCAAGGGGTAGCACTGGTGAGGGAGGGTTTTTTAAAGGAAGGCCTTACTTTCCTTGTTTTTCTTGTGGGGACTCCCCTCCTGCTGGGTCTTTATGTAATGTTACTGTTACAGAACAGGCAGAATAGGTTCAAGCTTCAATGTCCTAAGAACAGGCAGAGCAGAGGCAGTCGGAATGTGAGCGTGGCTGCAGAGGATAGATGTCTATATTATAGGCAGCAGCACTGCAAGATTCACTTACATGATGAGACTGGTTTAGGCCAAAATTAATGTTGGGGAGTGGACGGAGAGGTAATAAAGCCAGGCCCAAAACAAAGCACTTTTAGAAATTGCCAGTGTACACACAACAAGTAAGGCCTTTTGTGGAGTTCTGTGTACATTCATAAGGGGTCCTTTAAAATAATGTGCCTACACTTTGCTGTATCCCCTGGACAGTTTTTAACTACTTTATGAGACCAATTTAACCTATTGTGACTGAAACCTGGAACTACTTCTGAATTGTTGTGTCTAGTAAGGGTGGGCTGTCAACTCTGCTCCATTAGTGGAGTTTGCAGAATTCTTCACACTCCGTGCTCCTCTTAGTGCGCGGAGTTCTGAAAACGTCTGCATATTGGAGCAGAGTTTTTTCCTCGCTTGCCAACATTAAGTTTGCGACCAAGGAAAATCTTCCTCTAGACCACCCCTGGCGAGATTTCTCAATGCAGATGTTTGTAGATATTCGCCACCACTCGCATTGAGAAACCTTCCGTTTGCATGGAAGAAGCTTGTGTTCAAGTAGAAAATCTACTTGAGTATCAGAAAAATAGCAGAGCTCTCTTGTGCTGCTCGTGATGCTGTTCACGCTGATTTTACAGTGCAGTACAAACACCCAGCGCAAAAAATCAGCACAAATGGCACAACCTAATCAATCAATCAAACAAATTTCTTAAGCGCACTTCTCACCCGGTAGGGTCTCAAGGCGCTGGGGGTTTGGGGGGGGGGGGGTGGGGCTAACCTAACACACTCCACTTCTTTGGTTAACTCCAAGTAACATGGAGCAGAGTTTTTTGGTCACTTCGCGGAGTTCCGCATAGAAATTCGGCCAGGCCTAGTGTCTAGTTCTGCAGAGTCCACTTAGGGTATTGTGTCAAATACACAGTTTCATCTGGAGTTCTGCTAACATTTTCCAAACCTCACCAGGAGCATTGTTACTACTTTTAAAGATCACCTCTGGCATATTTTTTCTGATCTGGTAGTGTAGGTTGTCTGCTTCTAGAGGGCTCATCTGGAGTATTGTGACTGGTACCACAGTCACACCTGGCATTTTGCACCCCGTTCTAGTGGCAGCATCTGAAGTTTTTTCTCTTGTTTTGAGGCCACCACTGCCGTAATGTGTCCAGTGCTGCAAATATTGGCTTGTTACTGAAGCCATGTCTATAGTATTGGTCACAGTTGTAAAAGTAGATGTCTCAGCTGGTATATTTGACTACATTCTGAACTCACATTTACAGTGTTGTGTTTAGTTCTGGCCAATGCCTCTGGAGTGTTGTTTACAGTTTTGGAGCCAAACCTGAAGACTGCCTCTATTTCTGGATACCGCATCTGGGGTGCAGTGATCAGTTCTGGAGAGGAACCATCCGGAAGCAAGACTCTAAAACAGCAAAGTTGTGAACAACGCAAGTGGAACAACGCTTGGGTGAACAACAAATTAGTTTCCCTGTGCCTTAACCATGCATGTGCTGAACACAGCACATGCATGGTTAAGGCAGAGAAAAAGGGAGTCAGCATTGGGAGTGGACGTTGTCAGGTAAGGGGGGCTGGGGCATGGTTAGGGGTAGTTTGTAGGGGTGGGGATAGTTTGGTTTTTAGGGGTGGGGTGGGGGGTCAGGTTAGTGCTGGTTTTTAAGGGTCAGGGCGGAGGGATGGGGTAGTTCTGGTTTTTAGGGATGAGGAGTCGGGGTAGTTTTAGTTTTAGGGG